>NW_022145607.1:0-600000 GCF_000002235.5 Strongylocentrotus purpuratus | reverse complement strand
ATTGGCTGAGATATGACCATCTGAATGAATTTATTCATTATAGGAACTCAGTGTTATATGCTCTGGCTCCATATTCAATTGGTTTTTGAGAAATTCTAAAAATAGATTTTTGATGACGTCACACTTCACCACTCTATTTCTTTTGAAGGATAAAAAAGTATGTAGTTTGATCGGAAGGCTGTTTGTTGTATGTCACTCTGTGTGAAGGATGCCATGTATTCTCTGAATCTGCATACTGCGTATCCATTTTATAAAACAATGGACTTTTAAACAGGTTTAAAAACATGTTTTAAATCACCCTTTTTTTTTATTCTTTTACCAAAAAAACAAAAAACAACACACAAAATATGAAAAACCCCGTAAAAATATATGTTATGAACTAACCGTGCATTTGTTTTATATTGTGTTATACTTATTTTTATTTTTTTAATTAAAGGGCCCATGACATGTATCTTTGTCGAAGTCAACCACCTGTTACAATATGTAATACAATAGCAACATACAAGTTGCTATGTCAGACATGCTGTAGCATCACCAGGAAGACAAAGGCAATGATGATGTATTGGACATATGTATGGAAGCAATTCTATTATGAACGTGTGCTAAGCTGGGGGAAATTACATACCATTGTCTATTCTAGAATATTAGTTTAGTCTGACATGTCTGACATAGCAACTTATATGTTGCTATTGTTTGTGGTATTGTAACAGGTGGTCAACTTTGGCAAAGTTACCACATGCCACTTTCTCAAGTTAGCTCAATGATGACTGACAGACGATGTCACAAGGGGAATGAGATCTGGAGGTTTTTGGGGTGGCCGGAGCTTAGCAAGTTTGAAAAACAAATATTTAAAAATCTATGAAACAAATTCAGAAGTTTACATATCAAAATATGAGATGTATGCAGGACTGCACACGAACAGGAAAACACTTGTATTTTATTGTCATGGGCCTTTTAAAGATACTTTTTGATCACTACCCTGTATGTACCCCATCCATGCTAGATCTATCACACAAAGGTACTCTACATTCCCTCACCTGGCTTGTATCATTTATAATGTTTTTCAAATGAACTTTCTGTGGCAAGTCACCAATGGCTTCTCATGCTGCCTACATTATTACAACAATAGATGGAACTACTAGGTCGTAACATTATATGTCTTTGTCATCTGAACAATACATTTATCACAAGAAATTTGAACATGTTTTTCAGTCTCCACTGAAAATTGCTTCATAAATCTGTTTCTGGAAATTAACATAAAGACTGACTATCTGCCTGATTGACTTAGAGAAACAGGTGCTGATATTTCCTTCTTCTTCTTCTTCCAAGGAATGTGCTGCTTCGAGGCCTTGAAGATTTTACGCTTGTGACACACTAAGTTCATGGTTCTAACTTCTAAGTGTACTGTAAGCTTTGCACAAACAGCTTAGGCAGGAAGAAGGATAGACAGATGAAAGGATGGTGGATGAAAGGGTTAATGTGAATGAGGGATGACTTATTAGTATGAAAGGGATGAATCATAGATATCAAGGGGAGTTTAAGAAATTCAAAATAAATCCCTACACTAAAAATAGATGTTTGGACAGCACTCTAATTATGTTATCATAATAGGTGTAGTAGAATTTAAAGCGGGACTTCACTACCTGTAGCTACTTGCACCCTCTATACAGCCAACAATGCCTTAGGGGTATCCGTTGGTCCCCCATGATTCCCTTTTTCTAATGTTAATTGAGAGCTGATTTGATGAGATAACTACCTGCCAGTGACCTCGCAGGGCCGTTTAATCCCTCCTGGCCAAACTAGTGCAGATAGGCTTTAAGGGGGATGATCATTTCAGTTCTGTACTTAAATGGTAAATCATGAAGGAAATTTGCCATTCAAAGTGTACTAATCACCTAAAACATTATTTTTGATAATCAACCTTACCCTTTTTTACTCGGCATTCTATAGGTTAAAAGGTAAGCTAGTAAGAAGAAAATAAAAGATTATAGAAACGCCTTATTCTATACAAGCGTGTAGGCGTGCATCAACTAGTCTACTCAATGCAATTTTTAAACTCATAACTTTTTTATACAGTATAGCAGGCCTGATAATTTCCTGATTATTTTTTTTCCCAAATTTTTCCCAATTATTTTTCAATTTTTGTTTTCTTCATTTCATTGATTTTTTTCTCACAAAATGGAAAGTCCCTGAAATCAATGTAAATCCAGTTTAAAATTAGGGGGGGGGGGTGAGGTGCCATTTATTCATGACTTGCTTGAACGCCTCGCGCATGCTCTCAGATTTCTAAAAAACCTCTTTTTTTTCTCACTTAAATTTTCTTCTTTTTATAACTTTCACTATCACCCCAGGTATAGAACACAAAACTCCTTATCTATCTATCTATCTATCAGGCTATAGTTCATCCAGACGTTGGACAAAGCCCTCCTCATGAAATTTCCATTCTCTTCTGTCTCTAGCTGTCCTGGTCCAAGCGGCCGTTCCTATGTATGATGTTAGGTCGTCTCTCCATCTTCTCTTCTGCCTTCCTCTTCTTCTCTTTCCCACCCTTGGTTGCCATTCTGTTAAACGATTTGTCCATCTATTGTCCTGCAGTCTTGCTACATGCCCAGCCCATCTCCACTTTGATTCTCTTACTTTCTCCATGATGTCTTTAACCTTTGTTTTCTGGCGTATGACTTTGTGGTTGATTTTGTCTCGCAGAGATAAATGCGACATCTTTCTCTCCATAGCTCTTTGAGTAGTCACAAGCTTCTGTTCTAGATCCTTTGTCAATGACCATGTTTCTGATCCATATGTCATAGTTGTTAGAATGCATTGGTTGAACATTCTTCTTCTTAGTGACATGGGTATGTTTTTATCGGTCAACATGTCTTTGTATCTTCCAAAGTTCATCCATCCTGCTTTTACTCTCATCATAACTTCTTCTTTTGTGGTGTCCTCCATTTTCAAAGTTTGTCCCAGATACTTGTAACTGCTCACTCTCTCTAACGTTCGACCTTCTATCTCGATGTTTTCATCTGTGTCATAATTAGTCATATATTTAGTTTTCTCTTTGTGCATAGTTAGGCCAATACGTTTGCTCTCCCTATTGAGACCTGTCAGCTGGTCTTCCAAGTCTTTGGTTGATGTTGAGATCAAGGCCACATCATCAGCAAATCTTAGATCAGTAAGCGTTTCCCCATCAATGTTTATTCCTCCATTTAAATGCGACTTTTTAAATACTTCCTCTATAGTGGCTGTGAATATCTTTGGAGATAATGTGTCTCCCTGTCGGACTCCCCTCTGGATCTTGACCTCCTTTGATACATCATTATCAATGTGAATTCTGGCTACTGCGTTGGAGTAAATATCTTCCAGGATGCGCACATACCCTTCTTCAATGTTAATCTTTCGTAGGGCATCAAACATGTCTGTGTGTTCGATGGAATCAAACGCCTTCTGGTAGTCTACGAATCCGAGGCATAGTTGAAGTTGGTACTCATTTGCTTTCTCAATTAGTTGATTTATAGCTTGTAGGTGGTCTGTTGTTGAGAATCCAGCTCTAAACCCTGCTTGTTCTCTGGGTTGATTTGAGTCCAATCTATCTTTGATTCTATTTTGGATTACTTTGGTGAAGATCTTGTACAGATGAGATAGAAGGCTGATAGGGCGATAGTTTTTGACATCAGCTTTGTCACCTTTCTTGTATAAAAGAATTATTTTTGCCTCTTTCCAAGTGGTTGGAATCTGTTGCTTTTCCAATATCTGGTTGAATAGTTTCATTAACTGTGTGATTGTCTCCTCCCCTCCTTGTTTGATAATATCACTTGTTATTTCGTCATTTCCCGGTGCCTTGTTGTCCTTCATACTGTTTACAGCTTCCTCAACTTCTCTCTGTAGTATTGGCGGTATGTCTGATTTTCTGGATGAGATATCTATATGATCCTTCGGTTGTTTTTTCGTTGAACCATAAAGTTCCTGGTAGAAATCGGCGCATATTTCTAGCAGTTCCGATCTGTCAGAAGTTATATTTCCATCTTTTTTCTTCAGTTTGCTCATTCTGGACTTTTTGCTTGCCATCTCCTTATATCGAAAGCAAAATATGTTTTGATGATTTGTACACTTCAAAAATATGGTTGAATCCAAAGACTGCTTATGGGAAGAAAAATAAATGGCCATTGTCGAGAGTTCTCTTCAAAGTGTTTTACAAAAACCATGCTCCAGGCAAATCATTTGAAGAATGGGATCTTTATAGGCAGAATGTTGGGTAAGGCTGGCTTTAGTTCTATTTTCATTCAATTAAAAAAAATGATAATAAAAAAAAAAGTTGACTTCAAATGTCTTTCACAGTTAAAACTCATGATATTATAGTTTCGATAGATAATTTTTCCCCGAGTACTTCCTGCTTTTTATGTGTTGTCATGTTCATATTCATTCGCACTGATGAGACCAACAGCAGATTTTCCCCAAATAGCAATGGCGTGATGGGTGATAAATGAAACTGCAATAAATTTCATTAGCTGAGTACAATGTACAATGATATTCTTTTCTGTTCTTGGTGAGAACTGATGTCTGTACTGGAAGAAAAATTCTACAAATTGGGGAAACTTCCTTCCAACCTTTTGTACTTGGTGACATATCAAACCTGTAATATAAACATGACCTGTTTTCAATCACATACAAGAGAAGGAAATTTCAATGAACATAAAATGTTCTTAGGTATTTCAAATAAGTGTTCTTCTAACACACCAAAATGATAATGAATTTCTCATGACTTTTAACATTTCCTGTAAATATAGTATGTCAGAATAAGAAGCTAATGAGCTGTTTCACACAGGTTTTATAAGATGATTCCAAACATAGTGAGCATGCATGAACAGATGGAATCTAGACACAGAATTTATTAGGTACACCTTAACCCTTTGCTTACGATAACCTGGTGGTCCCTGTGTTAAGCCTATGGGACCTATACAACTCAGTAGTCAACAGGTTAAATATCAAAAGTGTATACATCCAAAGGTGTATTGGCTGATTGACTATTTGAATAACCCTATCAAAATGATGTTTGCAAAATCCTATGATTCTTGTGTTATGTTCAGACTCATGAGAACAGAGAATATGATGTGATAACTGATTTGCATCTCAAAGACATACCGGTAACAAAAATAAGCAGAAATAACACCTGTTCTCAGTATATGGAGCATATTGTGATACCTGCATATGATCTAAGTGTATAAATATAGTATAAAGTATGACCTTAAAACAATGTCTTGTTACGAAAGAGATGCAACAGATATGATCTACCCTTAAAGTTTGAAATCAAGTAATTTGGAATAGTAAAAAAACTTCTAAAGGCCTACTGTTCATCACACATTTATAACCAGCGCTCAAAATACACGGGGGTGATGGGCGATTCGCCCCCGTGAGCTCCATAATCGCCCCTGTCAGGTTGCTCACGGGGGCGATTGAAAAATTGAAAATCGCCCCCGTGGAATTATAAAATTAAGATTGTCTTTTCTGATATAACTTTAACACAATATTGAGTATCAATTTTCAAACCTTAAACCAATGAAATGGAACTTAGATGGCGCTTTCTCTCCCATCTCTATGAGTATTACCGATACAAACAACGGAAGCTCGCAGTGCAGCTAGTGCGGCCCTCAGCAGTGGCTATACTGCGCCGGTAGTACCAGTGTGCACGCTGACGCCCAATATCTGCTGGAGCTGGAGACGATCGCGCAAGAACTGAAACATGGAGAATTTTTTCGTTGTGAAAAGTGTGAATCCTCTGAAATCTGGTTATTCTAAAAGGCCAGCAAATAATGTAACTCCACCAGTAAATCAATATTGAGAAGAAGATCACCAAAGATGTTGCAGGGGCGGATCTAGGCGGTTTAGGGTGTTTAACCCCCCCTCCCCCCTTTGGCTGCCAAGTGAAAATGTGATGTGCATAGAAAATGCTATCATGTGTTCAGACCTACACAGTATTAGTAGATGGGCATGGGCTCAGTTTCGTTTTTTCTGGGACGCACTGTATAGTAACATGTAGACAGAAATCATACACTGCGAGTTCGTTGTGTAACGACTTTACACAACATTGAGTGGTTCACTCCTTACACAGGGGTTGTGTTAAGTTGTGTGAATAAAAATTACACAATTTTCCACTGCAAATTCGTTGTGTAAAGTTGTGTAATGTTTTATTACACGACTTAACACAACCCGTGTTTAAGGAGTGAACCATCCAATGTCGTTACACAACGAATTTGCAGTGCACACACATGTAAATCTGAGATTGTTCATTAATATTATGTTATTAAATACAGTTTGCAGAATCATCAGTAAATAACTATGTTTAGCATTTACAGTCTATAAAAATTGGTTCCATAAATTGATATCTCTGTGTTTGGATCAAGCAAAAAAAATGCGTTTCTGGAAGCGAGAAAAAAAAATATGGAAATATGCTATTAGGGCCTGCCTATTTAACAATTTTGTGTTCAGGCTCAGTAGCCTGATATTAAATATCACATCTGGTAGATTTTCTGACTGAGGGTAGTCTTCCTTTTGTATGTTCGTAGCATCTTTTGTGGATTGCTGAAAAGAGACCAAAAAAATCCTAAGTGGATATTCACAATGTAAAATCTAGAAATAGGCCAAATATCAATTGCCAATTACCATTTGTTTCCCTGCCAAAAATAGGCCAGACCATTCCTAGAAAAATAGGCCCAACCCTAAACTATGCAAATATCACTGACCTTCATTCGAGTGCAACTTCAAAATGATTTTGGTAATCTTTAAAAAAGTTCAGGAGATGCCCTAAAAGTGGGAATTGGAAATTTGTGCATAAAAAACTACATTTGATTTCAACATGATCTGAATTTGTGAATAGGGCCTATTTACTAGCGTAGGCCTACATTTAACACAATTATCATTATGTGGGTAAGCCTAAGCTAACTACAGCATGCTTTCATGTGAATAAAAAAAATTGGGTTGTCCATATAATAATACTATGTTTAAATTTTTAAAAAATACAGTAATATGCATTCACTTTACATTGAATTAATATGATGGGGTTGGTTGGAACATGTTCCAATAAACCTCATGCCCAATGTTTCAACTAACCCCAAGAGCACATAGCAGATGTTTAAGCTTATTGTGCAAAAAGTGGCATACAACTGCGCACCTATTTAGCCTTATTTTGTAGCTTAGTATAAGAGCCTAACATACCAAAAATATAGCCACATGAATCTACGAACATCATAGAGATAATTCAAAATTTCTTAATGTCAAAAAATTTAGTTAAAAGTTGAAAAATCAAACTTACCTTTCTAACTCCAAGAAGACTGAGACCCATGTGCTGTAGGCAATGTGGTATGTGGGGGTTGCTTTTGCACACCACCTGATGGCAGTGTTTCTAGAAATTAATTGTTGATTTTTAGGAAAATCTCAATGTTTCAACTAACCCCGCGTTCCAACCATCCCCACTCTCCCCTAGGGTTAGCAAACTGAATTACTGTGACCCTCTGTTTGGGTCAGGTTATGATTTGGTTTTAGGTTAGATGTAGGGTTATCAAAGTGAATTACTGTGACCCTCTGTTTGGGTTAGGTTATGATTTGGTTTTAGGTTGGATATAGGGCTAGTGTGAAGTTAAGTAGTATAGGTTTAAGTTAGGAACTTGATTGATGTATTAAAGGGATTGGGCAACTTTGCCTCAGATTCTTTAAAAAATCCTGGATTTAGCTCATGCTGCAATCATAATTATAAACCTTTAGGTCATAAATGAATCCCATGACTTTTACAAGCCAATTGCCTGTCTGATTATCAAGATATCTATGATTGGAATTAGAAATGTCAGAATTCGTTTTCCAACAGTTTTTATAAGATTACAGTCTACTAGGGAAAATGAGTATGGTAAAACCGGTCACTCAATTTTTTTTACTTTTTATGAGGCATTTCATGATCATTTTGAAGCACAATTTTTTGATGGCTTATTACACCATATCACAGTAACTGATAACGCGTAGGGTCATGCATCTCAGATTTAACATTGTTAAACGATCCCTTTAAGTTGACCATTGAGCATTTTTCATGCAAGATCACAGCACTGTATCCTGAAAATCATGCAGGCTTCTTAGTGTGAGATTCCTTTTACTTATAACTGCTTGGGATATCAGCTGTTTTAATCACCTTTTTTATTGGAGCTTGGTCATGAAGATAATGAGTATACTTGTTTTCATACTTTCCACTACCATACAGCATACATTTATGTAATAGCCATTTCACATGTGTCTGTTTTAAGATTATGACTCCTGCATATTGTAAAATCAAGTTGTTAACTTTCAAAGCTGTCAAATTATGAAACAGGGGGGGGGGGGACAACAATTGTTTCCTTTAGAATTGAATGACATAGTTTTTCAACATTCTATGTTTGATGTATACCTCTAGATCTATCTCCAAATATGGCATTGTTCACCTATGATGAGAAGTTTTGGAGGTCATGCTTACAGACTTTATGTATTCCATTTCATTTTCAGACATAACTTCATTTTCAAGGGAATTGACAGAAAACTGTTGACAAACTGATCAAATATTTGCATACATGCCAACTGTTCAGATTAAAGAGGAACATTCCTCTTTTTGGGAGAAGATAATTATCATTTTAATGCAGGTGTTCCTCTTCCTGTACAAATTTGTCTGTAGTATTGAATAGGAGAGTTAGGATTGTTCCTCTTTTTTTTTTAAATAGCATAATTTGTACAGATTTCTGATTTTCAAAGGTTGGCATGTTTGTATTTGTAGTGGTTTAAGTGCCTTTGAATTGATGAACAATCAAGGATGAATATTATTGTTTGTATCATACTATAGAAGTTATAGTCCAGCAGCCAAACCCGGATTTGGGGGCCTAACCTTGTTTTGGTGAAATAAGTTTTTTTTTTTGATGGATTCTGATTGTCTAGGTATCCACTTTGAACAAGCAAAAAACTGGAGCTCTGTCAGCCTTGAGCAATTTGAGATATAAGCAAAAACAAAATGGCCACCAAAATGACGTTTTCTGCTCTAAAAATATGTGAAAACGTGTACTTTGTCATGTTTTATTGTTATATTTAGAACCCTTTTCTGATTTTTTTTTACCAGATATGATATATATGATACATTTTTTGATAATTCTAAATATTATTTTAGTTGGCAGAGCAATTTGTACATTATTTATACAGGGTGATTCATAAAAAAATGTACAAGAGATTGACTGTTTGCGATTTCTACTTCGATATCAAGCAATCAATGTATACACACTCTGGCAATATATTTTGTGATGTATATAAGCTGCATTTTAATTGAAGCTAATTGATGTAGCCTATCATTCTATCGCCATTACTCTTTAGCAATTTGTGATTATAAGCAAAAACAAAAAGGCCGCCAAAATGGCGTTTTCTGCTCTAAGTATATGTAAAAACGTATACTTTGTCATGTTTTATTGCTGCATTAAGAACCCTTTTCTGATTTTTAAAAACCAGATATGATATATATATTTTGATAATTCTAAACGTGGTTTTAAATGACAGAGCAATTTATACATTTATACAGGGTGATTCATAAAAAAAATGTATATTTCTACTTCGTTAACAAGCAATAAATGTATACACATATACGCTGCATTTTAATTAAAGCAAATTGATGTAGCCTATCATCCCAAAGCAAATGCATTTGTAGAGATACCCTGTTGAACATACACACATCTATGATGAACTGCTACGATTCAAGAAGTCTGTAGCTGTAGAGGCAGGGAAAACACTGAACTGACAGCATTATCAAGTGCTGAAGATGGTCTTGTTCAGATCGTAGTTGACAACTTTAATGCAGATGTTTCATCTAAGAACGGTAAATTGTCAACACATTCTCTTGCAGTTCTCATGACCCAGCCAGATACAAGCATGCACCATGATGATCAGCAAGAAATTTCACAACTGAAGAAGGCTGAGATGATATTGACTACAAGCTTGACATCATGATATACAATCGTCCAAGGAAACCAGATATGCCACCTGTCAAGAACTAAGTTCCACCACTTAGTTTTCTTGCTCATATGGTTTCTCCACAGAGACCTAATGAGTGTGACCTCAGGTTCTTGACAGATGTTGTGCAGCGTGATAACTGTCCTGAATTCAATTCAAGATTCAAGATTTAAGATTTTATTGTCCATAATATAATACAGATATTTCTTTTCCATTGGTATAACAATACATAAAACATAAGACAAAAACATGGTGTCATGTGCTGAAAGCCAGAAGGGATATGGAATAATACGCATTTGTGTCGCAATCAAGGAAGCCACACATTCCAAAACTAAAGCGGTGTATCTATCATTGATTGATATGCCACCAGCACATCCAGACACAACAATGACAGCCATGAGCAAATCACAGCAGTTAAACAGAGAAAACTGGTCAATGTTTCACTGTCTTCACTGCAGATCAACAACTGTACAGGGTTGCAGTAAGAGGTACAACCTGATCAAACAAGTACTGATAATGATGATCTATGTATGGGCTGAACGAGAAGGTGATTGAGCACTACACCTGGAGGCAGTGAAGCTTATGATGCCCCACTTCTTTGCGTCGGGACATGTAAACTACGCGCGATATGGGTTATTCTACCTTCAATGCATGGAAGCCCTACCAGGAGATGCTCTCCAGCATTCCATGAAAGGGTCTCATGTGATGAGACACGCTCAAGGCTTATGGAATGGCATATGGAGCGACATGTTCATCAAGACAACATCCATGCGATATGGGCATGGTAAAGCTGGTGTGATTGGCATCACTCTAAAGCCAGAAACTCTCAATACCTGGGCCCTTAGCTTGCACATAATTATGTATCAGACTTGTGGAAGACGTTTCAACTCTGAGAGACAAGTCGGCTAGTTCTAAAACAGCTAGTGCACAAAGAAGAGGATCCAGCAAGGATATCTGCAGACCAAGGTGACAGAGACGGGTTGCGCAGAAAACTGGATCTTAGCATCGATCCAATGGACCAAGAGAAGCACCCGGCAAACATTGTCAATGTGGCCAATGGACGGATCGCTCCTGAATTAGTGAATTTTGACAGAGCAGTTGAAACTGGTGCTCAGCAAATGGGTGAGTTTAAACGGGAATTGCCTGGAGGTTTCTACAACACAATTTCGAAGAAAGATCAAATCATGACTGTCATGAAGAAATCAATTGACGTAGGCGATTCTAAGGTATACGATACCAAGTTGCTAATACTCTCGCGCGATAGGTCTACAAGTAAGTTCCAGAGATGTTGAATTTCATGATGTAATGTCATACGAGCTGTCACCAGTTCCTACAGCTCTGTTTGATGTGTCTGGAGATATGGGTACCTCGAAGTCCAAGGCCGCTTTGAAGAACCAGAGACAAAGGTTAAAGTATCAGCTAGACATGTGACACTTGAAGGAACGTGTAGAGTGATCGATGGCTGTGCTCTCTTTTAGATTCCTAATTGGCCTTCATCATCACCAACACGACAACCAACAGTGGTGGACTTTGTATCGAAATTCAAAAGCAAGATTGAAGAGAGACTAAAATCCGGTGATGTGTACTTGGTCTTTGACAGGTGCAATGATTACAGCACCAAGTGTGCAACCAGGATATCGAGAGGCAATGATGGTTGCAGAGTTTTCCAACCGAGTCCAACTTCACCCCTTCCGTCTCAGAAACTGACTCTGACAGTCACAGAGAACAAGAAACAGTTGATTAACACCATTTGTCAACATCTGCAAGGCGATGCAGGTTTCATCATGGAACACAAGCTGGTGATCACCAGCCAAGATGGCACTCCTGTTCGACTAGGTCCAGGTGGTGTTCCAATCCAACGGCACGATATGGCCACATCTCATGAGGAGGCTGATGTGATTATTGTGCAGCAGGCTATCATGCTTGCAGATGAAGGACGATCCATCAGGGTGCTTGCAGACGACACAGATGTCTATGTTCTTCTGCTTCATTTCTACCAAAAGCAAGGCCTTCAGTCACCCTTGATAATGGAGTCGCCCATCAGAGACACATCTGTAATCGATATACATGCCACAGTGGACAGACATAGAGACATCATCCCTATGTTAGCAGGTCACCCATTGGCAGGTTGTGATACTGTTGGTGCACATTTTGGAGTTGGCAAAGGAACTTTGCTAAAGTGCTGCAGCAGAAAAATGGGTTCCCATTGCCATCGATTGGAGACAAGTGATGCAAATATGGCCGACGTGATGAAAGATGCAACAGCGCTCATAACATCATGCTATGGACAACCCAAGGCTACGGACACTGTCAAATGCCCGCCTGAATGTGTGGACTACACATGTCGGGAAAGCAGGAGCTACCAACACTCCAAATCTTGCTGCAATGCCACCAACAACTGAAGCTTTCAAAGATAATGTTAAGCGTGCCCATCTGGAAGATCTTGGAAGAGTGCTTTGGAATTGAATCCATGGACATTGGATCCCACTGCATTTGGTTACATGAAAGATGAAGCAACAAAGTCACTTATCCCGGTAACCACTCTACCAACTTTGAAACTTGCACCTGCAAACATACTGAGACTTATACGTTACAATTGTGCAAGTGACAACCAATGCAAATCATCAGGATGTGGATGCAACAAAGCCTAATTAGTGTGCACAGTGTTCTGTGCGTGTCATGCATCCGTGCGATGTCTAAATGATCAAACTCTGGCGGCAAAAAAATGTAAATCAAAATGACAGTGATGCGTGAGCTCAGTTCAGCAAAGGAAGAAAAGGCGTATCCTTAAAAGAATTGCGTAAAAGATGAATTGTGAAGGTAAAATTCCTAATATCGATATTTACAGTGACCTACGCTATAAAATGGTAACACGTTCATGAAAGAAGAGTGATCAAATTATCATTTTTCACGTAATGGTATCTTAGAAATTGTGAAAACAAATGTTTATTACTATAGACTATTGATAGAAATTGTGTGATAAACTAACATTGCCGCCATTTTGAATATGTAAATAAGCAAATATACAATGACCGCCAAAGTTAAATATCCAAATCAATTCATCTCTGATTCATGAAGTACCAGATTACTACTCTGCCAATTTCCGTAATGTATAATACTTATGGCAAATGTTGCTTAAAATTTATCATTTTGGTGGCCATTTTGTTTTTTCCCATCATCTAAATTAGTCATTATTGACAAATGAGTATGACATAAGTATTTGATTCACTTAGGTATTCTAGGAATTGAAAACATGAGATAGAAAGAAATGAGTATAATACTATTTTATTGTGATTCTAAGCTTAACAGCTGGCATTTATCCGCCATTTTGAATATGCAAATTAGCAACAATTACAATAGAAAATATGCTAATTAAGTCATCTATGGTCATCTATGTTCATGTATGATCATCAGGAATGTGTTGACAATGGTCTTCGTGAATTATAAGCACACCATTCTGCCAATATTTCGTAATGTATTATGAAATAATTCAAATTTTACTGAAAATAGGCTATTTTGGCGGCCATTTTGTTTTTGGCCATGTATCTTAAATTGCTCAACACTGACAAAGCTCCAGTTTTTTGTTTGGTCATCTGCAATGCCTAAGGAAACAGAATCCATCAAGAGAAAAAAACTTATTTCAACAAAACGAGGTGTAGCTCAGTGGCTGCCGGACTATTATGCATTCATGCTTTTCTGGACATGAGGTATGCTTTTCATGTCATCTTTAAATAATTCACCACGCTTTTTTCACATGATCAAAAGTGACTTTCTAGGGAGAAAGAAAATCACAATTATTTTCTTTTAAAAATTGACAATCGATATTGGGAATCGATACCACCGATATCCATTTTTTTTTTTTTTTTTTTCAAATTCTTTAAACAGGTAATTTTTTCTTCTTTCTATAATTCTTATATTTGTTTCTTTTCTTTTTTCTTAATCGTTAATTTTATTATTTTTTTTTTTTTTTTAAATTCTGAAAACCGGTAAAAAAAAAATTCTTATAATTCTTATAATTTTTTGTATTTTTTTTTTAAAGGCCTTACTGTATTCTTATAAATTTGTTAGTTGTCATGCGTTTGGTAAAAAATTTAATGCGTCGAGTAAAAAATGTCATGGGTAGAAAAAAATTCATGCGTCTGCTAATTTATTTTTTAATTTTCAAAGAAGTCCATTCTATAAAACAGATGATACGCAGTTTGATTTCATGGGTCAGTGGAATTCTGTGCATGCTGTAACTTTGAGCAGGCCTGAAACACACCTGGCTACGCCTTGGGTGTTTAAACCTTGTGCACACAAATCCTACCAACCCACTCATACCTACGCATCATTTCTATACTCTCTTCCTGTACACAATTTATTTGTTTTTAAGTGATTGGTACACATGAATACTGTATTAATAATAAAAGTAAGTCATTACAATTGTTTTCATCCATTGCACTAATAACCCCTCAAATTATGCAAATTCCAAAATTCTGCTTTCAGGTCATTATACTGGAAGTAGAATCATTTGTCCTGTGATAACATGAAGCATGCATATGAAGCATGATTTTGCCATGCAGCCGGTAAATCTGTAAAATAACATTTTGTTGTTGTTGAAGATTGTCTTTGCCCCATTTTATAAAACAGATGATGTACGGTTTAATTTGTGGGTCAGTGGAATTGTGTGCACACGGTACCAAACCATTCAAAGGTACCTTGTGCACACAATACTTAGCAACCCACTCAAACCTGTGCATCCAGGCCTGATAAAAACCTGATTTAAATCGGTTTCCCAATTTTTTTTATTTTTCCCGATTTTTTCCCGATTTTTATCTTACTTCCCGATTAAAAAAAAAATCCAGATTTTTTTTTTTTTTTTTTACCAATTTTTGTTTTCTTCCCTATTTTATCCTGATTTTCCCGATTTCCCTCTTATTTTCTCTATTCTTCCATGTTTTGCCCTATTTTTTTCCAATTTTCTTACTTGAAAGTGGGGAATGTTGTTAGATGCCATTTTTTCCCCGCGAATCCTCTTCTTTTTTTTTTACACAAGAAGGGCGTGGTTGAGGGGAAAACAAAAAACCTATTTTTTTTTTAGTGCTCACTATCATCCCTGGCATCGTTTGCATATTGTTGGACTTACCTGGATGTTCGCTTCATTTCACTCGATTGTATTTTATGGTTAAAAGATAAAGACTCTCAGTCTATAATTTTACACTCATCTCCTGAAGATTTCTTTATTTTTAATAGAGCCAATTAAACACAGTGTACTATCTATTTAACGAGAGATCACAGGAAGATATTGATAAATACCATCCTATGTCTATTTTTTCTTTCATTTAAAATAAAGCTATTTAAAAAGTATATACATGTATATATTTTTCCCACATGTGTCATTCATACTGCCAGTGAAATTCACTCGTTATGGCGAGCCTCGGCCGGATGTGAAGAATTATTGCACTATCGCTTGTTAGCTGCTGGCACAGTGGCACATGCTTTGATTTTTGATTAAGCAGACAGTGCAGTGCAGCTAGTGTGCAACTAGCTAGCTAGCTAGCTAGCTAGTTACCTACAATTTTACAATGCAGCTAGATTCATATCGCGCTGGTGGTGGAACACAATCATTAAAAGCATCGTGTAACAATGTTAAATCTGAGATGCACGGCCCGACATGTTATCAGTGTCTGTGATATGGTGTAATATTGAAGCCCTAAAGAAATTGCGCTTCAAAATGAGCAAGAATTGCCTCAAAAAAGTAAAAATCTTTGAGTGACCGGTTTTACCATACTCATTTTCCCCAATATACTGTATTGTTATGAAAACCGTTTGGCAAACGGTTTTCAAAATGTGTAATTCCAATCATAAATATCTTGATAATCAGACAGGCGATCGGCTTATAAAAGTTATAGGGTTCCTGACTGACCTAAAGGTTTATAATTATCATTGCAGCATGAGCTAAATCCAGGATTTCGTTTCAGAATCTAAGACAAAGTACCAGATCCCTTTAAAGAAAAATGCCATTTGCTAGATTCCATCTCTCACACGGGTACATGCTAATTTGGAAGTCCTAGTTTATGGCCCATATATGGTTCCAATTAATATTCTTGAAATGTGTTATGGAAGTATGAACACAATCGACTTAAAGGTATAGTTTTATTTGATGTTTTGTCTGACCCAAACGCTTTTGGGAACAAAATAGCAAAGACTTTCGAAAAAGGCAATTCCAATGGCCTAGCCCTCACCTATTGACATTTTCGAGCATTACAATGATGTATTACGTAATCTGAACATGATTCCTATGGAATTTACAATAGGGTATTGAAATTGCCCTTGAGTTGAATTCTCGAAAGTCCTTTGCGATCATGTTTAGGGCTGTAAACTTCATACAGTCATCAAATAAACAGAAACGTTGATGTGCATGGTCGGTAACATTGTATGGGACAAGATTACTTGGACTTGACATCACCTGTGCGAGGTGGGCATGCTATTTGTTAGCTTAAAATAATAGGTATAATTAATAAGTAAATAATGAGAGAGAGGGAGATAGAGAGAGAGAGAGAGAGAGAGAGAGAGAAAGAGGGAAAGAGAGAGAGAGAGAGATAGAGAAGGGGGTATGGAAAAAGAGTCACGGAAAGTTGCGTGATCAATACGAGTTTATAGTCAATGGTGTCACATTCTTGTAGGTATCAAATATTTTGTCTAGATATCAATTGGCACAAGGTGATAAAACATACACTTGTTTGTCTTGTACAATGGCCAAGTTTCTATTTCGAGATCACCCCTGTGTGAGAAAAAAGAAGTTATATATTTTCGAGCTCAAGTACTTCCTTATTTCAGCTTTTAATCAACTACAAAGGCGATAGGGGCGCGACAAAAAAAATAGAACAAAATAGGCTAAAGTTCAGTCAATTGTAACGGTTTTTCCCTCTGGCATTCCCGAGTTTTCATAAAATTATATAATACTTGACTGTATGTTTAAGAGAACTAGTCTTAACGAACAAAGAAAACTCCAATTTGACTATACTACATTGCGACGATCATATCTCCTATACAGATTGGGTAATGCGTATGCAAATGAAGATTAGATTTATATTTTTAAAGCGAGCACATTAAAGATAAACTCCAGTTCTGGTAAAAAAAAGAAAATTAATTCTCAGAGAATCAAACGAACTTTACACTGAATGTTCAAGATTTCATCCCAAACCCATTCATAGTGGCGGTTTCATCCCAAACCCCATTCATAGTGGCCGTTTCATCCCAAACCCCATTCATAGTGGCCGTTTCATCCCAAACCCCATTCATAGTGGCCGTTTCATCCCAAACCCCGTTCATAGTGGACATTTCATCCCAAACCCCATTCATAGTGGCCGTTTCATCCAGACCCATCCGATGAAAATCCGGCCACTATGAAAGGGGTACTATAGAGCGATACATTTTTATGCCTCCGTTACGAACTAGCCGGAGGCATTATGTTTTCGGGTTGTCCGTCCGTCCGTACATCTGTACGTACGTCCCTTTCTCGTGATCACGTTATCTCAAGAACTGATTGATGGATTCATGCCAAACTTAGGTCATGTATGTATCTTGCAGAGCCGATGAATTGATTAGATTTTGGGGTCACAAGGTCAAAGGTCAAAGGTCACAATGTTCATTATGTATGCAAAAATAGCTTGTGAAAGCATTATTATTAGAACCGATCCGGGAGGAATTACCATCAAACTCAGGACATGTACTGTATGTATCTTGCAAAGCCAATGAACTGATTAGATTTTAGGGTCATGAGGTCAAAGATAAAAGGATCGTACAGTGTACATGTATATGAAAAAAAGCTTGTAATCACGATATTCTGAGGACCTGTGGATTACAATTAAACTTGAATTTGAAAAATTGCTTCTCCTTTGGTCTGTGAAATCGCTCTATGGCGGAGGCATCATTTTCGACTGTGTGCAGTCGAAGTTCCATCTAGTTCTTTCTTTGTGACTTTTAAAGTGCTTTCACCTTAACTCTTGAATGTGTGTTTTTTTCACTACTTAGCATTATGGCACCGGCATACAAAATCAATCTAAAATGTGCTTGGAAACAACATTCAGAAAGAGAGGCTCTGATGAACAAACACAGTTGATAATCAAGTTGATAGAAATATTTGTTCCTTTTTTACGGTAATTGAGGGGAAATGAATACAGTGTTCAAAGTACGAAAGGGGACTTAAAAGTGTAAAATTGAACCTTGGAGGTTGTTGAATACTATATGCCTTAACTAATCTGGCTGGGTGGAGGAAATGCATGTGATATTGGTGCTAATGCATTATGTTGTATGCAAATGTCCTTATTTTTATTTTATTTTTAAATTCTCTTCTCTAAATTAAGTTTCTCTGCTGCTACTGTTTTTCATCTACATTACTTATTTTTTTGAGGAACCTATATTATACAAGCATTGATTTTTAATAGGTTCCTCACCATCTATTTAATCTATTATATGAATTGAGAATCATTGAGATGTGCTCATTTATACTACAATTATATTGTATAATTTTAATTTTTTATGTATGTCTATATTTTCTGTAAAATGTGGAACAAATAAAAACTTGCAAATCAAGGGGTATTGAATGTGTCAAGGTGATGTTTAATCTCTGTATACACCTTCATGGAGAAAAGCAGAAAAGCTCACAATCTACTTAAAATTTTTAGCTTTACATTGTTTGTACAATATACAGAAATTTACATGTGTCACTTGATGAGGGACGCTATACTTGGCGCCACGGCAACATACTTTTGTATCTTGACAGACAATGTGAAGAGGCTAAAGCAGCTGACAGCTGTTGAAAGAAATTGGAAACCTGTCAATTTGAAATAAGTTTGACAGAATCTATCCTAATTATCTATTGTGTCTTCGTTTGTCATCTACTACTCAAAGAATGCCAATATCAAAATGGGGAACCAAAATTCCTCTTCGCATTTCAAGTATGTAATGGATTAATTACAACACACACACACACACACACACGCACATTCTCACATCAGGGCCTTTGTGGGGCACCTGATTGTGGGGTATTTCTGTGCATTCCAGATATACCTTGTGGTCCCCTACTAGTGGGGTATGTACAACCTGGCGATACCAACCCGGCGGTGTGCTTACGATGTTACCATAAAAAAGTGTGCAAGTTTTAGCACACGCTCACAAATAGTCATTTATGGGGTACCACTTCTAATGCCCCGCAGGGCATAGGACACCGAATATACAGTCATTTGAAAGACTTTACTCTGTGGGGTCCTGAAAAAATACCCCACAAAGTAAAAATGCCTCACAAGGGGTATGTGAAGCGCACATAAAACCCCACAAGAATGCTGAGGTGAGAGCACACACACACACAAACACACACACACACACACATACTTGTTAATCCTTCTAATCGGGGACTATTTTTTTTAAAATGCTTCCGGGGACGTTTTCAATTTTGCCACATAAATCCTCCGAAATGGGGACGTAGTCTACAAAATATATAGATAAATGAATAAAAATATTTCCCACAATGATGCATGCCAAATGTAATAATTGCACAGACAAATACGCCTAAAACAATATAGATACAAATATAAGAATCAGGAATAAAACTAGTCATACATGCAACAGGGGATGGTCCCCAGTCTGATTCAGGAGATTGATTGGCAAAGGTATTAGGAAATATCAATTTATATAATAATAATAATAATAATAATATTCATTTTTTTATAGCGCTTAAAAGATCTACGACGTCTCTAAACGCTTTACAGATATATTATTACCCGGTCATTGGATTCAGGCTTGCCTGCACACAATGTATGCACATTTTCCAGTCCCTGGGGAGCATTCTATCCAGGCATCATACAGAGGCTCACAATATCTGCTAAGCAAACTACATTAACTTTCGCATCCTATCGGGTACCCATTTAGCACCTGGGCGGAGAGTGGCAAATGTAGATCAACGTCTTGTCTGCCAAAGGACGTTCGTGCCGGGCTGGGATTTGAACTCCGGACCTTGCGAAAAGAGACGGTCCCACTCTGACTGAGCAAAGTGTCGTAGGTTGCGAGTAAGACATCATTCTTGTACATGGAACAGGGGACCGCATGCATCCTTCAGTTTTACTTTTTATAAAGATTGTACAGTAATATTCTTCTCATTTCGACATTATCAGCCGCTCCTTCTTTATTTCGTTCCGCCCTTTACTAATAAATATAAGGTATATGTGAGAGGGGGGGGGGGGGGTAGAAAGTTAGACGTAGTCTGTATACTGTATTTATTTTATGAAATTTGTCTCTCTGATCACCCCCCCCCCCCCCCCCCAGCTCAGACAGACCTTTTCTTTATTAAGTTTGTCGCTTTTTTTGTTTGATTATAATTATCGTTTGGCTTAAGTATAATGTCCGACGTATAGTACCGCCAATATAGCATAATAATCAATAAAGGGATGATAACGGCATACAAGTGAATGGCGGAATAGACAACATTATGAAAGATGAAGATGGAATACGACATAGACAGTGATACCGAGAGACAGAGAGAGGGGGGGGGGTAGAAAGTTGGACGTAGTCTGTATACTGTATTTATTTGTATGATATTTGTCTCTCTTAATAATTATTGTACAGTAATATTTGTTGTAAATAAAAAGGGAAGTTTCATTCTTTCTCTTATAATGTTGTCCCCTTTTTCTAGATTACTCTTTTGTGCGAATTAGTGTCCGACGTATACAATTTCCTGCGATAACATAAAACGTTTCATTTCATTTTGATGCAACAGAGATTTACATTCAAAATTTAATTTGTATAATTATCGTACAGTAATGTTCTTCTCATTTCGACAGTATCAGCCGTTTGTTGGCATTCCCTTCAATTCATGTAATGTATATTTGTACATCATCAGGGATATGTTATAATAATTAATCTCAAAGAAGGAATAATACCGGCGTACAAGCAAATGGAGGAATAGAATTTTTTTTTGAAAGATGAAGATGGAAAACGACATTTACAGATAGACAGAAAGACAAAGAGACAGACAAAGAGGGAGAGAGAGGGAGAGAGAGAGAGAGAGGGGGGATAGAAAGTTGTACGTAGTCTGTATACTTTATTTATCTTTATGATATTTGTCTCTACGATCACCCCCATCTGCTCCGATTTGTTTTCTTTAGTTTGTCTCTTTAAAAAAAAAATATATAATGTCCGACACATAATAAACATTTTTTTAATATATCGATTTGACGCAACAGAGATTTACATTATGTGTACATCATCAGGGATATGTTATAATAATTAATCTCAAGGAACAAATGATGCCGGCTTACAAGCAAATGGCGGAATAGAAAAAAAATTGAAAGATGAAGATGGAAAACGACATTGACAGATAGACAGAGAGACAGCTAGAAAGACAGGAGCAGGGAGAGGGAGAGGGAGAGAGAGAGAGAGAGAGAGATAGAGGGGGGGGGGGGTATAGAAAGTTAGACTTATTTGTACTGTATTACTGTATTTATTATTATGATATCTTTCTGTCTGTCCCCCCCCCCTCCCCCAAACTCTGATTTGTTCTTTAGTTCGTCTCTTTTTTTGTCTGTTTATATCTTTTTAGTAAAGTATAATATAATGTCCGACGTATAATAAATACTAAATTATAAACATTTGTATAATTATTGTACAGTAATATTCTTCTCATTTCGACATTATCAGCTGCCCGTTTTTTATTTCGTTTCCTATAATAAATATAATGTATATATGTGTACATCAGCAGGGATATGTTATAATAATGTAAACGAAGGAATGATGCCGGCATACAATCAAATGGCGGAACAATATTGGCAGATATATCTGCCAATACAGTATCCAAAGATTATTTGCTTGACATATTTTTGACAATTATAGTATGTTAGTATTTATTGACAAAGTATACAAACAAATATGACACAGACATATTTGCAAGTATTTGGGACTTTATATATAGAAGACGCGAAAAGAGCTATATCTTTGTCTTTGGCCCATTATCCTACAGCTAAGTTACGTAAGAGGAGCAATGAACGTGACCGAAGGTAAGGTCATTGTCATGGTTATAAACTCCAACAATAGAAGAGCGGATGTCAGGTTAAGGGTATAATTGGTGGCATTCTGGCATTCAGCATGTATATACTACATATATAACCCTGTTTTTTTTTTTTTTTTTTTTTTTTTTGGGGGGGGGGGGGGTCTTGTTGTTTTTGCAGTTGCTTTTGTTTAAAGAATTTTAATGAGATCACGTTCCGACATACTCATAAATAAAAATTGTTAATCATATAACGTAGAACCAGATTTTACCCTATCTGAAATAATCCTTCAAAGATATACAACCATGCAAGATAAAGCAATGAACAAGAATATGTGATAAGATAAAATGTCACAGACAAAAAGATGATTATGAGAAATTGTTTCTCTCTCTTTTTCTTTCTCTTTATGTATTTCTACCCTCCCCCCCCCCCTCTCTCTCTCTTTCGCTATTTCTATATGTCTCTCTCTCTCTCTGTCTCACAGAGAGAGAGAGAGAGAGAGACATATAGAAATAGCGAAAGAGAGAGAGAGAGGGGGGAGGGTAGAAATACATAAAGAGAAAGAAAAAGAGAGAGAAACAATTTCTCATAATCATCTTTTTGTCTGTGACATTTTATCTTATCACATACTCTTGTTCATTGCTTTATCTTGCATGGTTGTATATCTTTGAAGGATTATTTCAGATAGGGTAAAATCTGGTTCTACGTTATATGATTAACAATTTTTATTTATGAGTATGTCGGAACGTGATCCCATTAAAATTCTTTAAACAAAAGCAACTGCAAAAACAACAAGACCCCCCCCCCCCCCCAAAAAAAAAAAAAAAAAAAAAAAAAAAAAAAACAGGGTTATATATGTAGTATATACATGCTGAATGCCAGAATGCCACCAATTATACCCTTAACCTGACATCCGCTCTTCTATTGTTGGAGTTTATAACCATGACAATGACCTTACCTTCGGTCACGTTCATTGCTCCTCTTACGTAACTTAGCTGTAGGATAATGGGCCAAAGACAAAGATATAGCTCTTTTCGCGTCTTCTATATATAAAGTCCCAAATACTTGCAAATATGTCTGTGTCATATTTGTTTGTATACTTTGTCAATAAATACTAACATACTATAATTGTCAAAAATTGTCAATACATTGATACATATTGATAATTATATAGCGCCAATACATTAACATACTCAAAACGCTTTAATAATAATAGTGGGTTCTTGTATAGCGCTCATGTCAGTCAGATTTGACCCTCCTGGCGCTCCCGATTATTATCCTAGCCCGGCTTTAGCACGGCTGCCATACGGCGCTCTAGCATTTCAAGGAATAAATCCCTACCAGGTACCCATTTCATTCACCTGGGTGGAGTGTGGCAAATGTAGATCAATGTCTTGCCTAAGGACATTAGTGCGGCGGCGGGACTCGAACCGCGGACCTTGTGATCGACAGTCCGGCGACGCATCTACTCGACCACAAAACCTCTACATTAGTAAATAAATACAGAATAATTATTTTGCTCTCCAAGCAATAGTTACAAACTATTTTGTTTCCCCTATATCATCTTCCGCTAGAATCCTCTCTTTTCATGTTTATTTGTTATTTTCTTGTCCTTATCTCCCTCTCCATGATTTTTCTGTTTGTGTAGGGTATTCTTGCTATTTGTTGTTGTTTATGAGTCAGAGATAATGTTTCATTCTTTCTCTTATAATGTTGTCCACCTACTTGAGCAAAAGGATGTGATATTGCAAAATGTCCCAAACAAACAGATGATTATGAGAAATTATTTTTTCTCTCTCTCTCTCTCTTTCTCTCTCTCTCTCTCTCTCGCTTTCTCAGCGCCAAATTCCATCTTCATCTCTGGTACTGTTTCCATTCCGCTATTTGATTTTCCTTTCCTTTCGATCTTGAGATAAATGAATAACAAAACACGGAACGAGCGCCTTGTGATATCGAAATAAGAAGAATAATACTGGACAATAATTATAAAAAGTAAAACTTTTGAATGTAAATCATGATAACAAAATGGAAACTAAAGAGGAATCCAGAGCGGGTGGGGTGGGATTCATCGGAGAGACAAAGTAAAACGTATAACGTCCTACGTATATTAGTACCGAAAATATACCATAATAAACATTTGTTCGTATCATTTTGATGCAACAGAGATTTACAATCAAAAGAGGTACTTTTTATAATTACAGTAACATTGTTCTCATTTATCAGGCGTGTTTTATTTCTCCATATCAAGGTTATGGTATAGTTTTCTCAAGATCGAAAGGAATACTTTCGTAATAAAAGCAAATAGCGGAGCGGAAAACCGTACCAGAGATGAAGATGAAAAAGTGTGCTGAGAAAGCGAGCGAGAAAGGGAGGGAGAAATGGAGAGAGAAATGGAGAGAGAGAGAGAGAAACAATCATTTCTCATGTCATGTTTTCGTCTGGGACATTTTATTAAATAACTTTTTTTTATTATTCTTTTATCTTTCAATAATTGTTATATCTTGCAATGAATATTTCAGATAGGGTCAAATCTAGTTCTACATTATAACTATGATCAGCTATATTTATTAAGGAGTACGTCAAAACGCGAGCTCATTAACAATCGCGGAACAGAAAACACTATATAGAGGTGAAGATGACTAATTTTAATCAGCCGATTACATAAACATGTTTTGTTAAGATTTCCTTTTCTTCATATTGATAGAAAAACCAAAGAAACCGAATATGAATTGTGAATCAGGTGCATTAAAATTGGCTACACAAATCTGCATCCTTTTAAATATGAACGCCATTTCCATGGCAACACGCGACTTATATTCAGAATACAGTTTGGATATATTTCTAAAGAAAAAATGGGACAATATAAAACTGTTTCCCTCAACTTTGGCGCCATATAAAGCATGGTGACATACCTTTATTTAGTCTGGTGTATCAAGGTAAGGTGTGTATCCGTGATCTTTGTGGTTTCAAGGAAAACGTCTTTGCCAAGAGAACACGAGGGGTTGAAAAGACGCTGTTTACTATTCCATCTATAATTACGTATTTTATCTTGCATGATTTTTTAATTTGAATTGTTCATAATTATTGGTGACATTTTTTATTTTTCAGTCCCCTTAAGTGGGTTGTATACATTTTGGTCCTTTAATTGCCTCGCTGGAATGTATCCAAGACCGGTCCCCAAATTGCACTGTAAGCACGTATGGTCCCAGGTAACACACTCTTCATAGATGTGCAACAAATAAGGACAGTCTCCAGTTGATGTCAATGAAACAGATGTGACTATCATGTAACATACTTTTCACATACAGATGTACATGCAACAGGGGACGGTCCCCAGTCTGATTAAGAGACTCCTCTTGTACACTCTACTCATACTGTATGTAAAAGCAACATGGGACTTCCCCAGCCGGATTGTACACTTGTTGCTATCAAAGTACCAACAACAAGTTCATGTTTATTTCATTTATATTTTACACATTTATCAATATTTTCCCCCCTAAAAACCACCTTAGTTTGAAAGTATACATGCAGTACTTTTCATTTCAGTTGAATCTCCAGAGCACAGCTCATTCCCACTACTGCACAATACCCAGAAGTCTATCTGTATTACATCAGATTAATGATCAATTGCAAATCCTAAGATGTTATGTCATTAATGTACAGGTTGAATAAAAACTGCCACGTGCTGCAGCTTAGACACATATTTGATGATTTAAGCACTATATAAAACGGATTATTATTATTGAACGTAGATGTGGAAATTCAATTTGTAGATGGTATGATATTTATTATACTGGCTGTATATAATTAAGCATTTTGTTTGCTTGGGTGTTCACTTGATGGTATCATGCATTTGAGTCTTAGATTAACCTTTTGTTTTGAATAAAGTCAACACATTATTTTACTCTTATATATATATATATATATATATATATGTATACCTGCAATCACACTTATAGATCATTAATAGACCCGTTTACTAACACATTCAAATTTTATGCATACTTTTTGGAAGGAAAAGAGGTTGTTCTAGACAACCTGACAGATTGCCAGACATAGCAACAAGTACGTATACAAACTGGATTCCAAGTACTGTAGTTCATTCATTAATGACAGATTAATGGAATACCTGTTACTAGGTCATCCCAAGTAAAGAAAAAAAATCCATATTTGAATCACTTAGTAAACATGTCTATTTGAGACACACTCAGTGTTTTTGCAGAGCAAACTGCTTATGGTGACTTGATTACCTGAAGGTTCTTCTGAACCATCTGTACATTGAATTCTCTTCCATATTAGTAAGATTCTGTGTATAGTAGAAATCACATAAAACCACTGGACATTCAGCTCGATATCAACATTCCAGCACAGTGCAATCACCACAATCACATAACATGAAGCACTGAATTAGCACAGGACTCTCTTTAGCATAACATTTAGAGTTGTTTTAGAAAACAAGGGAGTTTTAAAGTTTGAAGATGCCAGGTGGCAGCTTGTGCAATAGGCCTGTTTACTAACATTTTGAAATGTTATGGATACTTTTTTAATATGGTTGTTCTTGACAACCTGAAAGTTTTCCAGACTTAACAACACGTAATGCATGCAAACTGGGTTCCAAGTATAGCACTTCAATCATTAATGATGGGTAATAATGGAATACCTCATTACTATGTCATCCCCAGAGAAGAAAAATCCATAAATTTGAATCACTTAGTAAACAGGTTTATTGGTAGATAATCATTTTATTTATGAATATGAAATAACCTCTTTCCTACTCCACTTTCCTAAAGGTTTTAAAATCATTACAGACTGATACTCACAAGTAGAAATAAATAACTAGACACTCAACTTGCAAGATGTAAATGTAATAATGATTTATGAACATTTAATAACACAATTGCCCAGTCCAGCAAGTATGTTTTCAATCAAGAAATGAATATGAAAAAATAACAGACCAGAAAACACTCAACAAATTATGAACACTGTCAAACATGATCATCTTTTTCTTTTCACAGGAAATCACATCAAGCATTCATTTAAAAAGTTAAACATGTTTATACATGGTGGGATCTGCCTTGAAAACTAGGTGAAATATTGCATTTCAGAACATGAAATATTACCCCCAGTTCTGTTTAGAGATAAAACATTTAAATAAACACTGAAAGGTAAAGTAAATAACCTCATGCAAACATGGAAAGATCCAATAGGTGATCCTCGTCTGAGCATACACCTACATCTTTGGGAAACTGACCAGAAGAATCTAATCTTAATAATAAACAACTTTACTCTTATATAAAATAATAATCACTGCTATTTCTCCAAAGACATTCAATCAAGGAGTGGGAGTAGCAGCACAACATACTAATTTCTTTCCAGTTCTGTTACCTTATGAACAAACTGAGAAACCTCCTTCCAAAAACGAAATTGTAGATAAACTTTTGTAAGCATATAAGGACTTTAATAAGGAAAATATTGGGGAAAATCTTCCTCATATGTCTATAAATCTCTATATGTATACCATAATTTCAAAACCTGGGTCTGTGCTAGGGACTAACTTCATTTTCTCAAAATAAGTTTTATTTTCAACTACAAAGGCACTCATGGACACTCTTTTGGCTCAATAATTTTTAGTAAATGTTGAAATGATTTGTTCAGTTTTTCCAAATCCGGCCCCACCCTGAGACAACTACTAAAAGGAATAAAAATGACCCCTTAAATTAATTCCTGACAAGTTTGGTTGGAATTAAATGTAATTTCAAATAAACTGTAAGACAAGTCCCATTTGATTTCTAAACCCCTATATATTAATTCCTCTATTGACCAACATTGGCCACCACATGTGACGAACTACTTTATTTTCAAACAATATAGCACAGTACAAGCATGGTTGACCCTAATTAGGCCAGGCTATTTTGGCCTTATGGCAGGGGAGGGAGGTTTCTGAGGCCCGCGTGAGATGTCGTCCATCGACCGAACGATCAAGACTAATATTAGCAGGGACGATGCCTGCATTGTATAATCTACAAAATCGTAGGCCCTACATGTATATAAATTTTTTCTTCTTAAAGAAATCATTTTATTAAAAAAAATTATGCTAATTTATGCGTGAAATCAGAGTTGCTGCCTCCAAATCACAACATATCACTCCAAATACATTAATTTTTGTTCACGATACTCTTTATAGTATTCTTAGCAAATGTGCTTTAAAAAAAAATCATGGTATCAACTAAACACATTGTGCATTGAAAGTACGCATGAAATCACATTTATGAGAAACTTAATTGCATGCCTGGACGTAGTAAATATGGTCTGAAACGATGTGCAAGATTAAAACTAGAAAAAGTGTGTTGTGTCCATAGGAAACAGATGCCCCCACTTAATGTGGTTATATAGTAAGCATTTATTAGTTTTTTGGTCTGAAAAAGAGATGTTGATTTCATTCTCGATCCTGCATTTTTTTTAACTGAATCAAATTCAGATGCACATTTAGTTACAAAACCAATAAATCAACTAGTGACATACCAACAAATTAAAATCCATCAAACATTTCTGAAGTTATATGGAGGGGAAACACATTTTTGACTAATTTGCATATAATGAAGTGTGACCTTTGACCTGCAGACTCGAAATTCGAATTTGACACCTACCTTTACACCCAAAATCATTAAAACCCGTGCAATATTTTTCAAGTTATCGCACGGAAACCAATTTGCATAAAAATTTATGAGTTGTGACCTTTGACTTGTGACCTGTGGACTCCGAATTCAAATTTGACCTGTCTTTTATTGTGATCTACCTACACACCAAAAATTATTAGAATCTGTCAAATATTGAACAAGTTATCGCTCAGAAACCAATTTGGGGATGAAGAGACAGACAGGTGCAACGCTTAATGCCCCCTCTAGACTTTGTCTGCAGGGGCTGGTGGGAAACAGCCCCACCCCACCCCACTCCCCCAGGCCTAGTTAGGGTTAACTTTGTTCTATAATTCCTAGATGTGAAGAAAAATTGTGAAAAATACCTTTACTACTTGTAAAGGGGTCTTTATTAATAGCTACTTGCTGGCCAGGATGCCATTGTTAAAAAACTAACTCCCCCCCCCCCCCCCAAAAAAAAAAAAAAAAAATAAATAAATAAAAAAAATAAAAATAAAAAATAAAAAATAAAAAAAATAAAAAAAAATAATAATAAGTCAAAATGAAAGAATGTGTTTCCATAAAGAAGACAAACATGAAAACAGATGACGGGGGGTGTGCAAAATGGGGAGCATAGCTCACTTGCCTCTGGTGCAGGAGACCCTTTACATTAGTTTACTGCAAAATACATCATGGTAAAAAACTGGTTTATGTTAATGTAGCTAAGAGTAAGAAACTTATACACTGTAGAACACACTAGGAATCCCCACTCCAAATAGAGCTTGATAATGTGACAAATGAAACACAGCTAGATACCAGAGTACAGTAATACATATATGAATGATTGGAAATTGATTATGGAAATTAATTATGGTGATACAGTAAGGAATATCCCAGAACATCCAAATAATTTCTCCAAAACAATTGCTCATAATGCAAGCAAGAAATATCTATAACAGTGATTAACATTTATGGCAGGAGGTAATCAGGACAATGAGGTAAAATTACATGTGTTATAAAATCCATTTCTTTCTCTTCTAAGGTTAATAGCATGTCATCGCTTTTTGCATAGGTAAACTGAACCAAAAATAACCAAAATGTTTCATTCTTAAATGAACCTTAATCAATATAATTTATATTGACTCCATTTACATGGTTCTTAAATAATAAAATGGTAAATAGTACAGAACAATTTTATCATATATATTTATAGTTGGAAATAATTCTCAACACTTGGATTATTAATGTCTTTGATCATGGTAAAAGATTTATATACTGTATTATCAATACCCATATAATAGTTCAAGCATTAAGATGATATTTCCTACTAGTGGAATATAATGCGACAGAAGATGTGTAAATGTATGAGATAGGTCTTTTGACAAAAACAGGTCTCCTAGCAATACTAACACTATGCTAGTGACATACGGTCGTCCCCGCCTCACTAGCAGCCTTAGGCTAGCTAGGTTCCCACTGCCAATCTATGAACTTGATGGAGACTGATCAAACTATACTATTTTTGGCCTGGTTGGGTTTGCTTAGCAAGAGCAATCATCTCATATCTCACATTAAAGAAATTAAAGAATAAAAAAAGTAGAGAAGACTGGGACATCCAGTATTGGTGCAGAGAGGATACAGGGAGAATCTATAATTGTACATGACCCAACACCTCAAAATTAAAAGCAAGTCACAAATGCACCACAGGAGAAATCCTTTTACAGAAATCCTTTTACAGAAATCCTTTATTCCCCTTGTATTTTAGATAATTTCTAATAAAGTCTTTAACTTGCGTCCAAGTACGCTTGTGAAGAACTGCCTTTTTGTTAAGACATTGCTGAATCACACCTTTACCTGGAAGTCTGTTTTGGAAAATCTCACGGTGAAAGGTTTCATGGACAGCAGCTTTTTCGTCAGGAGTCCAGGGTCGCTTGATCTGATTCCTCTTACCGGTACTCAACTTTTCAGGTACTGCTTTCACTCTCTTGGGGCCTGCTAAAAAAAAATGAACAAAATAAAGGTATGGTAAGTTCATTTTAAAATTAACAAAGGAATGCCATCAAATCTTTCAAAAGGTTAGAATTAGTCAATTCTAATTACATTCTGTGCCTGGAACATAAAAGATTGATTGTATTTTTTTTACAGGGCACATACATGTATGTAGCAGATTTAAATCACAAGTTATTATTTTGGTCTTTTGATTGTCCCTTTTATACTCAATAGGGTTTATCATTTAAAAAGCACTTTGATCTTATAACACCCCTCTGTCATTCATAATCTCAAAAAGCATATCGGTATTGCCATTTCTTTCAGCATTCATCAATTTCCTCTTCTTTTTACCTCTCTTCTGTAATTTGCGTCTTGTCTTCTGTAGGTCCTGTGTGTACTCGATGACCTTTTCCTCAGCTGATGTTGTAGGGGAACAACCTAAAAATAAGAATAAATGTTGAATAAACAGTAAAATTAAAAAATACAGTAAACATCTTGTCAATATTGGGTGAAAATTATCAAAGTTATTGCATTTTGAATTTTTGTATTATTTTGTGAAACAGTGATATGCGTAATGTAACATTGGCTCACTAATACAGCCTGTTTTATGCATATCACTGTTTCATGTAACAATTAAAAGTTTCAAGATGCTCTAACTTTGTCACTTTTCATCTGATTTTAATGAAATTTTCACTGTTTTGCTTGTTTAATTGTGCTGTACTTATTCAAATCACTATGATACCAGTGTGGACTCTGATAACTCATTATGCAACCATGGGTTCCCTATGTACAACATTGTACTTGGAGGGCAAATTTGCTGCTTTTTGCAGCAAATTGTAAAGGTTATACGTTTTACTGCAATTGTTCGGGAATTTCTGAACAGCAAAATTTTCCTATAATATGAGGATTCCAGTAATGTTATGTTCTCTCAAAAGAAATTGCTTTGTAATTGTAAAAATATTCTATTATCTTAACATGTGGATTTGATCTGATAGGTTGTAACTAACTGATCCATGTTAAATCAAACTGTTCATATTTAAGCATACCTTTTCATGCCCATCTAGGTTATTTTGTAAGCTTTCCACTCAATTATCTTGGACCAAGTGATATAGTGATATTACGGCACAAGACTAAATCCATAACACAGAAAAAGTTTAACTGTATGTAAGCTGGGCAAGCAAAGCGGTCCAATTACCATACAGGACAATGGCAAGGCAGTATGTTGTGCCTGGAGATTATTATTTCTTTTTCATTACTGTTCATGCTGCTTATAATCCAATACAATATTCTTACTGAAATGTAATATTGTGATGCAACAGGGGATGGTCCCCATTCTAATTGAGCAGACTGACGTCTTATACTTTCAGATGACACACATTTCATATACATGCTACAGGGGATGGTCCCCAGTCTGATTCAGGAGACCAATGTGTAAAGGTATCAGGTGACACATAATATTTATGTACATGCAACAGAGGACAGTCTCCAGTCTGATTGAGCAGATTAATGATGGGGCAAAGGTATCAAAAAATATCAATGTATATATGCGAAAAGGGACCGTCCCACTCTGACTGAGCAAAAATAAGTATCAGGTAACACACATTCCATGTACATGCAACTACATGAGACAGTCCCTAGTCTAGTTGTAAATAGTATAATAAAAATTAAATATTATTATTATTATTAGTTGTGCAGATTTATGTCTTTTTTTAAGCTATCCGATGTCACAATTTTGTTTACAGTAAACTCTGCCTAAGCCGAATAATCACCTAAGTCAAAGCAATTTTTTAGATCAGATTATACAAGACATGTGTTATTTACCTCTCTCATAAGTCAAATTTCTCCTCAGTCAAACAGATTTCTGTGGTCCCAAGAGATTTGACTAAGGCAGAGTTACCTGTACATGCAAAAGGGAACTGTCCCCAGTCTGATTGAGGGGATTGAGGTGCCGGATAACACATTCTTCATATTTGTGCAACAGGGGACAGTCCCAAGTGGATGTCCATGGAACAGATATGACCATCATGTAACATACTTTTCACATATAAGTGTACATGCAACAGGGAACGGTCCCCAGTGTAATTGAACAGATTGATGTGATATGCTATCCGATAACGACATATTTTATGTAGGTCTTCATGCAACAGGGGACGGTCCCCAGTCTGATAAAGAGGAGTGTGTGTAAAGGTATACACCCTATCCATACTGTATGTACCGTCACAAGCAACAGGGGACTTCCCCAGCCAGATTGTACACTGTTGCGTATCAAAGTACAAAAGTTGATGTTTATTTATTTGATTTTTTACACATTTCTGAATATTTTTTTCTTCCAACAAACGCCACCTTCATCATTCATAACCTCAAAAAGCATACTGCCATTTCTTTCAGCATTCATCAATTTCCTCTTCTTTTTACCTCTCTTCTGTAATTTGCGTCTTGTCTTCTGTAGGTCCTGTGTGTACTCGATGACCTTTTCCTCAGATGATGTTGTAGGGGAACAACCTAAAATATAAGAATAAATGTTGAATAGACAGTAAAATTAAAAAATACAGTAAAAATCTTGTCAATAATTGTTTTATGCATATCACTGTTTCATGTTACAATTAAAAGTTTCAAGATGCTCTAACTTTGTCATTATTCATCTGATTTTGAAGATTTTTTTTAGTTTTACTTGTTTAATTGTTCTCTATGTACTCAAGTCAATTTCATATATATATATATATATATATATATATTTTTTTTTATATATAGAAACCTGTATAGTATCTGTAAAATCTCTTCTGAAAAGCACCCCTAAAAAGGGATCAAAGGTCCTCATTTTGGTATTTTGCAACCTATTTTAACAGTTCCTAAACTATTGGGAATCCAATTTCCTACCCTTTTTGCGGATCTGTCCTTCTCATCAGCTCTTAATTTGACAACCTTTTTTCTTAATTTTGCTGTTTTTGATACCCTAAATGCGAAACCCGGGTTACGCCCCTAATGATGAAAAAGTACCTTTTATCTGTTGTTGTGTTCGTGCTTGCTATTAATATAGGTCTCAATGAGACATAACCCCCCCCCCCCCTTTCGTACACAGGCCAACAGAGAAATGAATTATTCTTTCTACTAGCAGGAATGAGTCCAGCCAGCCTATATGGACATTAATGCACTGTGATCTAATAATGAGTTAATGCCACACGAATCAACATTAAGTACACACCTCACAAACGTAACTATCCACTATCCTATTCAACTTGCACCATCATGTAATATTTGGAACCATAGCACTCATAAACATTTAATATTTGTATAATATATAAGGGCACTAAAGAATATAGCATATGTGTGAAGATCAGAATAGGAATGAACATGTTTCCCCCTCTTTGCAATGCAACCATTTCTCAAGAAAAGATTTTAAACAATTAAGCTTTAGATTTTTACAACAGCATTTTGAATGTCTACTGAATTTTTGTTATGCTTAACAGTGCTTCTTTGTTGAGTTATTTATGGAATCTAAATTTTTCAGAATCTTGAACTGTTTCAAATTAACTCTCCATCCTCTTGTACTGTTGAAGACATTCAGATCCCTCAAATAATAATAATAATAATGTCAACTTGTAAAGAACACATATCCATTATAAAAGACTGCTCAAGGCGCTCTTGTAATATATCTACATAATTATACAATATTAATAACTACAACATAAACAAATGGTGCTTAAGTTTCTTCTTAAATATTTCAATTGATGATGATTGTCTCATTTCTAATGGTAAAGTTTACCATAATTTGCGTGCAACGTTAGCAAAAGCCAGCTGTCCCCCATTTGTTATTGGTTTTGGGTGTACATAACACAAACTGAACTTACCACTGACATCCGCAATATTCTCATTGTCATCATTTGGCTCAAGAGGGTCTTCCAAAATTACCTCTGTAAGGGTGATGATGATGCATGAAAAAGACCAACAAAAAGATGGATGAAATAAATATTGATGCCTCACACATTCAGTTATCTGTTCCAAAAAGTAAGTTTTAAAAATGCAACAATTTTTTGTGAAGTCAATCAACTTGATATGCATCGTCATATTGCACTAAAAATTACAACAAAAACGTTTTTTAAAAAGCATGATGGAATTTTGCATGGTTCCTCCCACTTGAAAAGAAAATCAATCTTTAAATCTAAAATTTACCAATTAGAAATAATCAAAGTGGCACAGCATGGGGGAATTAGGACAATGCATTGTGGGGGTATGCTTTTGAACATAACAGTGGTGTTCCCTGGTAATGCACTGTATTTTATAATCCCACAAGCTACATCACTGAATAATCATTCCATTTGACCAAGAAGTTAGAAAATCAATTTTGGGGCATGTAATTATCCTTGTGGCTAATGCAAAGTTAATTAGAATTTGGACTTTATCAACAGAAGCTTCTTCTCTTTCGTTTTCTTTCACTTTTTTTTTTTTGGGGGGGGGGGCTGGAAAGAGATATAGAGAGCTATGGCTCAATTATGCAATAAATGAGTCTTTCATCGAGTATGTTTCATCTTCTGTTCCCATTATTATGTGGAAAGGCATATACATATGAACGGCAAACTGTAAATTTTTGCTTTTGCACCTTGGAAGAGAAAAACAAATGTGTTCACCCATGCATAAAGTTTCTTTATGTGTTCACCTACAAGGTGAAAAGAGCATTAATTTCCTTTAATTTGACGTACAATATATTGAGTTTTATGAAAGTCTACTATGACAAAACTGAACTTTAAAAAGTGTTTATTGTTGTTGAGTGTACATTGTATATATATATATATATTTTTTTTTTTTATGTATGTGCTGCAATATAAATTTGCCAGAGATGTTTAATAATTCTGTTCAAGTATTTTATCAAATCTGTAGCATTCTAGATATAGTAATATTGCAAAAACATTTATAAAAAAGGATACAGTATAATGGCTTAGGAGGAAAACAGATTTGTCCCACCACACAGATATTGCTTAGAATTGTATTTGTCCTTTTATAGCTTCAAAGGCTTACTGAGAGAAGAAGTTTAATATGAAAGATGCCACTGTTTTGTGAAATAATCTAGTAGTTGTAGATCAACTTGAAGGTACAATATACATATAAACATACCTTCCCCTTTATCCAACTGGATGTCATCAAGTCCCTTTCCACTCAGACAACTTAGATCTCCACTGTCTAACTGCAGCAAAACCTTTGAAACCTTGGCCAGTTGTAAAGTCTCGTCTGGTAGACGATAGTATTCTCTGTGAACATGAATATCATGCCCCAAGAACTTTGCAAGGATGTCTTCCTCATTCCGTTCTAGATTCATCAGTTGAGAGACTGTTCCTATATGCTTCCGAAGTCTTGTTGATCTAAGAAACTCTGGTCTACTTGCTCCACAAAGATCAGCATGCTTGCGAAGAGTATCACATCCTCTGATGTGTCCATTGCTATGCAACATTGCAAAGACAAATTTGTTGTCATCCAAAACCCCAGCTTTCTCTCTGTTGTGATTGAGTAGATCCAAGCTATCCTTCATTACCTCAGTTAGCAACATAGGAACAGTGCGGCCCTTCTTCCCTACGATTTCTATGCGCCATAACATCTTGCACAGTTCTTGTTCCCACTTTGACAAGCCTTCCAACAGAGTTAGGCCCTCAGAACCTTTTCTGCATTTATGAAGGTCTTCTACTCTCATCTTAGAAACCTCCCCTGATCTCTTGCGGTTGAATACCAACAATAAAGTCAGGGTAACTTCAGACAGATGTTTCCAATGTTGCTGAATGTTCGATGGATCACTGAGTAGATTTTGTTTCCCATGTTTCATTTCTTTCTTCAGGAATGATGCCAGGGTCTGAATGTCAGTTGTTATTGGCAAGAATTGGGGGTTGTTCCTCTTGTTTTGCGTAAGTGTGCGTAGGGCATGGGACGAAACCTGCTCATGCCAGTTCATGTCCAGGAGCTTGGAGAAGTTATTGCATCTGTCCTCAAGGACCTTATCACCTGCCATTATACCTTCTGCTAGCAATATATTACAGACCTTCTTCATGGTATGTCCAAGTTTGAGTGCTAAACTTGGAGTGACATACAAATGCCTCTTCCCGTCAAACCCAGCTACTGTTCTTGTAGCCTCCACCACATCTCTGAACTTGCTCGGGTCAATTAAATCAGCCAAAGATGTAGTACTGTTCTTCGTTTTTCGTCTGTATTGTAATACCATTCTTCCAACCTCTCTCAATTTATTTCGGATGTGATTATACTGCTCACTATCATGTCCCAACTTGAGAGCAAACTTGTCAGCCAATTTCTTCATGAGAGGGTCATTCTTAATGAAGCTTCCAACACCTTCCTCATCATCTCTCAATCCAGCAAATATAGCACGAACTGCCTCGGAGCCCTCAAAAGGTAACATCATTTTACCAGCTTTGACACGATTTCTTCGCATGCGCTTCCTGACTGGTTCATCTGTCTTCTCATCAAACACACAACTATGCTTCCACAGGTCTCTTTTTGCAAAAAAGCCATAGCAGGTATTGCACGGTACATATTTATCACAGTCAGCATCTTTTTTGTTGGGTCGGTATACTGGTATCAGTACACCTTCCTTGTTTTTTAGCACCTCTGCATTGTGAAGGAAGTTGCCATAGTTTCGCATCTTTGTTAACAACTTGTTGTCTTGTGTTGCTAACCATTCAACAACTTGGGGTTCATTTTTATGTGCCTTAAACTCCCTTAAATGTCTTGGAAATTTCATAACATACCGTTGGCAAAATGGGCAATATGTCCCTTTGTTGTATTTTCTTCCATTTGTATTGTCTGTGCACATAACTGTTGGCTGCTCATCTACAGTAGATGGATCTTGCGTGTTTATCACAGTGACAGAATGCCCTGCATCTCTTGAATCTTGTGTAAGGTCAGGATCCTGTTTATCTCCATCTACTGGATCTGGTGCAAAGTCAGTATCATTGTCCCAATCGTCTGCTGAATCTGGTGCAAAGTCAGTACTATCACTGTCATCTTCATCTGCTGAATCTGGTGCAAAGTCAGAATCTTTATCATCATCATCTACTGGATCTGGGGCAAAGTCATCATTGTCATCATCTGCTGAATCTGGTGCAAAGTCATCATCATTGTCATCATCTGCTGGATCTGGTGCAACATCAGGAGTCTGTTTATCTTCATCTGCTGAATCTAGTGTACAGTCAGGGGTCTGTTTATCTCTATATCTTGAATTTGGTGCAACATCAGGATTCTGTTTATCTCTATCTCCTGAATCTGGTGCAACATCAGGATCCTGTTTATCTCTATCTCCTGAATCTGGTGCAACATCAGGATCCTGTTTATCTCTATCTCTTGAATCTGGTGCAACATCAGGATTCTGTTTATCTCTATCTCCTGAATCTGGTGCAACATCAGGATCCTGTTTATCTCTATCTCCTGAATCTGGTGCAACATCAGGATCCTGTTTATCTCTATCTCCTGAATCTGGTGCAACATCAGGATCCTGTTTATCTCTATCTCCTGAATCTGGTGCAACATCAGGATTCTGTTTATCTCTATCTCCTGAATCTGGTGCAACATCAGGATTCTGTTTATCTCTATCTCCTGAATCTGGTGCAACATCAGGATCCTGTTTATCTCTATCTCCTGAATCTGGTGCAACATCAGAATCCTGTTTATCTCTATCTCCTGAATCTGGTGCAACATCAGGATCTTGTTTATCTCTATCTCCTGAATCTGGTGCAACATCAGAATCCTGTTTATCTCTATCTCCTGAATCTGGTGCAACATCAGGATCTTGTTTATCTCGATCTCCTGAATCTGGTGCAAATTCAGGATCAGTGTGAATAACATCCTCCAATGGTGTCAAAATGCCTGGTTCATCTTCATTTCTGCCTCTAGATGCTGCTGAACCACCCTGTTCATTCTCATCTCTGCATTTATATCCAGATTCTTTGATACATGCCTTCCCTTTGTCATTCTTACCATTACAGCATTCAATAATGGCTTCATTTATATGCTGTAATCTCTTGAAATTTGATAACCCTGAATTTAAGCCACCATCGTCTTCAGAATCCAGTACAGTTTCATAGTTCCCATCATCTTCATTCCTGGAATCTACACTCAATGCTATCTTGTTATATAGTTTTTCTTTTTTTCTCCATGAGAGACCTTTCGCAGCATAGTCGTATCGAATCTCTTCTCCTTGCTCAATATCACGTAGAGAGAATAAACACAAATGTAGTGTTCCAGAACAGCTAATGATCTTTCTCATCCTTGCATTGCAAGAGCGTTTTGATGGAGCACTATCATTCACAAGACGAGCTAAATGGTTGGTGTCAGATGCATCAATGCTGAAAAGAAAATAGGAAAAAAGAAAGAAAAAATACACACTTAATTCATTCCAAGAGGTACATGCAATGCACAAAACACTCAAATCACTTAAACCTTATCAAAGTATCTGTATATTGTAATTCAAATTCCAGCATTTTCATTTGCATGATTTTCTTGAAAAATAATGTAGTCAACTCTGCTGAGGTCAAACCAGTAGAATTCAGGAACAATGAACTGTATAGACTGTCAACTTGGAAGATTGGGGGCGATTGTTTGACTTAAACATCATAAGCGATCATTATTAGAGATATTATACATATCAGTATATATAATTCTTTGTCATTTACCACCGCCACTCCTACCCACTTGTGTTTCCATCGTGTACAATTATAATGTATTGTAAGTGTGGTTTCTAATATATTGATGTAATTTTTATATATTTTTGTCCATAGTGTTTTTTGCGTGGTTTCTTCTTATTCTTCTTATGTTTCACTTCATAGCGATTAGTCAGAGTGACCAATATCAATCTGTCGCTCTGTCGCTAAGACACACACAAAAAAAAAAAAAGGAAATGGCTAATTTCCACAGATTTTTTTCCGCCTTTTGCTTCTATCAGCGGAAAAGAAAATCCAAAATCCGGGAAAAAGTAGAAACCCGTGAATACGCAAAAAATTGTCATGCCTGAAGCTTTCTACACAATTTGAACATAAGTTTGCCGCTTTTGTGTATTCATTAGCATAGTTACTGCAACTAGGGGACGATCCCCAGTCTAGCATACTCTTTGCAGCTTTTGTGTAATCTTTAGCATCATTACTGCAAAGGGGGACGATCCCCAGTCTAGGTACATTGTGCTCTAAGCTTTATACACAACTTAATTGAACATGAGTTTGCCACTTTTGTGTATTCACTAGCAAAGTTACTGCAAAAGGGAACAGTCCCCAGTCTAGGTACATTGTGCTCTAAGCTTTATACACAATTTGAACATGAGTTTGCCGCTTTTGTGTATTCACTAGCATATTACTGCAAAAGGGGATGGTCCCCAGTCAGGTTACAATGCACTTTAAGCGTTGAATAAAAATCATCAGAATAATTATTTACTTTTACATGTATTTCTACCAAGATTGATAACTTTCATGAAATATGAACAAATAATACAAATTGATTTATTAATTCTCATATTAAGTAGTGAAAACACAATTAAAGTCTACTGACCTAAAATGACCTTTCACCTTGAATTTGTGACCTGTAATTTGTGTCATATGATTGTGGTACTTGATAACCCTTGGGTTCGTTTCATGGAATTTGACACGGTACTTTAGAAATTATGCTAAAAATTCAAAATCTTGATGTTAATTCATGCAACAAGAAAGTTTAAGTTTGCAGACCTGAAATTACATTTGACCTTGACTTTGTCACCTAAAAACTAATCACATGTTTGGTGATACTTGCATGATTACCCTTATGTTCAAGTTTTATGGAACAGGAATGTATACTTTCAAAATGTTGATAAAAATTCAAAATCTTAACCTTTGGTAAGTTTTGATGTTGATGCCACAACATAGTCTAAGTTTGTTGACCTGAAATGACCTTGATTGACTTTAACTTTGCGACCTGAAATTCTACTCACATGATTGGGGATACTTCAAAATTCTTTAGTCTACATGTAAGTTTAATTGAATAAGGACTTATACTTTCAAAATTATATCAAAAATTCCAAAACTAACTTTGGGTAAAGTTTGTGATGTTGACACTGCCACCGCCGCCACCAGAAAAGCAACGAGCTACATGTATGTCTACTGCACAGAAGAATGGGGAATCTAGTGCATGCATGTATCAACTTTTGTGGTGACATGTGAATTACAGTATTAGAGCAATATATCTCTCAGAATAAATACAGAGCTCTTTCTATCATACAACAGCCATGAACACCAAAGAGATTAAATACATGTAGTTATCAACATTTGTATTTTTTTTTAAAAAGGATTAAAAAAAACCCTCATTTAGAGTGTCAGACTGGCCAAATTATTGTGCTTCTTTATGCCTCGGATAACAACTTCCAAAATTCTATGTATTCTATTATTCAATATATTGACAATAGCTACATCGATCATGGTCAGACAGCACAAGTATCAGTTGTCAGATTATTACATTCCGTTTATGTTCGTTTGTACTCTCATACCCAATAGGGGGTCAAAGAGTCAGTACAATTCTACAAATTCTACAATGAACTATGAAACTATAAGTATAAGGCAACAGAATATCTTTTGAATTTAAATGCTTACCATTACAAGACAGCAGGAAATGTAGGGAAAGAAGATAGGTATTTGTAGAACAGGACACAATGAAAAAATTTACAAGTACAAATGACAAAATAATACAAAAAGAATGATGACAGTAAAGACAATTAAAAACATTAAAACTGCACAGAACAAATAAAAAACATCTACATGTGTATGATGCCTGGACAGAGATAGCAGAATGAGAGGGCTGTGGTAAAGGTGATGGAACAGAGGGTGCATGAGACAGACTAGGAGCTGAAACGAGTGATAATGAATGTTGATGAAGAGAAATTGATGATGGATGAGATGATAAAGAAGGGCAAGATGAATTGTCACATGTAGATGGTGGAAAATGAGAAGACACAGGAGTTGGTGGAGGTGCTAGGGGGGTATCATCACTCTCAGTCTCATCACTCATATAGGTAGAGCTGTGGGGAACACAAAAAAAGATGTAACCTAGATAACACCAAAATCTAGTTTCCTTGCTGCCCCCCCCCCCCCCCCCGGCCCCCCATCAAAAATGTAGGAAGTATTAGGTAAATGTATTTTTAGTTATATACGTTTTTGGTCATTGTTTACCTCTTATCCTACGTACACTGCAAATATTGAAATTTAAAAAAATAATAGTTTATTTATTAAATGATACGCCAGTACATATTACACATGTCAGCTCCACTGAGGGGACGGTCCCTATGGTCAGGTTACATTGTGCTCTAAGCTTATACTATTTGAACATGAGTATGCTGCTTTTGTGTATTCACTAGCATATTACTACAAAAGGGGACGGTCCCCAGTCTGGTTATTGCACTTTAAGCTTATATATACACAATTTTAACATGAGTTTGCCGCTTTTGTGTATTCATGCACTAGCATAGTTACTTTACTGCAAATGGGGACGGTCGATCCCCAGTCAGGTTATTGCACTTTAAGCTACACTATTGCCCTTCAAGCTTACACAATTTGAACATGAGTTTGGCGCTTTTGTGTATTCACTAGCATAGTTACTGCAAAAGGGGACGGTCCCCAGTCCATCTTTGCTGCATTGTGAGCTAAGCTTATTTGAACATGAGATTGCCGCTTTTGTGTATTCACTAGCATAGTTACTGCAAAAGGGGACGGTCCCCAGTCAGGTTACATTAATTGCACTCTTTAACTTATACACAATTTGAACATGAGTTTGCCGCTTTTGTGTATTCACTAGCATAGTTACTGCAAAAGGGGACGGTCCCCAGTCCATCTTTGCTGCGACCTAAGCTTATTTGAACATGAGTTTGCCACTTTTGTGTATTCACTAGCATAGTTACTGCAAAAGGGGACGGTCCCCATTCAGGTTACATTAATTGCACTCTTTAACTTATACACAATTTGAACATGAGTTGCCGCTTTTGTGTATTTACTAGCTACTGCAAAAGGGGACGGTCCCCAGTCCATCTTTGCTGCATTGTGATCTAAGCTTATTTGAACATGAGTTTGCCGCTTTTGTGTATTCACTAGCATAGTAGTTACTGCAAAAGGGGACGGTCCCCAGTCAGGTTACATTAATTGCACTCTTTAACTTATACACAATTTGAACATAAGTTGGCCGCTTTTGTGTATTCACTAGCTACTGCAAAAGGGGACGGTCCCCAGTCCATCTTTGCTGCATTGTGATCGAAGCTTATTTGAACATGAGTTTGCCGCTTTTGTGTATTCACTAGCATATAGTTACTGCAAAAGGGGACGGCCGGTCCCCAGTCAGGTTACATATAATAGCATTCTTTAACTTATACACAATTTGAACATGAGTTTGCCGCTTTTGTGTATTCACTAGCATAGTTACTGCAAAAGGGGACGGTCCCCAGTCGATCTTCGCTGCATTGTGACCTATAAGCTTATTTGAACATGAGTTTGCCACTTTTGTGTATTCACTAGCATAGTTACTGCAAAAGGGGACGGTCCCCAGTCAGGTTACATTAATTGCACTCTTTAACTTATACACAATTTGAACATGAGTTTGGACGCATTTTTGTATTCAGCATAGTTACTGCAAAAGGGGACGGTCCCCATTCAGGTACATTAATAGCACTCTTTAACTTATACACAATTTGAACATGGGTTTGCAGCTTTTGTGTATTCACTAGCATAGTTACTGCAAAAGGGGACGGTCCCCAGTCCATCCTTGCTGCATTAGTAATCTAAGCTTATTTGAACATGAGTTTGCCACTTTTGTGTATTGATTAGCATATTTATTGCAAAAGGGGACGGTCTCCAGTCTGGCTTCATTTCCCTCTAGGCTTTACACACAACTTGCATCCTGTGCATGTTGCTTTTTTCTTTAATTTTAGTATGATCATGATCATGAGTTGGAGGTCATCCATGCAACATTACAGTGTATCTCTACAAAGTAATTTAGGTCTAAATATCTCTAGCTCTTTTTCTCTCCCATGCATCTATTGGTCATTTATTTATTTATTTATACATTTTGTTGCTACATGTAATTTCTTTGCTTGTCATCAGGAATAATCTTACTTTCTTTAGTATTCTGCTCTCTGTTTAAGAGAATAATTTCACACTTGGTGTTCCGACAGACTGTCAACAATTACAATGGTATTTAAGGCAAATCACAAATCCCTCTTTATTTGTTGAGTGATTCTGATTTTCTTTTCTTTTGTAGACCTTACTACATGTCTGTGTGGTCAAATTGATATCGGATCGGAACAATCCTGATTTGCTTGAATAATTTCAAAGTTATGATTGATATGTGGCCCCAAGTTCTAGGATGACATACTGCTTTCCAAATTGAATTTCATTTCATATCATTATCGATATATATCTTTTAAACACAACAAAAAACTCCCCTTACCAAAGCAAACAAAAATTTTTAACAAAATTTGTTGAGCAAAAAACAATTAAAATTATATACTGGTGAATTGTCAAAAAAAATGTCACTTTTCAAAAGTTTAATTATTTTTTTTTTTTTTTTTTTTTTTTTTTGGTTTTCTGTGTCAAACCAAACTTTGGCGAAGTTGCTTTCTTCCATTGTTTGACCGCGTCACGCCTACATGTATCCCCGACACTTATTTTATCACGGTTGGCTGACACCATTTTTTGGGGAAAAAAAGTAATGTTCAGCTTTCTTTAATCTACACAATCTATTCAGTTTATGGAAAGAATTGGCATCAACCAACACGAGTCAGCATATCACATGTGAAAATACCGGGTAGTCGTTTTTCGAGCATTATTTAAATAGTACATTTTTAGCATTTCATGCTTCATACAGTACATGCAGTTAAAAACGTGCTCACTCAACCATGATAAACATCAACAGCGCTTACATGTAAACAACACCAAAAAGGGCTTGTTTATACAAAATTAATCTAGTTTGAACTGGGGGGGGGGGTACTTTTGTGTTGTGTTGTTTTTTATCAACAAACACATTCCATAGTTATACTATTACATGCAATTATTGTATTATAACCCGTCGATAAGTACACTGAATAGTAAACAATTTTGGAATGCAAGTATGTTTTATATACAGTGCATCCCAGAAAAAACGAAACCGAGAAGTATCGATGTTCTATCATAACTTAATCACAACTATAATTAATGAATGATACATATTTGGAAAGCTTAGAGTCTCCTCTTTCATGTGATGCTACTCAGATAATGCATATTTCACGTGTGAGTGATTAAAAGCAATTTGAAGGAAGGAAACCAAAAAGACATTTGGCGGGCGGTATCTGAGTTTCTGCCCTTTCATATGACACCTCAATCAGGAAAAATGAGCGAGGAATGACAAAGTTCTGTTTGTTTAAAGTAGTGCTTGCATTTCCATAATTTTATTAAACAAATTCGTTTTCACTGGCTGCCTGCCGTATCAATAAACGAAATTAACAAAAGACTTAACTCCGCTTCGTTGACAATCAGCCGTAGACGAGAGTCTTTATGCATGGCTGATTGTCAACGAAACGGAGTTAAGTCTTTTGTCAAATCTGCTTTTTGCTACGGCAGGCACCCAGTGAAAACGAATTCGTTTGTTAAAATTATGAAAATGAAAGGGCTACTTTAAACAAACAGAACTTTGTTATTCCTGGCTCATTTTTCTTGATTGAGGTATCATATGAACGGAGCAGACAATGAAGTTTTCTAAAAATTTTACAAGCACTTTGATGACCATCCATAAGGGCCATTCCGGAAATACTGTGAGAGTGTAGTTTCGAAAGAAGGGTTTTTGCTATGTTACATGGACAAGAACATTTTGTAACAGATATTATTCTTACCACATTGTTTTACCCTCATGCTGGAAGAAAAATTGGTAGCTGTGGTGACTTGTATATTCCCTCCTCCCAGCTTCTTGCTCACTTATAGTCTCTCCCTTGTACTCCAGTAGAAATGCACCTTTCGGGAAGTCTTTAACAGCAAATAATCCATGTCCTGAATAGGGCAGCAACATTTAATATTGCAAGAAATTAAACAGAAGTGAGGTAATAATGTACCTATAAGATTCTTACATTCTAAAATTAAAAAAAGAAGGTTGTGGGGAAAAATTTAAAATTTAAATTTAATTTAAAGGTTAATTTATGTAGCATCATGTTACACTTTAAATCAAAATCTATTCATTCAACCCAAGATTTTGATTTTCCCAAAGTTAGGAAATGCAATGTATGGAAATGCTTTCTCACCATGGTAGTAATAATCCCCACATTTAGCTAAATATTAATATACAGACAATTCCCCTTTTCAGCTCCAAATTTACATACTGTCATGGGAACACTAATACAAATACTTTTGGGGTTTACTCTGTCTGAATTGGTTTGAACCAAGATCTAATGTACAATATAAATGTACATGTAGAGTCTAGGTGGAAAGACAACACTGATGATGCCTCATCGCAGTAGCCTGAACTATAGAAACTGAAGAATGGTAAATTTGGAAGAAGAAAAAATAGAAAGCAAAGTATCTATCCATGAAGAATAATTAATAATATATCAAGAGAATATGACACAGGAAAATGGTGTTCTTCATTTCTAAGTATAGTATTGACCGAAAATCTATAAATACATACCAACTTCAGAGTTGAGAAACTTTGGTTCAAATCCTTCTGGGTCTTCATATTTGTTCCCCAGGTACTTCTCATAATTTCCTGGTGTACACTTTCTTCCTTTTGATCTTGTAACTCTTCCTGCCATTACTGAAAAAAAGCAAAAGGTACAGTCAAGCACAGTATTTCATTTATCTACCACATTTATAACACACGGACATTTTAAAACATTCTAAAAAAATTTCATCTAGATTTTGGGGACTTTTTTGTGAAAATATTTCAAAAACGTTTTTCTTGGACGTTAAAAAGAAACCTTTTTTTCTTCATTATGTCCATCGTCCAACGTCTATATCAACAAGACTGCACAGTTAAAAAAATGCCACCACCATAGAGCAAATTTACAAACAAAAACAGAAGCAATTTTTCAAATACATGTTTGACCCTTTGATCTTAGTTCTCAGGTTCCTAAAATCTTATTAGTTCATTGGCTCTGCGAGATTCATACATGTCCTGAGTTTGATGGTTAATCTATCCTTCTGTTCTAAGTCTTTAAGTCTTTATGAAAAGCTTTTCTATGAACCCCCCCCCCCTACAACAAAAGAATTGGAGATCATAAAGGTACAAAATCATTAATATTCACAATGTTTCAGTTTCTGACCAAACCACCCCAGAATCACCTCTGAGGTGAAGAAAGATTGATATTTCTCAACTAGATTGTAGGCTTACACAACGTGTATAATGAGCTACTCTAAATCTCATTTTTATCCCCCCCCCCCCCCCCCCCCGTTTATCAAAAAATAATCAGTTCCTGTTATAAAGCAAAGAAATTTTACCTACTCCTTCAGGATTCTTGTTGGTATAAGAGGTCTACAATCATTGTTATAACGTCATTCAAGGCTAGTATGTCCTCCTTGTATCCCACGATGATAATTAAGAGTGCTTGCATTAATGATTCAACCTGAATTTCAAAAGTTTCCTGATCCTCAACAGGTTCCAAATCCAGTTGTTGATCCTGTTGATTGAAAAGCAAAGAACAGAACAAAATAATGAAAATTTCTAGTATTAGTCAACTATGCTATTGAAATTATTCATAAGAAAAAATAAATGTCATTGACAAAATGAATAGGACCAACACTCTCTCAAAAGTAGTGTTTGTTTTATTACATCCTACAATCTACTCTCTGAATGCTATATGGTAAATTGTTCAAGTCTGGAGTAGGTCTACTCTTTTTGAGATGTCTTAGCAATCTACAAATGTGTATATGGACTGACCAACAATCCAAAAAATCATATGTACTGTAGCTGCTCATCATGGTAAAGAAGATGAAAGAATATTCAGATTAATATAATAATAATAATAATAATAATAATAATACATATGATTTATAAGGCGCCAAATCCACTTGATAGTCAAATGCTCAAGGCGCAGCTTGTGCAAAAGATGAAATACATACATGATACATTTATAAAAAGTGCGATAGGAAAGGTACAGACATGAAAGGTTATGGTAATCAATTATAAAGCTAAATTAAACAGATATTTCTTAAGATTGTTTTTTAACACTTCAGCAGAACTGCTATTCTTAATCCATTGAGGGAGAGTATTCCATAATGAAGGTCCAGCATGAGCGAAGGTTCGCTCCCCCACTTTGTTTTAACCCTAGGAGTAACAAGTAAGCCAGAGTTTTGAGAACGTAGCTGTCTAGAAGGAAAGTAATGCTTAATCAAGCCGATGTTATACTGCAGAGCAGAGCCATGTATACAGTGAAATAATAGCAAAATAGCAAAATATGTTGATGATCAGACATGAGATACTGTATATATACACATGAAGGACCAATTGCAGTACAACGATTTTTGCCCCCCCCCCCCCCCAATTAAGATTGCACTACAACCATGTAAAATATGCATTTTAATGCTCTAAAATGCAATGTTTAAGCATTCACAAATCAAAGTTCTCTTATTCAGTAGTTAGGCTCCCTCAAAGAGACTACAGTTAATGCAAAGTTTGTCAGTTTTGAGAATTTCTCTCAAAAAGGACAAGTTTTAAGACTGAAGAGTTGTTTTCGTGCAAAAGGCATGGGCCCCATCACGAAAATTTGCTCTTACGTCATTCATAACATTGCCCTGCCTGGTCTCTGACCTCCCACGCCATCCGATGCTACCATCAGTGAATACATGTAATCTTGTCCAATACCAATAATGAAAGATAATGATGGGAAACAATTTATAACGTGGTCGAATAAAGCATTATTAGTTTTCTTTCTTTTTATTCTTAATGACAAATTCAAGAGCTTACACTCGATGGTGTTCCCCCCCCCCCCCAAAAAAAAAAAAAAAAAAAGCTGGGACCCTTCCGATGCGCCTGTATGTATACTGTATGCTGGAAGGGATTTACTGGGGAAAATGTCTGTTCACATCAGTTTGTCACGTTCTGCATCCTCACAATTTTTAAGTAAATGAATTTTTGGGATATCTTGCAGTAGCAGTCTACTTATACTTGATTATAAAGAGTTAAATGATGGAATTATTCTCACAGAGATTTCTATTAGTAAATAATAACATTGTGGTGTCAAATTCCAAATTTTAGCAAAAACTGACATAAAATAGTTATCCAACTGTCAAAATATAACCTAGATCTACATGTAGTGAATCCACTTTTGGACTTTTGTCTGCAAAATACTACCACCCAGATACTAGAAGAGGAATTTAAAAAAAAAACCTAGCTTTTGAGTAAAGTTACATCTAGACTAATTGACTTCAGAATTCACATCTCTTTTGTAAATATTTACCTCTATCTCCAATAAATAACATACATGAATAACGTCCAAAACCAACTTTTCCAAAAGATTTACATCCAACTTTGAAAAGTAAAACATATCGACACATTTGTTATTGGATTTGAACATTTTATCCCTAACGTTACGGCTAGGTTGAAAAATAGTGGACACTACAATAGTCATACCCATGAAAGGGGCCAATGGCAATGCAATAAGCCAATAGGCATTAACAATTTGTGTCTTTTTCAAAAAGTAAAATGACCAGCTTAAAATCGATTTAGATCTAGGCCTAAAGAAAAAATATTGCTCAGAGCTGTCCTTCAAGTTTTAAAACTTTGCATAGACCTAGAATCTAGAAAACAATTTTTTTTGTCAATGACCAAATCCCTATTTTGGCGCACTTTGTCTTTGGCTCTCACTAGGGGTTGATTCTGAAAATAAATCTCTAATCTTTGGTGTTAAGATAAAATCAGTATTCTGAAAATTGTCTTACCTAGACTAGACTCCTATCTAGATCTAGAGTCTATTCTAATTTGTTTTGGATTTCTGATGCAAACATATTGTGCCTATCTAGAATCTAGGCCTACACAAGTAGGTCTATAGGCCCTATAAGAATAATTAGGCCTAAATCTAGATCTATATCCTCTAGACTCTAGAGTCTATAGACTCTATCACAACAAATATGCAACGAAACGACAAATCTAGATAGACTCTAGACCTAGATTCTAGATCTAATGGGGAAAAAAGCATGAGAAAAGAGGAACTATCTTGAAGCAGAGCTTGTTTAAGCGCAAGGAGGATATATCTCTTTGGTTGAAGTGTTAGTTCCTCAGCTGTTTTACAATAATAGAAAAGTTACGACAATTTTCAGAATACCACCCCTGGCTCAATTTTGACGGCATCGATCTGGCCCACTGTGTGGCTGTGCACTGCTAGCCGATCGGCGATGGTGGCCATGCTCATGGATATGGGGCACGGCCGTAGGCGAAGTTGTGTTAAATTTTCTAGGCCTATTCATATCTACCGTAGACTCTAGGGTCTAGATCGAAGTTAGAGTGTAGATTCTAATCTTTCCCATTCCCGTACTAGGCCTACTACAAGTCTAGATATCAATCTAAATATAACAGACGGAAACACGACACAGAAAAAGCTCAAATCATACCATAATCACGCGGAGACATCAGATCACTCACCCTAGCTTATGATGACCGGCTACACATCATGTCACCTAGCTAGTACCTTGGCGCTCCGCGGTTATACCCACCGCGCTCCCTGCACGAATCGTAAGCGTGAGGCGCAGGCGGGAACATCACAGAGTTCATCGAGAGGTGATTCATCCACCGGGGTGGGAGCCCAAAATTTTGGCGCCCCTTCGATCCCGCAGTCAAATTATAAAAAATTGTGGACTCGGTAGGCCTCCCTCCCCAGCCTATATTTTCAGACATGCCAGATATTATGACTCTAGTCTCAGTCTGAACTAACATCATGCAGGCGAACATATTCTAAACTTAGTCGACACTATAATGGGTGACTTTAAAAAAAAAAAAATTCTGAACATGAGGCAGGCTATGGTTTTGGGCACAAAAATTACATAAAAAATGGGCATAAAAACAGTAATTTTACTGTTCAACTGGAAATTTTCGCCTATTTTGACATCCTTAAAATGGGTACAGGTTTAGCGGCTTTAGCGCGGCACGGTACGTGACCCCCGTTGGAACTAAAATTTACGTCCTCCCCCCCCCCCCCCCCCGTCCCCAATTTGGGTTTTTGCAAAACCATATTTACTCTGATTAGGCCTAAAGTTAGTGGGAGCGAATTATGAAACAAAATTATATAGGTTATTATCAGAAGTGCTCAATTAATTTTGAAAAGGAAAGGTAAACTGAAAAAGGGGTAAGCCTTTTTTTATCATAATCAAACAGACACTCATCAAAAATGAATGGCACCTAGGAGGGAGGTATATTTAACTTATTTGATAATAATAACAAAAAGTGCTTTACAGTGTATGATTTAAGTGTCAGAAAATTAAAAGAAAACATATATGCTCCGCCTGTATGCTTTATAGACCGATTTATTAGCCCTACCATTTGTGTCATGTAAAACGGTCTCTTGTAAACAGAATATTGATAAATACAAATGATGTCAATAAGTGCAAATACAATGCAGTAAATATGTAGCATTTAGTTAAACCTTCTCTGGAGACAACACCATTAAACCAATGACACTATATGCACAGTATAGGCCTAGCTGCTAGAATGAAATTCTTTTCATACAGAGATCAGTGAGAATACCGGAAGCTGCAACACGCGCGTGCATATATTTCGCCAAGAGATGGCGTCGTTTAATATAATCGCTTACGAGGATCACTACCTTTCACACAGAGATCGTCCAGTGTGTCCCGTCGTGTGTTGTTGCGCGCATAAATCCATGAAATAGGGGACTACCTCCCAAACATCAAATAAAGTAGAGTGGCCCTCCAGTGGCCTAAAAATGACATGCTCATGCTAATATCAGAACCGGGGACGGTCCCCGATCATCGAGCGTCCCCGGTTTGAAGGTGTGTATTCATAGTATCGTCCCCGTTTGCACGAGGGCACAGACGCACACACACACACACAAACAAAAAATGGTCACTACACCTTGTAACCAGTCTAATATTTTCTTTCTATTGCTTGCCTCTTTTCATTGCCTGGCATGCACTGACAGAATCTTCTTTGTATCAACCATTAACTCAAGTGACACTCTTATCTTATTCTGTACACTTCCTATTCATAAAGTTGATATATCAAATGAATTTTCAATATTTAGCTCCTCTTATTTCATTAACCTAACATGTGTGGTATAAAACGAATGTCTGTGATGACTCCAGGGTATGGTGGAATTTTGTCAGTTACCGGTAGTTGAGTCATGTTTGTATCAGCCTATGTATCCAAATGATTCAACTATCAATTGACCCTCTCACCACTGAATCATCAAATTCCCATGCTTAACACAGGGACAACCTGGTTCCATTAAGCAAGGGTATAGTAGAAACTCAAGTTATTAAAGAGAAAGACCAGTTATGGTCATGCGATTGCATTGTGAAAGAAACGTTGAGAAATCGATCAGAAAAGGTTGATCATCTAGCATCTAGCATCTGCAAGGTTCTGGAATCATCATAATGATAAGAAATTTGGCCCATTCTTCATAAAGTTACAAGCACTGTACACAGAAAGATGTAGATGGGACTACGCACACGTGCGCGACACGTGCGATTTTATCTTTCACACACCAATAGATAAACTAATTTATCAAATATGTCAATTAGTAGGCGGTTTCCCGGCAAAAATTTTATCATTATGTATTATTCAAAACATATTCTTTCACATGATTGGTAATAAGAGCTTCCGTTTCATTTTTTGAAATTGGGGCGTTTCCAATACTGGTCTTTACCTTTAAAGGAATTGTTTAAAGGTATTTTTACAAAATTATCTGTAATTAAAAAAACGATTTTTACCATTTCAGTGCTTCATGAGTTATTTGTGTATATACATATTATATTCCTTTGTGTATTCTCGTTGTTATCCTAATTTAGATTGCTATATTATATTCATTGATATTTTATTTTTTGATTCTTAGTTTATCTGTGATTATATTTTTTCATTTTGTTTTTGTAATGAGAGTGTATCCCTATGAAGAAGAAGACATTGCTGATCCAGGGTTCAATTCCTTTAGTGGTAAAATAATTGAATAAAAGAATTTCAGCAGAAAGATAAAGCAGATTTCAGATTTGGGCTGTTGATTCAATTGTATTCATTGCATCAATTAAATGTTCATCTTTTTCCTTGCAGCAGTTAGTTCAAACACTGTATCTAATATTTTTGAATAGACCTAAACATTATACTAACCCACCCTCACCCACATCAACCCACACTGGTTTACCACGCAGAATAATGGAGCTATCATTTGTGCATGCAATTTTGCAGGTAATGTTGACTTTGACACGATCTTGACTTTACCAGTGTGACCAATTAGTGAATGACATTGAAATTTCAAATTTAGATTCATATGTCTGGTATTAGGGATTTTAATGAGTAGACTTCCCATTTCCCAACATTTCAGGATCAACGATATCTTTGTTCTTGAATCAGGATTGTGACTTAATTGTTTTCAAAACTGTGATGAGTATACTAGCTGCACAGTAATCTAGAATATTAAAGCAGTTAGGGACCTGGGCCTGTATTCAATTCAATACTTATGTACAAAATTCAAGCTTTTTACTTAGTGTTTGGTTTAGATAAAATACTTAGCCAATTTTGGTATTCAATTCACACTTTTGGCAAAGTATTTTACTCTAAATCTAAGTCAACTCAATACCAGACTTAAGCCAATTATTTGGAGGCCTTGATTGGCAGGCATATGGTTTTCTTACACAGTATTATAACACATCAATTGCGCATTACTTTTGATTGACAGTGTGACGTCACAATGCTTATCAGTAAGTATTTTACTTAGATTTTGTCTTACGTAAGTATAAGTCTAAAATTCTATTTGAATACGAGATAAGTAAATTACTTAACTTAGCCATTTACTTGGTAAATTTCTTACTAATGCTAAGTATTGAATTGAATACCGGCCAAGGTGCAGTTCACATGCATTGGATGTGCTTCATTGACAGCAAAACCTGCAAACTCTTTCCCATATTCCACACTTGTCTATCACTGTTTTTAGGGCGTTGTCATGATATAGTGGGTGAGCAGGGCGCTCCTTTTCTATTTTGTTCTTTCTGTTCCTGACTCGTTGACTCTGATGTGAGTTAGGCTTTTTACTTAGCTCCCTAGAAACCCTCTTTTGTCTCTAATTCAAGCACATTTCATCAATGAGTCTGTAGGCGTGGTCACACACAGGCCAAAAATCCGGATTTTAGTTTTCCTCTTAATTGCTGTCTGATATCCATTATCCAATTAAAAATCCTCTAACGAAGCAAGAAAATTCTCCCCTGTGAGGATTTTTCAAGGGATTTTTTAAGGGATTTTTCACCGCCTTCATATACGGTACATCATTAGTATATTTCAAAAGAATATCTGCATCCATGAATGGTTTGAGTTTGGCGTGAATGATTGATATTCATATTCATATTCACCTTCTGTTTGGAAGTTACTATGACTGTATGAAAACAAGATATGATGTTTCCCATGGCTCTGCAGTACGTGGGGAGAAAGAGAAGAAAAGGGAAAGAGGTGGCCGATGGAATGAGGAAGAGCCGAGGTGAAAAAGAGAAGAATTAAGGGTCTATTCAGTCAAGGATGACATCGTTTAAAAGATGTAACGTTTGAATAGAGTTTGAAAACAAGAAATATAGTAAGCAGAGGACAAGGTGCAACTCACATGCATTGAATGTGCTTGACAATTAAATGACAGCAAAACCTGCAAACTCTCCCGCGCCGCATCCCACACTCGTCTTTCATTGTTTTTAGGGCGTTGTCAAGCATGTTCTAGTGGGTGAATAGAAGGGACTACATGATGTAGTAGACTAATTATTTAACAAATGAGTCCAACCGTCACACACAGAAACCCTCACCCACATCAACCCACATTGGAATATTGCGCAGAATAATTGGGATGTTTTTTGTGCATGATATTTTGAAAACAACATTGACTTTGACTGTATCAGTTTGATGTATCATGACTTTAGTGAATGCAATGAAATTCTAAGTTCAGATCCATATATCTGGTTTAAGTGAATTGAATGGATTGACTTCCCATTTCCTACATTTCAGAATCAACAGTTCCTTTGTTCTTGATGTTGTGACTTAATTGTTTTCAAAGCTTTGATGAGTATAAAACTCAGTAATCTTAAATAAATACAGTGACCTTCTTCTTCTTCTTCTTCTTCTTGGTTTCCTCCAGGATTGGAGAACTGCGGAGTGTATCCTTCGCAGAATGAGTAAATAGATAGTAGAGTCAATACAAAACTGGGTATATACTATCAAAGATCGCAAGACGTGAAGATCACAGCTTATGCAGGAGCTGCTTTGTTCACAACAGAACGTTTAATGTGCATATCTAAGATGAATGTTAGGGATGCAGCATGATAATCCAGGGCCTGGGCAGTTATGGGTGGGTCGTCATTAACTCCAAAGAGGATGAGATTTGTGATGACGACGGCCACAAGATGAGGAGGAACTAATTGTAATTGATGTTGAGTGCGAGTTGATAGGCTCATGATGAAGTTTTCCCTTTCATCGTTATATAGGGGACATGCCCTATATAACTATGTTACTATGACTGTATGAAAACAAGATATGATGTTTATCATGCCTCTGCAGTAGGTACATTGGGAGGAAGACCCTGCGGTTGGTGGTTAATAAGTTAAGTTTCCATACCCAGACAACTGAGACAAGCAAGCTGGCATGGCCAGGGTATTCAACCAGTTGTTTCTCTTTTGAATATGAATGTTGTTTATATCGAATTATCGATGTATTTTGGCAAATGAATAATAAACAAATAATTGAAAATCTTCATTTTAACCCCCAAAAATAGCTTTAATACATTAGCATAAGTGGTTGATATTCATATGCACACAAGGTTTAAACAAAATATACTTTTAGTTAATATGTTGATTGGAAATTGCTTTGGCATCTAAAAACAATAATTTTCTTCTCCTGCAATTTTCACCAATTAAGTTATCAACAAACTGAATTGATGTCATTAAAAATGTGATGAGTCCTATTGTGCCTCTTACAAAAATTAATACTGATATTGTTTTTATAATATTGCTTGAAAGCATGCAATAATGCCCCACCCTGCTGAAGACCATTGTGCAATAGATGAATATTCAAGTGTGGAAACAAAACCATGAGTACACTAAGTGGTTGCAATTATGATGATGGTATCCATTCATTTCAGGTCCCGGGCACATGCACCTAGCTTTAACCATATTGGTAGTTTAGTCTGCGCACTTGATTCAAATGCATCATCATTTTCAAACTATTGGTTCAGATTCACAAAAAGAAATAGTATGAGGGAAATCATATCAAACGATTCCCTAGGGAAATGATATGAAACAATCTGATTTTTTTTTGTGATTTTTTTCGTAATGAATTTCTAATTTCCAGTCCTCGAATGAGTCAAAGTTTTTGTGTAATACAAGATTGATCCTTTTTATATACACATTATTGCTATTTATTGGATGATTGTGATGATGCAATTTACAAAGTACTTTAGTTGGAATGTTTTTAAATAGCTACATCAAATACAACGAATTTCCACTTATTTATAAAAAAATTGTCCTATCACCTTAAACAGATCCCTGAAATACTCCTTGCTATATTTTGTTTGTGTACTTCGTCCCCCCCCCCCCCCCCCCCCCCCGAATCTTCAAGGGCCTGTGAAATAATTAAAACAGTTAACTCTTTTTGGCCCAATAGTGGCTCATATATACAAACTGTTGTTTTGTCATTTACTCGTTTGAATGTTCTGGCTCATTACTTTTCATGTTGAATAACATGTTTACTTAAAGTTTCAATGAAACATTCCCTTTTAGACTCTCATCAAAGTTGTTTATTTTGCAAACCACAGGTATGCACAACCGTAGCCCAAATATGTTTACTACTTTACTTCAATGTTATTAGATGTGCTTCTCTGTGACACCAAACCAAGCATTATTTTGTTTTATTTTTACAGTGCTTTTTTATTCTTTATTAACTTACGAAAAGAATTATATTGTGATAAAATATTAAAGATAAAGATCAGTTCTGGTCATGCGATTGCATTGTGAAAGAAACGTTGTGGAGTCGATCAGAAAAGGTTGATCATCTAGCTTACTGCAAGGTTCTAGAACCATCAAAATGATAAGAAATTTGGCCCAGTCTTGGTAAAGTTACAAGCCTTTACACATGTAAAGCATGTGCGTAATATCTCTCACATCCCAATAGATAAACTAATTTACCAAAGGTATCAATAAGTAGGCGGTTTCCCAGCAAAATTGTTATCATCATGTATTAGTCAAAACATATTCTTTCACATGATTGGTAATAAGAGCTTCCATTTCATTTTTTGAAATGGGGGCGTTTCCAATACTGGTCTTTACCTTTAAGGAACTCTCATTTTAACTGTTGAATAGCTTGATTACAGTACATAGACCATTCCACAACTCAAATTATTTTGGTGAACATATGTACATCAGTATGAATCTTAAAGCTTATCAGTACTAGTTTATAGGAGGGATAAGACTGCCCTGCAAGGTCACTGGACAGGTGGCTATCTCATCAACTCAGCTCTCAGTTAACACAAGAAAAAGAGGATCATGGGGGACCAATGATCACGGATTAGGCATTGTTTAATATAGAGAGGGCGCAAGTAGCTACAAGTAGTGCAGTGGGCCTTTGATTTTTTTTTTAATTTTCGAGGGCCAAAAAAAAAAAATATGGCTTAGAATAAGCCAATTGCCAAACTGGTCATTGATACATAAGTGTATAACCCTCTGAGAAGAATACTTGATGTACATACTGCCCTTGTGCTCATGAAGTTATGTAATCATCATTCATTATATGCACCAATCTTATACTTGTTGGAAGTATATTCTATTCACCATGGAAACAATGTTTTCATGAAGTACTTCCACCACTGCTTGATATTTGAGGTCATTTGTACCATGTGCCAACTATGAAATGTTGTTTTCACACAATTGATAGTGATGATGAGATGATGATGAGATGATTATAACCACATTACAGGTTTATTGCACAGTACGGGCTACAAAGTGGTACAGATACATACCTTTTGGCATAAGAAACATTTGAATGATGATGGAAATTATCTTGAAATATTGTTTTGTGCCAATCTGCATGTGAAGCAAAGAAGTCACTGTGCCAACTGGCACTGATGGCATGTGAAAGGTTAACTTTTGACAAAAGAAACATCTGATTTATGATAATAATAATTACAGTGCTTATATAGCGCCTAACACTTACTTTGTCAGAAGTCTCTTAGCGCTCTACAATAATGCAGTATAATTACCCTGGCTTTAGCAGTGCAGCTGTTACGCGCGCTGCGTTTCAAGGAATAAATTCCAACCAGGTACCCATTTACTTCACCTGGGTGGAGTGTGGCAAATGTAGATCAATGTCTTGCCAAAGGACATTAGTGCAACGGCGGGACTCGAAATTGTCTTGAAATATTTTGATAAGCTTGAAACGTTAAAAAATATATTGTATGGCTTTACAATGTATATCATTATTATCTGTTATACAGGTCATCGGAGCTCTGAAGGCAGGTCAACTGAAGAGTTATATGCTCTGAGCAGACACGAGGGTTTCTTAGACACCGTCAGAGGTCGCATCTTGGCTGGCAATTACTTCCTGTTGGAAAAGTTAGTATCCCATGAAGTAGATACATGTTCCAAGTATTGTTCCTTTGAATTAAATTCAATTGTACTATTCATTGCACTCAACAACATAGATATACATAGATTTTACACAAGCTGGAGGCCGGCCGGGTCTTAGTTATAAAACTTTGCAATGTATTGACATAGAGAAAACAATTAGGCAAAAGATACTCTCGAAAATTCTCTTTTTAAGCACTTCTATTTAGGCTACTTTAATAGGCCTACGTTGAGTCTGCTTAGAAATTTTCAAAATGCACTTTTTCAACATATTGAGATAGATTTATGTATAATAAAATCACTAGAGAAATGTTTTTTAATGTTGACTATCACCTTTAACATGCATTTGTAATGTTTATTCAACCGGTGTTATGAGATAGAGAGAGAGAAAGAGAGAAAGGGAGATGGGAGGGGAGGGAGGGAGAAAAATAGAGAGAGAGAGAGAGGGGTTGGATACCCTGCCAAGTGCATGAAGTCAAAAGTCATAAAAAGAATTCTCTCACAAAAGAATAATTGAGGTTTGATTCCAGACAGAAGATACACTCTGTTGAGAAAAACATTTTTTTTTCTTCATTTTCCACTGTAGGTTTTATAACCTAATTTGCATTTGAATGAACAGATCTAGAGTTTGATGTTGTGTGTGGAAAGTCTGAGTGAACAATGTGGAGATCAATAAAAAAAAAAAAAATTGATAAGGAGACTTACATGTAGACCTGCAAACTTCTGTGTGTTGCATTTATTTGAGTAATTTGGGATATTAGGCTTTAAGCTATGAGTGTGATCAATATTCAACCTTTTTATTATTTACTTGAATGATACGAGTCTTCATGAAATTTGATGTCATATTCAATTCATAACAGTATCCAAGTATCCTTGGGCTTTTTCACTAAATCATCTCTTTTTAGCCACAAACGCATTGTTTCCTTGTTTACAGGCAGTCCAACCCTTGTAATAACTTAACTTGTATGAAAGAAAAAAAATAAGATTTATATAAACAGAATGGCGAAAGTTTGAAATAAATAGGACTATTAATAAGAAAGTTATGAATTTTTAAAATATGAGATCGCGAAGTCTATGCAAATCTCAAATTGGGAATGGATTTATTTATTTGTTGTTTTATTTTGACAGGGTAGCCCTTTCAGTTATAAAAACTGCTCGACCAAGGGGCCCTGTATCAACATAATCAAAAACATTTTTACAAAACATATAAACATACATAAGTTATAATGAACACAAAAATTAAGCAAGATAAAATATTGAAATAAATGGGGAGGGGGGGGGGGTAAAATATTCATGTAAGTACTATTTTAAACTATGTGAGAGAAAGGAGTTTGCATTGTTTTTAAATGAATCCAGTGAGTTTAATAAACGTAAAGAAGGGGGTAATGCATTCCATATAACGGAGCCTTGATAACAGAAAGATCTTTTGAAATACTCGGTTTTGTGTTTTTTAATGAATAGAGGACAGGTAGTTGCATATCTGGTAGCATTTTATTATTAATCACCTTATACATCCGTATTCTAAATTGATATTGCACTCTCTGAACAACTGATTGCCATCTTAGACATGATAATAATATAATACGAGGTGTCAAAATATCTACGTTTAGTATTAAACGGGCATAACGATTTTGTAACTTTTGTAACTATTCCAAATGACACTTTGCTGAACATCCCCACAAAACAATACCGTAGTCAATATGTGACAATATTAAACTATCATATAACAATTTTAAAATTCTTTTCAGCAAATAATATTTAATTCGTTTTATACATGATGTGGTTCTAGATATTTGGAGACAGTTTTCGATATATGTATATCCCACTTTAAACAATTATCAAATAATACACCAAGATATTTAAATTCATTTACAACTTCTATAACATTATCTCTGTAAATCAAGCGTACACTTTGATTTTTGATTCGTTTTCTTGTCCCAAATAACATGATCTTACGCTTCTTGATATTCAACATTAAGTCATCTTTTTCACAATAGGGCAAATTACAGAGGTCATTAATAAAAACAGTAAAAAGAAGGGGGCCCAATATTGATCCCTGTGGGATTCCAGTATTTACACCTCTAAATCCAGACTGAGCACCTTTAACCACAACACATTGTAATCGATCACTTAAGTAACTTTTAAACCAGGCCAATTTTTTTCCTTTTACACTATACTTGTCTAATTTGTAGAGTAAAATATCGTGATTCACCGAATCGAACGCACGTTTTAGGTCCAAAAATAATGCACCGGAGATAAGACCCCTGTCTATCCCCCTTAGTAAGAAATCATTTACATCAACTAGCGCCGTTCCTGTTGAATGAAGCGGTCGAAAGCCTGATTGCCTATCACTGAGAAGAGCATTATCATTGAGAAAATCATACAATTGGGAGTGTTCTGCCTTTTCTAAAATCTTAACAATATGTGAAAGAACCGAAATCGGACGATAGTTGGATGGGCTTTTCTTGTCTCCGCCCTTAAAAATAGGCGTTACCCTTGCGCTCTTCCATTCAACAGGAACAGAACCAGTGGAGAGTGAACAATTTAACAAATGTTTAAGTGGTTTTGTAATGAATGGTGAAGCAAGCTTCAAAAGACGTGGATGTAGATTGTCAATACCACTAGATTTAAAAAATAGATAATTTGGAAAGCTCTTTGAGAACAAAATCCTCTCCTATAGAAACACACATAAAGATGTCATCAGTTAACTCATGTAATTCATTAAAGGTATGTTCAGTATCATATCGACCAACAGTTTGAGTGAAATATTCATTGAATATTGATGCAATACACTTAGAATCATCAATTACATATCCATCCTTTATCAGCTCGATTCTATCTCCCGATTTCTTCTTAAACGACACTTTCTTTAATGTTTTCCAAGTTTTGCGGGGATCACCAAGGTGCTCATTAAACTCAGAAAAATAGTATTCTCTTTTAAGTTTTTTGTTAAGATTATTTACAGCATTTCTCTTCTTTTTATATTTATTCCACTCATCTTCATTTCCGGATTTATCAAATTTCGCCTTTAAAAAGTCACGTTCACAAGCTAATTTCAAATAATCATCCGTTATCCACGGTGATCCATTGATTTTCTACGAACACTAACAATAGGAGCATGTTTATTACACAACTGATTAAAGCTCGATTTGAAATATTCCCATAAAGATTCAACATCATTGCCTTTGTAAAAGTTAGACCAAGGAAGTTTTTCCCCGTCACTCACAAACTTAGCTTGGTCAAATTTACGAAAAGATCTAAACTTACTAATAGCTGGCTTTTTCGGAATACACTCCTTCTTCAGGTTAACATACACTAAAGAATGATCACTAATCCCCAAAGAAATTACATCTGAATGGAAGTCACTCTCAACGGACGGTACAAAAATAAGATCAATACAAGATCGACTGGTGGGTGTTACTCTGGTTGGTTTCCTAATAAGCTGACAGAAATTAAAACAATCACATAAGTTCTGTATTTTTCTAGAAAGTGTGTTTTTGACAAGAATGTTACAATTTAGGTCACCTAGGACGATGATGTTGGATGTAATATCATTAGCTCTTTTTATATTATTTTCTAACGTTTCAAAAAAGTCCATTGTACTATTTGGAGGTCTGTATACAATACACACAAACCATGGTTGTGATTGCTTCAATTTGATCTCTATCCATAACACTTCTAGATTTTCCTGTTCAAGATCAGACCTTCTAGTGTAAGAAATTGAGCCTTTGATATAACATCCAATTCCACCACCACTAGCATTTCGATCTTTCCGTTCAAAAACATATCCATCTATATTCAACTGTTGTGTTTCAATAGTTTCATCAAGCCAGGTCTCTGACAAAGTAAAAACATCAATCATATTATCGGATAAATAATGACAAATATGGTCCGACTTGTTTCGGAGACTTCTAACGTTTAAATGAGATATTACAAAGCCTTTGCCAATTTTTTTGTTTACTAACCCTTTCTCACAAAAAATACTTCTCGCATCATTTACATGATTAATGTTTTCAGGTTCCTCAGCAGTGATTTCTGAATAAAACGGTAATTCATCAAAAATACATTTATTACATATCCAATTAGATGAAGAGTAGAAAAAGTCTTCATCAAGAGAAGAACACGAAAAATGGATCCATTGTGAACATCTCACACAAAGAATAGCATTTTGATTATTCTTAACAGGTCTTAAACATACGAGGCAAGGATATTTGGGCAACATGACTTATATGTACATAGGCAATTAAACAGATAAGAGAATGTGAGGATATAATTTACAATAATTGTTCAATGTCACGTTCTAAAGAGATCCTCACCTTCTTGTCTTCCTTAGTTAGCACAGTGATTCTACAGTTATTTGTCCAGATTTTCCTGACCTTTTCGCACTTACGAGCTGTGACATAGTTGCGAACAACTCTCCCGTTTTTCTTCCTATGCATCTTTGTAAAGCGCTTAGAGATATTTGTATTAAGCACTATATAAAATTTAAATATTATATTATTATTCTTCCTTGGGGCACTACTCAAAATATATTATGGATAGCATATATTATCATTCCAGTTCCCCCTTTTCTGATTTACAAAGATTTAGATTCAAGTTACTTGAGAGCTGTTACTCACCTGACAGACACTAAAATAGCGTACACCCTTTTTAAGTGCTATCATTGTAATTTTTGGCCTATAAGCTTTCCATTGAAATATAATTCATCTATTCAATTTTTACACTTTTGACAGGGTCCTTAACATATGTCCTTGTTACAAAAAATCAAACAAATTGGTTATCATCTAATGTATACAGTATATTTATATAAAGTGCAATACCCACTATTTATAAATATATTCATAAATATTAATGAATAGATTGATTGATTGTCATGGTATCCAAATGGAGGGTGTCTAATAATTAGATATGAAAGTGTAACGACAGTGGGTATTAAACATATTGGATGTAGCTGTAATTTCCTTGTCCATTTTCTAACATTTGGCTGTTGTAAATGCCTGTTTTTACTGAAGATAATTAAATGTATATACATATGATACATTTCTGCATGTATCTATATGACCAAAATTATACATTACTTTATTTATATCCAAATCTCAATACTTGTAGTAATAACAATAAACAATATCATTGATTAATATAGAAATTAAACATTCATGATTAGTATTGTAGTGTTGTATAAAACCTTTTATTTCTAATCCAAAATTAGTGCAAATTGTTTGTGTCTGGGTAGAGTGAGAATCTAGAGCAACTGTTCATTGATGTACTTGAGGAGTTTAAAATTATTTCAACATCAATTGATATAATGTATACTTATGGTTCTTGTTATAATTTCACCTTAGCATTGACCAGGCGTTGTTATTCATATCTTGCATAAAGTTATCCTCTGTTTTTTCTTCTTCAAAATACATATATTTTGATTAAGTTCACAATTTTCTCCAGTAAGTTAATCAACTTCTGTGCTAACAATGTTTGTTGCAAAATGTAAGTAATAAGATTGTCAAAAAAATTGACAAATCACTTTGATAGCAATTCAACCTTGTGAATGTATGATTGCATAAAGTTATCATCTGTTTTTTCTTCTTCAAAATACATATATTTTGATTAAGTTCACAATTTTCTCCAGTAAATTAATCAGCTCTGCTAACAATGGTTGTGGCAAAATGTAAGTGACAAGATTTTTTAAAAGATTTGACAAATCACTTTGATAGCAATTCAACCTTGTGAATGTATGGTTGCATAAAGCCGGGGTAATAATCTCCAAGTTTGGAAGCGCTTAGTGATTGTATAAGCATTATATAAAAACTGAGTATGGTATTATTGTTATTATTATATAAAGTTGTTGTTTGTTGTTGATCTCTCAGGAACTATGAGCGTTACTTCTTACATGCACAGCGGGTTCGTCGTCTCATAGCCCAGGATTTCCAGGCGGCCTTTGAGGATGGTGTGGATGTTATTGTGACACCAACAACCATCTCAGATAGTCCCACCTATGCTCAATTCTGTGAGGTAGATACCAGGACTCAAGCGGAAAGACAAGATATCTTCACTCAACCTGTTAACCTTGCAGGTAAGACGTAGTAGAGGGATATTTGAATATCGTCAAGTTAAAAATAAAGCCTGGGTATAAGACTAACAATATAATGGCTATACAGTAGGCTGGCAGTTGCACCATGTGAGAGAGAGGGAGGATTGGTAATTTATATCCTTGGACTTGACATGAGTTTAATATTCAATCGCGTGATCTTGAGTGGTATGAACCATGATTGTGCTGGATTGACTAGCGAATAAATTGAAGGACAGATGTTACAGATATCATCTTATAAGAGCCAGGATGGGTTTTAAAGGCACACTGTCCTACTTGTAGCTACTTGCTCCCTCTATATAGAAAACTTCCCCAATCGGTGCCTGTTGGTCCCCCATGATCTTCTTTTTCTTATGTTAAATGAGAGCTGAGTTAATGAGATAGCCACCTGTCACAGTGACCTCGCTGGCTCGCTGGGCGGTCTAATCCCTTCTTGCTGAAGTAGTAAAGCCTACCTTTAAATGGCACTTTAAATTGCCCTTGAATCTCAAGGTACCCTCATACTTACTGTAAGACGAAACCACATTAAATCTACACTTTATCATTTGAAAGTGAAAGTTGACAGTTGTTGGACAGTTTACTGATCTGGCAAATGATGTAAGAAAAATATACCCTTCAAAATTGAAAGCAAAATTATCACATAGTGATTTCTATACATGTTACCCCTATATCTAAAGGATTACATTCTATATCACTTTATCAATGTTTTACCAACATCTTGCTCAATCAGATTTTGACATGCTATTTTCTAAACAATGTTGCTTGGTGAAGTGTGAATTGATTAATTTAATCAAAGTATCATTCAAAAGTACATTACTTTTACTTTTTGAAAAGCTGAGAATTTGTTTGTATGGCTCATAGGTCACTCTCAATAAGCGTTTGTTACCCGGTTTCTTTTATTCAGGGACAGTAATATCTGTACAGTAATATCTAAATATGCATGTATACCTATCTTACATAAAGTATTTTAGACTGAAATTCTACAATTCTGTTTTCTTATGGCTGTCAGCAGTAGCATTCAACTTCCCTTGTTGCACAATATTTCTGATTACTTATTTTTATTTCCTGGTATGGTTACTGCATTAATTGCTCAATGCTTGCTAATGGTAAGAGGAAGAATTGATTGATTTTTTGATTGATTTTATTCCATGTCATACATCAATTGTTGCACAATAAAAACATATTTGACAAAGTAAGTTCAAAATTATGAAAAGAAACAGGAAACCTACTGGAAAGCATATAGCTTGTTTTTGTAGGTTCCCAAGAATAAATATAATATGGACATTATTTTCATCAATCATTTTAAAGTGTCTTAATAATCACAGAATGTTGATGATGATGATAATGATTGATGGTCACAATGATATAAATAATGACAACCCCTGCAGTAATGGCAAATAGCAGCAAGTAGGATAATAATGCCATATATTCTACACCATACATGTAACTTTTAAGTGCTGTATATGATCTCTTGTTATCCGCTACATATTTGGCAAAGCAAATTAAATAGAGGAACCAAGATTACAGCACGGATAGTACAGTCATGTACATTGATATATTGACATGTTTGCATGCAAGGTTTATAAGTTTTATAACAAATTGCTAGCAGCCAGGATTTGTAATTTAATTGAGACTCTTGATTCAAGAGGCTGCACAGTGGAAATACCAAGGGAGAGGTATTTGAAAAGTGCTTAATAGTTGTGGTATCGATGTGAAGCATGGAAAGCCCCGCTTGTGGCTTCAATGTATTTTGTGGTCAAATATTAATAAGGCATTGTTTATATGAAGTTATCAAGCTCCTAAAATTCAATATGAAACGAGATCGTGGCCTACTTGTTTCTTCCAAATTTTATAGCCCTTTAATACGGCAATGTTTAGGTGAAGTTAGATTTTTTTAATTTGAGATTCTTTAAAGAGGTTTCTAGTACAGTATATTTTGTCTATGATAACTTCAATAACTGCAGTTAGAAAAAGAATTTTGCTTTCTGAAACCCTATAATTTATGATGATAATAAAAATACAGGTGTAATTAGAAAAAAACAGAGTAATTATTTGTATTATCATTATTTTTTTTAAAAATTCTGAGGTAAAGGCCTACCATTAAATAAAGTCATTCCCACAGTACGTGTACCGTTCAATATGAGTCAAATCTGTTGTGACTGCAAAAAAAATAGTTGGACTAAGGAAGTCAAAAAAAAACTTTAGGAAAATTTGACTTTGACTTTGACTGGGGAAATTTTGAAAATTGGGTGGATAGTGATTCTTTACAATTTTGATATATTTGGATGCCCCTGTGGATGTATTATGAGCACTAGAAAATTTAGCCCCTAAAACGCTCCTACCTTTGAGAATAATCATATATAAAATTTACTGGTGCTCCCGATAAATTTTGATAAATTTCAAATAGCGCCTACGGCCGTACAACGGTAGCTACAACCATGAAAATCTAAAATTATGTAGTTGTGACATAATTTCCAAACAGGAATAGCTAATCGGTTGATTGCAGTCAAGAAACATTGTTTTATAATTATAGCTTAATTAATATCTCGACCTTGAGAGGGAGTTATGCAACATAAAGAGTTTATTATTTACAATTTCATAATTTTAGACTCAATTTCGATGGCGACAATGATCAATGTATATTGTAGGATCGCATATGCTTCCAATATGTTCATTTGAACCAAATTCATGACCCCATACCAAAACTTTGAATTAACTTTTTTTTGTACTAACTTTGAAAATTTCCCAAGGGAAAACCTATAAAAATGAGATAAACATATCTTTATATACTATGCCCTGAAATCCTATTTCCTTGGGCTACATAATAATTGATTTGGAAACATCTGTTAAAAATATACTCATTTTGATTACATGTATATGCCACATTTAAATGTAGGTATTGATCAGCTACTACTTACGTAAGCCTTAAAGTAACCACACAAAGAATCAAAAGTGTTTTTAATTTATGCAAAACTCATATCATTGCGAAGGGGAAGCCTTGTCGATCAAATACAACAACTCTTCTCTTCAAAATATGTTTGGGGCCGGCAGTAATCAACTCTCAAAAATGTTAGTTTTGAGATCCAGATTTTCTGCCTTCAGCGGTCCTTTGTAGAGCGTCAATATTTGTGACGTCACAAACGGGACACGGCTGGCTAGCTGCATACTGCTACACGGCACTGAGCTGTTTGACCAGTGTGTGACGTCACTATTCAGAGCTCGCTACGCTTGTGTGTTTGACTTACGTTCAGGGGCGTTCAGGGGTCTAAGGAGGGTCTTGAAAAATTGAATTTTACGCCTTTTCATAATATCTATATGATTTCTCAGTACATTGTTCGAGTTTTTCAAGAGAAAATCTTTCCATCCATATGTAATTTGTTCTAATTATGAGTTGTTAGTGAATTTTCTTTGTGTAGCTCCTTTAAGATAACAACATACATTTTCATAATTACATGTGCATACCTAATATAAAAAAGAACGCCTCTTTAGACTGTCTTGCAATGTGTATACCAATAATTAATAGTTAAAAGCAAATGATGTATACAACTTTAAGTATATGAAACTAATTTTCCAATGATTAAAATGTAATCCATCATTTACATGTTTGAATGAAGGCTAACAAATAACATGTGATTATCATTAGCTTCCATTCATGTAGACATACATGTTTTACCCTGGGAGAATAGCAAGCAGAAAAGAAATTGGTTTTACAAAGGGAGTTGCGAACCTTAGATTACAAATGAAGAGCTGGAATATACATGTCTCATTCAACATTTCATTCTGCATGATAATCTGTCCCGTTTATACACTATCACACATGAAGAGAAAATGAATTTTCCATGATTTCACATTTTTTCTTTATTTTAAGATCATTATCTTCTAAAAGGATCATGTGCCAAGTTCCAGCTTTTATTGATGGGCCCTAGATTTTAAATTAGCATTATTTGTTCATTATTATAGTATTAATGACTGCTTTGAGAGAAATAGTTGTTTTTATACGCTCAAGGGAAGGTTAGAATTGTGCTATTACCCGAGGCGTGCCGAGGGGAATAGCCCAATTGTAACCTTCCCGAGAGCGTATAAAAATAACTATTTCTCGAATATTAAAGCAGTCATTGATACTTTTATATGCCAAAAAAAAAAAAAAAAAAAAAAAAAAAAAAAAAAAATTGTCGAAGATGGGATTCGAACTCTTGCGTACAAAAGGTGATGAAACTACAGTCAGCGCCTCAAACCGCTCGGCCAGCGCGCACTGTCACCATGCATGGTAGTTTTCTTTAATATATACTTTAAAATGAATTGAAAACGGCTTCGCGTGGTCGATGCTTCGCCGCTGCTCCATTAAACGGGCCCTTCTTTTACTTTTGCAATGCATATTGGCACGAACTTAGATCAAGATCTATCGGCAGATGTTGTTTTTTTGTTTTTGGAAGTTTATTTTCGTCTTCATGTCAACAATGCAAGATAAAATTGTCGGTAAGATCGATTGAGATTCAATTGTATTGAAATTACCGACCAATTCTTCGCACACGTACGGTATCCTCGATCGCTCAGACCATTTTTTAACATGTAAACCTATGGGGTAACCATGGAGACTGACCTATTTTCCCAATAACCATGGTTATTGGGATTTTGAACTGTTTTTTAACCATGGTTACCGGGAACCAATCAGATTGCTGGATTACTTAAGTGAGGTATATAATTTATGTTATTGACATTGTTTCTAGTTCCACACAGGTATAATTGTGAAATTAATAAATTTATAATTTATGTCTGGTGTGTTGAATTAATCTTTCCAATTCAAATGTGTTTAAGTGAAATTCAGGCCTGTTAATGAAAAATAGAATGAAATTCATATCTGTTTGATTGCCCTCTGATATTAAATGAATTTAAATGGAACCTTCATTGTGAGTAAATTCAAGAACAATTTTATCCACAGAGCTCCTTATAATTGTGTGCATATTTGCAACAACTCATGCTATTTGGGGAAGATGGAGGAATCTTTTCATGTGATGTCTTGAAAGTATTGTTTTTTTAACTCTACAAAAACTGAAAAAAATATTATTTGGAATTTGTATCCTAAAGGCAAAGGTATGATTAACTATATTTCCAAGGAAAAGAAATTATTTAGGCACAGAACGAGGGAAGAAAAGCTAGCCAGTCAGATCAAAATCACTGATCTGCCATTTAGTATTTTATTGATCACAAATTAAAAACTTTGTATCTTCCTTATCCATTATCTGATTTTCCAAATTTCTTTTTTCTGCTAAATTAATGTCAGAGTGGACTTCTCGTTTGAACAAAATATATTTTTTAAAGGTGCGAAGTAATAACTTGAGATATTCAGTTTGTACCAAACTCTGATACACTTTTGTGACTTGATTTTACATTACAGGAACATGGACTTGGGCAGATTTCATAGTCATGACATTTATATTTGAATAGGCAAAATGATTCCAACTATTTTTGAAATATAGTGAATTTATCAAATATAACTAATAAAAGTGAAGATTTTGTAGGGTTATATTACTCATGAAAAGATTTTGAATTATGTGTCAAATGAACAAATTAATACTTGACAATACTGGACACCTGTTGCGCCGCCACATATTCCCTACCCATGTCAAAGTCATTGGGTGTGAGTTCATGTGTGTGTTTGTGTGTGTGTGTATAGTGTGGGTGTTTTTAAGGGTACTTGATTTATGAAAGTCAAAGGTGTGGTTACAAGTACAGCTGCTATTATAGCTGTAATGAATCGTGCATGATATTTCAAGCCTGATAGGTTTGATGACAGGGTGGTCCAAAAATATGGTCAGATTAATCTTTAATTTTGAAAATTTTGAAGAGTTGTTGATGATAAGGACAGGTAGAATTGATTCCTATATTTGAAGACATCTCTAGGCCCTAGTGTAATCTGCAGAACAACTTCCTCATGGAATTACTGTATGACTTACATGTGAGTTCACTTCAAGCATGATAGTCTAAGTTGCCTCAGAGATACATACATGTACAAAAGTTTTAGCTAGCTTTTTGAGAAAGACGACTTTTTAGTTACCCTTCAAATCGGTCTGTGCTAGGGATATTCCCTTTCCTTACCCTGCGATTTCAAGTTGAGACGCTATGTAATGAGCGACCTATTGTCATGGTTTTTAATGGTTCCATTTAAGTCTGATAAATGCAAAATTCATGTTCACCCATGGAGGAATGTGAATGATCTTTATTGTCAGGGGATTGTGAAAAAAACATTACTTTCGGCATGCATTGAACTGTGTATATCACTAGTTTATTATGTGTTTCAGCTTTTTGAAGGGGATAGGAATGGGGTTATAAGAGTGTGTGTGATTTTGTGTGTTTCTCTCTCTCTCTCTCTCTCTCTCTATCTCTCTCAATGTGTCTCTGTATTCTCGTTTTCTCTTCTTCTAGTTTCCCCTCTCCTTTATGTCTATCTTCCTCTGTCAAACCTTGTCTCTCTTCCCCCTGTGTGTATTGTTCTCTTTTCATTTTTCCCTCTGTCTTTTTCTCTGTTTGTCTCTCTTTCTAATATTCTCTAAGTGTTATCATTTGTCTCTCATCAGTGTCAGCTAAGAGGCCGGTGAAAGATGTCAGCAACTAAGGCTGGCTCTCTAGCTGCTAATGATTTTGGTTGATCTAACTGGACCTTCTTGCATAAAACTCTTGCATATAACTGTGTGTTTGAATGCAAATAAATCAACAAATGAAATGCAAGATAATTCTAGATTAAAGTCTTCTATTAAACCAATTGAATTATACCTCAAAATTATATGCACTTGCTCTTGTTGTAAAGCATACTTGTTTAAGTGCACAAGATTCAGATTACTTGTATCTATACAAGAGACTGTTGATTAAATAGCCACAGCTGGGTGTTTTATGTCATGTAAATGACTACAATGTATTAATGATGGGGCAACTCTCTCTCTTGGTTTCAGTCATACGGAAGTCATTATGTTGAACATACTGTCATTGTCTCATTATGATTCAACTAGCTGCAGCTTTCTGCAGTGACTGCCTTTCTCACTAGCTTGATTTCCAGATGGTCTTCTTCTTTCTTTTGGCCCCATGATCATGAATGATGAGCTCATTTAGCCTCAAAGTGCAGCCACACCTCTCTGACTGTTAAAACAAAAACAGCTGGAGAACTTTTTGTAGATTCTGTTAATCCAATTTTGGGATTTAGAAGAAAACAAATCAATTAGCATGAAAGGCAGGTTAGCATGATATGATATGCATGTATCTACTTCTATCCTGTTTTACTTTCACAATACAAAGTCTGCTAGAATGGCTATAGAGCCAAAAAGAGGAATTAAAATTATTTTTCATTGATTCAGTGATACTTGGGTCACATTTTATGCTGAGCAATGGGATACATTGAGCTACCACTATACTTATGATCGACAGTCTGTTGCTACAGTATGAGACACCTATCAAGTTGAATTCACCATTCATCATTGGTCTAGATATTACCTGTATGAGTATAAAAAAACAATTGTTTTCTGTGACTAATTATAGTCATATCATGATTACTAAGCTTCTACTCTGATTCCTAGAAATGAGTGTAATCCCCATTCCTATCTAGTAAAGGCACTTTCAATGGAGCCGGATGCAATCAAATATCACCCCCAAATTTGAAATTTCATTACAATTAATGGAATTACTGAGGAAGCGTAGTTCCTGATAGCTATTAGAATCTACCAGAATCTACCAGAATCACTTGCTGAATAATTGACTGTGCATGATTTCTATTTTTCATAAAATATATTCTGTAGTATAATATCTCCCCATCACAATACATATTTGAACATATATTAATAATAGCTCGTTCTTATATAGCGCTTTTCAGGACCGTAGGCCCTCACAAAGCGCTTTACAGATAAGTATATTATTACCCCGGTCATTGGATTCAGGCTTACCCGCACACAATGTATGCACATTCTCCACTCCCTGGGGAGCATTCCAGCAAATACATATACCTTTAACAAATAATTGTGCTTTCTAGTAATTTGAATATCTCATCCATTCTATGAGCCTCATGGCTGTTAGAGTGCCACTTTTTTTAATTTTGTTCAAAGACATCCTGAGAAAGCGTCATTCATTTATTCAGGGTTATTTTTATGAATCATTCACCATTGTGGTGTGTGTGTAGGATTATAGTGGCACTATAAGAGCAGCTGAACCTTTCATTGTCATTTTGTCAATTTTGTCCATCTTCATTTTTTGTCAATGTTTTCAGTATGTGCACAGAATTTATGTCTGATTATTGAATGTACAAAGAACTTGCAGGCTTTTTGGCATCTTGAAATAGATCACCAAACTAGCTATTCATAGGAAGATTCTAATAGTATGATGTCATTTCTGATGCAGCATTGTTTCATTGTTAGAGGCAACAGATAAAACAAAATAACAAAAACACAATCTGTTACATTTATCAAATATCCACTCAAAACTTCAATGATGCTATACATAAATACTGAATGTATGTCTTTGTTAACATGTAAATGAATCTCCAAAAGTCATACAATGTCGGAAAATACTAATATATTAAAATCTCATATTAATAAAATCTGTATTTAAGAGTAGTTTTGATTGTTTACCAACATTAAGGTAAGGTATGGTAAGGTAATGGTATTTATGCATCAACATATCGCAGCCAATGGCTCAATTGCATTCATGATTTACAGAGATTTGATTAAACAAATATTTAAAAAATTTACAATTAGTTATATAACAAGAATTCAAAGACAAAAACCTCAATTAAACTCATAAAGGGAAGAAAGAAGTAAAGCAAAAATGTGGAGCGGGGAGATAAGGAGACAAGGAAAAGAATGTTGAGGGAGAGGGAGTGGAGAGAGAAAGGGAGAAGAGAAGTGAGTGAGTGTGAGAGGGAGAGGGAGCGAGAGAGAGATAGAGAGAAAGAATTACTTTGGGTGATTCATTGGCATGCAAAACAAAGAAAAACATTCAGTATTTTAAGTAATCCTTTATGATTAAAGGTACAATGTCCCTTTTGCAGCCAACCTCAAATGCTGTAGAGCTTTGCAGGAATTATGAATATGTCATGTATGTCTCATGTGTGAAATTTAAACGTTAGCCGTGTCCTCATATTCAAATCATGCAAGGAAACCCGTTTACTTGCTAGACTTCACTATTAGACACTATTGAGTGACTGACTGGCTTTTTTTTCTTCTTTGGTAATAACAAACATGAAAAGAGTTGTAAAGAGTACATGAGCATTTGTCTACATCAATAACCCACTTCTTGTAATGGCCAAAATTAAACTGATTGAATCTTTGCGCAGCATAAAACGTATGACCATTCGGTACAATTGTCTGAAAATCAAGACTATTATTTTGGGGCTCTATAGCCCTAAAGTCGATTTGACAACTAGTAGTCGTTATTTTCCCACTTGAAGACATTTTCAAGCCCCACCTTTTTTCGGGAAGTTCTAAATTAGTATTATCTTTCAAATGCAGTTGGAATTTAACTTTTTCATTTTTTTGGCCTGCAAATGGGACATAGTACCTTTAAAATGGATGTAACAGGTTGTTTTGAGTGAATATTTGAAGAGTATAACAATTTGCTTTTGTTGATTATCTGTCTTACCTCAAACAATTGAAATACAGAAGAATGCTGCATTATTAATGTTCTTAGTCGCATTTCTGAAAACACATTCTTTCAACATGATCTCAAATTCGTTTGCGTTAGACTTAACCCTAAGATTTATCCTTATCTAATATGAATGATCATTAAGTAAATTATTATGACATTCTCACTTTGATAGTGCAGAGTTGTGCTTGTGTTTAACAACTTTGACCGACCTTCTTCATAACCCTTACAAATTTGTTCATTACCGGTGCCTTTAAATTGAGTGTAGCGAGTCATATCTATTACTAGAATGGAGTAACCTTGGTGGCTTGGTCAGGAAGTCATTGATTAGTCTGTGTGCCTCTTCTTAAATTGGCAGCGACAAGTTGACACATTCATTGAATCAGGTTGTTAAAAGCCGTGTCAATTTTCGGTCAACTCTTTCTAGCTCCATAGCCATAGCTTAATTGTCACCTGGAAATGTGTACTAAGTTGTGTCATTTATTTCACTTTTGCTTTTACAAAGTAGATTAATGAGCATATATGATAAATATAACTGATTTTGAATAATAATAAGAATAATAATGGTGGCTTCTGATATAGCGCACATGTCCATCATGTTGTGACGTTCCTGGCGCTGACCCAATCATACTATGAATACTACGAATTGCTGTTTTGGTCCTTGAAATACTCTTTGTTACAAGTTTGCTTCAGTTTCGAAATAGTTTCTTAACCTTGTTACGTTACCATTAGCCAGGCGCGGATCCAGGATTTTCCAATAGGGGGGGCCGGAAATTTGGAAAGTGTGCAGACAATTTTTACAACTCAACATACCAATACTGACAAGGTCATATCAGAAGCACCATACCGGTACAATTTTTGACATTTTCATCGGGGGGGGGGGGGGCTAAAGCCTCTTTCATCACAAAAGTTTCATTAAATTATTAGAGAAAGAAGATGATTCGTTGTTATATTCTCGACTCTAAAATAATCCTTGTCTGAATTCGGTTTTCCCCCGCCCGCGCGTAGCGCGTAATTTTCGGACGCTTCATTAAATTATGAGAGAAAGAAGACCATTCGTTGTACCATTCTCGACTCTTAATCCTTGTTTGAATTCAGTCTTTCCCCTTCCCGCGCGAAGCGCGGCAGCTTTGACGTTTCATTAAATTATTAGAGAAAGGAGAGGATTCGTTGTACCATTCTCAAATCTCGATCCTTGTCTGAATTCAGTTCCTCCCCCCTCCCGCGCAAAGCGCGGAAGCTTTAACTTTCCATAGTTTAATGATATTGTTAGAGGAAGAAGATGATTGGTTGTTCCATTCTCGACTGTCCTACTTGTAGCTACCTGCTCCCTCTATATAGAAAACTTCCCCAATCGGTGTTTGTTGGTCCCCCATGATCCTCTTTTTCTTACGTTAAATGAGAGCTGAGTTAATGAGATAGCCACCTGTGCCAACAGTGACCTTGCTGGCTCGCTTGGTGGTCTAACCCTTTCTGGCTGAAGTAGTAAAGCCTGCCCTTAATCCTTCACTGAATTCAGTCCCCTCCCCCCTCCCGCGCTAAGCGCAGAAGCTTAACGTGTCATTAAATTATTAGAGAAAGAAGACGATTTGTTGTACCGTTTTCGACTTGTCAGAATTTTCAAAAATATTTTTTTGTCTTATGTCCTAGCTCTTACTGCCCCTTCCCGCCCTTGGCTACACGCCTGCTTTAAAGGAAACATGAAGCAATCATGATTGTGATAGCACACAATTAGGTTAGTAGAAACGAAAGGAAAAAAAGATCTATCACACCAACCATGGATAAATCACGGCCGGGAGCGTCATATCATGTCATATCATATCATAGTTTTGTGTTATCGGGCGAGGGCCGGGGCTTAGCGACCAAGCGAGATTTTGCAATGTTGAATGCTGAAATTATGCATTCTAGAAAATCCCTAAGCCCAATAATTCTTTCCGCTATATGTCTTTCTAGCTGTATTTTTAAATTTCCAGGGCGACGTGTCCCCCTATCGGGCCCAGGATCGCCGCCCCTGCCCCTGTCCATGTACCTGTGTGTTGGCTAAGTCAGTAGAGCGTCCGCCTCACTACCGGGAGGTCGAGGGTTCGAACCTCGGCCGCGTCATACCAAAAGACGTTAAAAGACCTTGTTTGGCGTTCAACAATAAGGGATAGAGCAATGTCGATCTGGCGCTGCTCAGTGGCTGCCGGGCTCACGATCAATTGGGCAAAAAGAATTTCCATTTTCGGTTTAACTTAATAAAAGATTACAAAATATGGACTATAAAAGATTATTATTATTATTATTATTATTATTATTATTATTATTATGATTATATGCTGCTTAATGGTACGGGTATATCCACATACCCGTGTATTGTCCAACTCATATTGTCTGAGCTTGGCTTCACGCACATCTTCCTTACGTATACAAATAAAATGAATGAGATACATGTCTATAATAGTTTTTGTTTGAAGAGGTTTATACGCAGGATATTTTCAATAATATGTATACTACTCTCGATCACATTATAACACCGGCTTTTAGCCCTGCGGCCATGATAAGCATTGAAGCAATCTATCTCTTCCTACCGGGTACCCATTTATTTCACCTGGGTGAAGGATGGCAAATGTAGATTGATGTTTTGCCGAAGGACATTCGCGCTGTGGCAGGGGTTCGAACCTTAATATTTAAATCTTTGTTAATAGTGCGTTTATTTATCCAATAATCAAACTACATACACGTAGTCTCCATCTATATTAGTTTATTTTACACAAGGTCGCAGCCACTGTCTATTAAAGTCTAAATGATGAGACGAAATAGTAATGACGGCAATTTCTAATGACAGTTATTGAATATGGTTGAAGACATAAATATCTACAGATTCAAGTTGGAAGATTGTTTTACAAGTTTCATCATTTTTTAATTTTTTTTTTGGATTTGATTTGATTTATTTTCACTCAAATATCCACAAATTAAATGACATATATAAACCATACAATAATACAATATATAATAGAACAAATGAATTATACAAGTAACGAAATACTGACAAGTATGTTCGTAATCAAATAAGTTTACAGAGTACATTCAAGTTTGAGAATAAGACAAAATATTTTATATTGCTTGATTTAACTGAGAGGGGAAAAAAGGGAACCTCAGAAAAGCTAGCTTTGTTGAGCGAGATTCCCAGTATAAATTAAATAATGGACCATCAACAACGTGCACCAAAATCTGCACATGTCCGCTCCCAGAGAAACCAGAGACGCGCGAACCCACCCGCCCGCGCCAGATCCTCGGGTCTCCCCCGCCATGACCAAGGCAAAGGCCCATTCATAATCCTCTTTTAATGTAAGATATATGGTAAATCTATCGACGAAATCAAACGAAAATCTGTAAACAGGATCTGAGTGTACCTGTACTTTTAAAATCAAATTCATCATTTGCAGACATGCAGGGTACCGGCATTTTTAAGTATATTCTCATGCTTCATTACTCAGTTAATGACTCACAGATTACATCAATAACAATCTTTATGGAAAAGCCTGCCAGACCGACCAAGCCAGCTTTTATTCGAATTGTATCTTTTTGAACAATCATGAACAATCTTTGTTATTATATCATTTTGAACATCAAAATAATTTCAATTTTTTAAGCTCATTCTTGATTTTGAAAATATCAAGTGTAAATATTGTTAACATTGCATAATTTCAATCTCAATCGTCAACGTTCACACCTAAATATATACTGACATTGTATAGAACAGTGCAAAATATTAATTTTGATCTGCTTTGATCCCTAACCTGCATGGGGCTTTGCCTTTTTTCCCCACGCCCGGACCGATTCCCTAGGTTGAAAAAACCAGAGATAAACTAAATAAGGCAAATGCTCTGGAAAAACCTAATGGCAAATCGTCCCAATAAAAATAATCTATTTGAATCTCTAAACCTTCTACAAAAACAAACACCAAACTATTGTTCTGTATTAAAATTTCCACTTGAAATTTGTGTCGTGTATCTAGTGTCTGACAAAGCTAGAATGGCTACCACGCCCATTTCCCTCTCTTATTATGCCTTTCTGAACATTCCTTTCCTTCTCAATACAATAACTTACACATGCCTAAGTTATTCAAACCATCCCGCTTCGCGGGATCGTGGCGTCTCGCCACTCCCATTAAGTAATCATTAAACGGATCCGCATATACAACATTTTCCTGCTATATGTTGCACCGCAGGAAAATACAATACCTTTTGTAGATGTGATGCATGCAACAGGACGTTAAAAGAAAATACATCAATAAGTGCAACGTGATACTATAAATTCTCATGACCAACAAAGAAAATATGAAATCCGTTTCATTTTTTAAATCAATCACTCAATATTGTTTGAACGACATACAGCCAGCAAGAATCATTTTTTGGTACGTTTTATTTTTATCCGTAGTATTGAAAATATACAGTTGCATATGAAGTTGGAATACATGTTCTTACCTCTCATCCTGAATAAACCTCTGACAATATGATTTATAAGTTTGTGACTTCTCATAACCTTATAGATCAATCTTTTACCTTTTTAGATCTAAACCGTGTGAGTCAAAAAAAAAGTTTACACCTAGAAAATGGCTAATTATTTTAAAGATCATCTATGGACAGTAAATTATTATACATCTTATGAAAGAGTGTTATATCCCAAATCATTTGGTATCTTTTTTGTGTGGTATGTGAACAGGAGGCATTGTTTGCAAGGGTGCAAAAATCGACTTGTGCCAAAGTTGCTTATGTGATGTATTAAAGTAATAGAGGATGAATTAAATGTATCAAATAAGATGCATTGCATAGGCTTTTTGCAGAAGCAAAGTCACACACACATACATTTGATATTTGATATTGTGTGGCATGATTTATTTTGTTACGGGTGTTATTTGGATCTGCAAAGAAAGAATTAATACCCAAATCCCAATTGTTTTATTCAAACATCCCATAAGAAACTTTGGCGCATTTAAGTCGATTTTTGCACTCTCGCAAACAATGCCTCCTGTTCATCCAAGCGTGAACACATACCACACAAAAATGATACTAAATGATATGGGATAAAACAATCTTTCATAAGATGTATGATAATATACTGTTCATAGATGATTTTTGAAATAAGCGCGGCAGCTTTGACGTTTCGTTAAATTATTAGAGAAAGAAGAGGATTCGTTGTACCATTCTCGAATCTCGATCCTTCTCTAAATTCAGTTCTTCCCCCCCCCCCCTAAAGCTTTGACTTTTCATAGTTTAATGATATTGTTAGAGGAAGAAGATGATTGGTTGTTCCATTCTCGACTCTTAAAGGCACACTGTCCTACTTGTAGCTACTTGCTCCCTCTATATAGAAAACTTCCCCAATCGGCGTCTGTTGGTCCCCCATGATCCTCTTTTTCTTATGTTAAATGAGAGCTGAGTTAATGAGCCACCTGTCAAAGTGACCTCCAGTGTGTAAAGTCAGTACGGGCCGGATTTTGTGTATTACGGGCCGGACTTTGTTGCGTGAAAAGTTACCCTTTATCGGAGATTCCCGGAGTGGGAGGGAGGGAGGGGGGGGGGGGGGCTTTCTTCTTTTTCTTTTCTCCTTTTTTTTCTCTCTTTCTGCTTCTTTTCTCTTCTTTCTTTTCTCTTCTCTTTTCTTTTCTCTTCTCCTTTCTTTTCTCTTCTCCTTTTTCTTCTCTTCTTTCTTTTTTCTCTTCTTTTCTTTCTCTTTTTTTCCTTTTTTTGCGCCGCCAATAGGGGGGCCGCGGCCGTTTCGGCCCCCCCTGGATCCGCCACTGCCATTAGCAACCTTGTGTCATTTTGTCAAATTTATTGCATTCACTGAATCTTATTTCCCTCTCTTTTTGCTCAGGTTTGCCTGCAGTGGTGGTACCAGCAATGCTATCCAATAGAGGTCTTCCAATAGGTATCCAGCTTATCGGCAAGTGCTTTCAAGACCAGGACCTACTGACTGTTGCTAAGTGGTTTGAGCAACAGGTCCAGTTCCCACATCACATCATAGAGGACTATTTCACGGACTGACCAAGCACGGAAGTCTACTCTTGGATGGATTTAGAGACGTAGAAGAGGGATTATACTGGCATGAGTTTTCAGGTTCAGGACCTACTAACTGTTGCTAGATGGCTCAAGCAACAAGTCAAGTGTTCCCACATCTTTTCATACAGGACTATTAAATGGACTCACATTGAGAGCATGCCAAAGTCTACAAGTGTGCTCACCAAATGATTGGAATATTGATAGAGAACAGGGATCCATTGGACTGAGTTTTCAAGTCCAGGCCCTAGTGAGTGTTCCCCTATGGTTTCAAACAGCGAGTCCAGTTCCCCCATCACATCATCACATACTACTTTGCAGAACCAGAATAACAGTATTCCCTACCCTGAACTGTCTCATGATTCCAGTATAGAGATTTTTTTTTTAAGAAAATGAATTCCCTCAAGGGCAATCTTTGTGTTTTTATCTCTTTTTCCCCAGAGATCTCTTATCAGGAAGTATGCAAAGAAAAAGGTAGACTAACAATTGTACTAGTTCCTGTTCACACCGTCGTGTGGGCTTGAGACTGCAATCAGGAGGGTCTGTAATCAATCAGTAATAATAAAGCCCTACATCTAATCAACAGACATTATCAATTAATGGTTCCTGCACACAGACAAATGAGAGTACACATGAGTTAAGCTGAATGATAGGTGCAGGTTTTAGGGACTTTACTCACATGTTTCAATAGATCACTATGGATGCATTATTTGTTGACATATCATAATCCATACACTAACTTTTGATTAAGTATGATCAGGCGCGTACCCAGGATTTTTTCAAGGGGGGGGGGGTAAGAGGACACTTCTTTTTTAGGGGGGGTCTCAAAATTTGACATTTTGCTCCGTTGGGGGGGGGGGGGGTAAGGTCAACTTTTTTAGGTCAGCCATTGGCATAATTTTTTTTATTTTTTTTTAATTTCCAAAGCGGGGGGGGGGGGGGGGTTTCCTCCAAAATACACACATAAAAAATACCAAAGGGGGGGTTCAACACCCCCCCCCCCCCCTGCGTACGTGCCTGAGTATGATAGGGAGTGAATGGAATTTTCCACATTTGTTAGTCATTTTGTTTATGTGTGACATTCGTAACGAGGAGGAAGTTCACTAACGTATTGTATGAAGTCGGATGATAGGTGGGTGATATTTGTGTATTCATCACATAATGGAGGCCATCTTTTCAAATGCATACCCCAATTATTTTTTTTGTATTTAAATTTATGTTACTATGTACTCTACAAACCTGCTCCTCGTAATTGTTAAAACCGCCTACTTATTTGTTTAATGCACTTTTTCAAAAGATTAATGAATTATACTCCTCACAAGTGTAAGCATTGCCATTTTTCTTCATGAATTTGTTGTTAGTTACTTTAATACAAGGATGCCAGCTTTTCAGGCCATAGCCTGATTTCAGACTCTGATTTTTTTCCTTCTATTTCACGCTTTTTCAGACTTTGTATTGGAACAAGTTATTTATTTACTTATAAATATGTACAAAATGGTATGTAGTTTGTTAAAAATGAATATGTATGCTTTTCTGCCTCATTTTAGGATCTTTTTACTTTTTTTAAACAGAACCATTACTGATGCTTTTTTTTTTCATTTAAAGAAAGATAATTTATGATTGGGACATAATTTGTCATAACTGATCAATAAAACTTTAAAATGTTTCTAATTTCTTGAATCATTGTTTGATTAAGGACCGGTTTAAGGTGCTCATATACCACCCTTTGAATCACCCTCATTGTGTATTCATATTGAGTCTCAGTGAATAGACTAGTGCTTAGAGATGAAGACTACAAAGAAGGAAATAGACCTGTTCACAAAAGTATTCAAACTTTGGAATATTTTGTATCCCAAGACCATTGTAACAAAATGTTGAATTCACCAGTTATGACATATTTCAATCTCAATAGTAAGATTATATACAGTGTGTACTTGGTTGTTGCAATGTCAGATAAACCTATGACAAGTTTTAAACGTGATAGCAGAATTATTCTCAAAAGATTACTACATATGTGAACTGGTGTATTGCCTAGCTCCTAGGCCAGGGAGTACATCATTAAATATTTCCTTTTATGTTCTCATTCTATGGAGCTATTCAAATGATGCTCACTAATGTGCAGCTCCCTAACGTGCAGTGGTGACATTATTTTCGGCTTTTCAAAGGGATCTCTCAGCTTCATCGCATAGAATAAATCAATTATGATGAAAACCAGGATTGTCTATTCATTCTCTTCTGCATGGCTTATTATCCTATAAGGACCAATCATTCTGGTTCTTTCCAGTCCATTACCTACTACTTAATAGATTTCAAATTTAAACAGATTTTGATGTTTCATCAATCATAGACAAGACATATTAAAGAGATTTGTAATCACAATGATAGTCCAATGTGCACAATTTCCCACATGTCTCAAAATAATGAGTTTATTAAGTTTTACTTGTGGGAGACATTTTGATAGAATGCACATCTCCCATGCACTATGTTGTCAAATGTTATCGTTGGGGAGATTAACTTCAAACCAATGCTACAGCATTCCATTATCATTCATAAAAGTATCCACATATTGTCTGTTTGGACCCAGAAGGGCATTAACATGATGTGAGTTTACAGACAAACAGACAGTTCTTGTTTGATCTGGACAATATTACTGGGATGCATGCAATATCTACATGTATTTCATTGTACTATTACCGGTATGTAAAATGTAAAATACTGTGAAGCTCATTAAATGCTTGCAAAAGGCTGCTCAGCTGCAAACACAGATTTTCTCGAGAAGCATGGGTTTTTCTTTTTCTTTTCTTTACTACCCTGGAAGCTCCGCAGTGAATGATATGATATCCCTTCTAATTAATATTAACATAATTTGAAATGGATCCGATAGTAAAGAAAACAAATAATAAATTGTTCTTATTCACCTAGGTTAGATATGTCAGAATTAATGATGCTCTACCTGCAGTAATACACCTAGGTGGAAATGGACAAATGTGGGCTAGGACACCTTGTCCAGTGATGTAGGCACATACCGACTAAAGATTGAACCCTCTTACACCAATACACCGCAGTGCTCCTACGTAAGAGACTATATGATCTCTATTAGCCTAGTCTAGTCTACTGTGGTAACCATTGACTTAAAACCAGACTAGAACTGCAAACATACAAATAAAACTCATTTATTGATTGGTCTTCTTTACCTAATTGAAAATATAGAATTGTCCTCAACTGCCCGTGGTTTCCACCCGGCCCCCCCCCCCCCCCACTCAGTGTTATTTAGGGTACGCATATGCTCATACCCTCTTTTTGAAAGCACCCCCTATCTGAGGACTGCCAACATTTCCGAACCCCCCTTTCGCCCGTTTTTGGCGGGCTTTTCGCGGGCTTTTCCTGCCTTGGAGACCCCCCTAAATCAGGAAAAATGCTCAATGTACCCCCCTAAATTCGGAATAATTTCTCGGGAGTCCAAAGAGATGAGAGAGAAAAAGAAAAACACCCCCTTTTTAAAGAATCTCAGGGTGAAAAGTCAAATACACCCCTTTTTTTACAATTCTCGGGCCGGACTTTGTCGCACGAAAAGTACCCCTTTACAGGACATTTTGGCAACACGCATGCGGTCATTCCGAACTCTGAGTGGGGGCCGGGGGTTTCCATGCTCTATATCGCATTCAACAATGGATTTCAGGCCACATTCCAAGGGTCATTAGTTACACAATTAAAGTCAAATAGGTCACATTTAAAAACTTGTTTGTCTCGATAATAATGTTTAATGTAATTATGGTTGAATGGTTTAATGGTTCAATTTATTCTTTTTCTCAATCATAAACAAAATACAATGACAATAATACAGTGTGTTTCAGAAAAAGGAAACCGAGAATTATCGATGTTTTATCATAACTTTATCACAGTAACAATTAATAAATGACACATATTTGTAAAGCTTAGATCCTCCTCTTTCATTTAATGCAGGTCATATGATGCATATTTCACGCATGAGTGGTTTAAAACATTTGAAGAAAGGGTACCAAAAAGTCATTTGGCGGGCGGTATCTGATTTTAAAAGAGAAAATCATATTTCTAATAATTGAATTTCCATAATTTGATTAATTCGTTTTCACTGGCTGCCTGCCGTAGCAACAAACAGAGTTGACAAAAGACTTAACTCCGTTTCGTTTACGATCAGCCATCTACAAAGAAGACGAATGCTTTGATGCATGGCTGATCGTCAACGAAACGGAGTTAACGTATGTGAGGGTCCTTTTTTAAATACAGGAACAATTTTTGGGGGAAACTCCCCGAAGAAAATGAAAGATTTATTATATGAACAAGGGGCTTAGTAATAAAATGATTAATTTCCCTAATCACTGACTGACTTATTCCATCGAATCCCTTACTTTAAAGGGTTTAAAAATATGGAGTTGTCTATGTTTTGAAAGAAAAGAAGAAAAGTGCTGAGTAGATCTTTGAACATTATCAGCTTTGATTCTAGTAGCAAAATAGAACAAACGAAATAAACTTTAGCAATGGATTGACTGTCAGTTATCTTAGTATCACCCTTCATAAAGTAACATGATTTATTTTGTTTTTGTATTGTATTATACAGGCGCGTACCCAGGGGGGGGGGGTTTTAGGGGGTTAAACCCCCTCCCCTTTGGTATTTTTTTGTGTGTAAACCCCCCCCCCATAACCCCCCTAAACCCCCCCCCCCCTTTGGTTAAAAATTATTCCCATGGCTGACCTAAAAAAGGTGACCTCACCCCCCCCCCCCCCCCCCCCAACGGAGCAAAATGTCAAATTTTCACATTTCGAGACCAAAAAAAAAAAAGTGTCCTCTTATCGTTGCGAAATTTTCGGCCCGATTTATAAATGTTAAACCCCCCCCCCCCCCCCTTGAAAAAATCCTGCGTACGCGCCTGTGTACAATACATCCTCATTGCCTTTGTCTTCCTTGTGATGCTACAGCATGTCTGACATAGCAACTTGTATGTTACTATTGTATTACGTATTGTAACAGGTGTTCGACTTCGGCAAAGATACATACCACTTTCTCAAGTTAGCTCATTGATGACTGACAGATGATGTCACAAGGGGAATGAGATCTGGAGGTTTTGGGGGTAGAGCTTAGCAAGTTTGAAGTTTCATAATCTTTTGTTGCATATTGGCCTCGAATGACGGAAATTGTTTTTGAATAATTTATAACATATCACTATGCCAACATTACTGTATACTCGCGGTTTCTCAACACTGCATTCATCAGCTTATGATCACGTATACTTATCCTAATCATTGTAGAAATAAATTCGGTTTTTAACAATTAAACTTATCGAGGTGCTCATGACATGGCTCATTGAATAGATAATAATGATGTTATATGTCGTGCATAGTGCATTGCACTTCTGGTCGCCATGGCGGTCATCCTTTTCATCTCATTTCTATTTTTTTTTTTACCAATGCTGAAAAATAATCGTTTCATTTTGGCAGGCTTGCAGTTCAGTGAAATATTCATTTTGTAGGGGTATTTGATGTCCATTTTTTTTTCTTTGGGGGGGGGTAGCTAAGTGTAAAAATCGAATCATATTATTTGTGTACGATATTGGAAAAAGTAGAAAGGATTGAAAACCGAATACTTTGACGGTTATACATATAGATTTGAACTGTTCGCCTAAATATGTGATAGAAATAATCTCCCGGACATAATGTCTTTATTATCAACTATCAACATCCCTCACGGCATCCATATTTAATATCTCTGTTTCTCTCTCCACTCTCTTTTTCTCTCTTTGTTTTATTGTCTCTGTTTATCTGTCCCTCTTTCTATCTGCCTTATCTCTTTCTTTCTGTCTCTCCGTCTCTCTGTGTATGTCTGTCTCCGTATCGCTCTTGCTCTTCCGCCTACGAATCACCCCCCCCCCCCCCTTCGATTTCTCTCTCGTCATCGCCCTCCCATATTCATGCTCTCCCACCTTACAACCTTGGCCTTATATTCTCCATCTATATATCATTCATTATCTTGTCCTATTTTATTCAACCTTTTCTCTTTTGTAATACTCTTGGTCTTCTTCTTCTTCTCGTGGGTCTTCCTCTTATCGGAGTCCTTTTTCTTCTTTCTTTCTTTTTTCTCAGTTCAATTGCACGTATATTCCTAAATGAAAAAGGTGATATTTGATTATAGCTTGCACTTGAATCGAGCTTCATCATTGCCATGTTAATTTTTTTTTTTAATGACAAAGTGGCGTCGTCGACTACGGAGACCATTTTTCTTTCTACTTTGTTAAAATATTCTTTTGTTGCATTTTAGCAATGCATATTGGCCTCGAATGGCGGAAATTGTTTTTGAATAATTGATCCACATCACTATGCCTACATTATTCATCAGCTTATGATCACCTACTTATCCTAATCATAGTAGTATTAAGTTCGGTTTTCAATTATACTAATAGATGTGTTTATCCCATGGCTCATCGAATAGATAATGATGATATGTGTTTGTCGTACACGATTCATTGCACTTCTGATCCCCATGGTGTTCATTCTTTCCCATCTCGTTTCTATTTTTTAACCAACCCTGAGAAATAATCGTTTCATTTTGGCAGGGTGGTGGTAAAGTGCAAAATTCGTATTTTTCTCTTTCTCTTTTAACAATTGAGTCATATCATTTATGTAAGATATCGAATTCAGTAGAAAGGATTAAAACCCCAATACTTTGATGGTAATACAATTTTAAGTTTTAAACTTTTTTGGGGGGATGGACTTCTGGCGCTCAAGGGGGGGGGGGGTGTGCACTTTTTCAAAAATGTGCTCACTACCCCCCCCCCCCCCCCCCCCCCCCACCCCACTGAGCGACTTTTCGGCCGGTGCGATTTTCAAATTTTCGGGAGCAAAAAAAAAAAAAAAATGGGCCCCCTCCCCTGAGAAATCCTGGATCCGCGCCTGGGATAGGGGTTAATTAACAATCAAAGAAACCAGATTTTCAAATTGAAAACCCCCCGGAATGAAAGTAAGAGAAAGAACTCAAGAGAAGATGAAAACACAGGCACTGAAAATGTGTGAGATGTCATGGGACATCGTCTGCTTGTTTGGTATTTACATTTCCAATGTTTTTTACAGGAAGCCATTAGCAATTCATCAAATATACTATACAGTCATGAACCCATAAACATGCGGAACAAACTTTTGTTTGGAAATCGTTCCTCTTCGCTTAACCTTCTTCCAAGCGCAGAGCATTATTTGGTTTCAAAACATAATGCGCAACCATCACAATGGATTTTCTTTTTTAAAGTGTATCACGTGCGTTTTATTTTCCACGTTAATTTTTTAAAATTAAAATATACTTAAAAGTAACCTGCTAGATGCATATTTGTATTTACAGAGTAAAGTCTATCAGAAGAAGTAAATATTCTTTATTGTCAATACACATTATGAAGAAAAAATTTGTTCAGGAAATAATTGATAATGCCTTAAATCTAGCCTATAGGATTAACCGGCAAATTACAGTCATTTTAAAGCAAACCAGTTAACCTTGGTATTATTATCGGACTAGGCAATTTCCACTTTTTTAAAAATCTTTCATGAACTCGTTTATTATCCCATTGAGACACGTGCGTGCAGTGTATATTCACCAATGCACTCGCAAACATGAAGTCTTTATATAATACTCTACCTTGATTTAACATCAAACTAAGACCATAAAGCAGGGCTCCCACTTATAGCCGTGTTGGAGCCACGAGTTGTGGCGAGCTGGCTCGATCTTATGGCAAGCAGTTTTATCATTAAAACATATTTCTTGATATCACTAAATCTAATTCTTGATATCAAGAATTACCATTGCTTTACAACGTGAAATTATATTTTGATATCAAGAATTGATTTCTTGATATCAAGAAATATATTTTAATGATAAAACGGCTTGCCATAAGATCGAGCCAGCTCGCCACAACTCGAGGCTCCAACACGGCTAAGTGGGAGCCCTGCTTTACAGGAGGTGAAATTCCAAATGTTAGGCCTACCATGATATATATTATGTACTGTCTCTATTCAGGATACACCTATCAACATCCCTTATGGCATCCACATTTATATCTCTCTGGTCCTCTCTACTATCTCTGTCTCTCTCTGCCTCATTATTATCTGTCCTCTTTCTATCTGCCTTCTCTCTTTCTTTCTTTCTGTCTCTCCCCCTTTCACTGTATGTCTGTCTCCATGTCTCTCTGGCTCTTCCACCAACGAATCCTTTCCTCCCCCCGTCGATTTCTCTCTCGTCATCGCCCTCCCATCGTCATGCTCTCCCACCTTACAACCTTGGCCTTTTATTCTCCATCTATATATCATTCATTATCTTGTCCTATTTTATTCAACATTTTCTCTTTTGTAATACTCTTGGTTTACTTCTTCTTCTCGTGGGTCTTCCTCTTATCGGAGGCCTTTTTCTTCTTTCTCTCTCTTTTCTCAGTTCAAATTCACGTATTAAAAAAAAAAATTCATAAATGAAAAAGGTAATAAATTTGATATAAGTATTAGCTTGCACTTGAACCGAGCTTCATCATTGCCATGATAATTCTTTTAATGACATAGTGACGTCTTCAACTATGGTGGCCATTTTCTTTCTACTTTTTAAAATCTTGTGTTGTTGCATTTTAGCAATGCATATTGGCCTAGAATGGCGAAAATTGTTTTTGAATAATTGATCCACATCACTATGCCTACATTATTATTTGCTTGCGCTTTCTCAGCGATGCCATTGGGGACTTTTAGATTTGCACGTTGACAGCTTTGACTGCAACGTGTGCCATCATTTTAAGGCACTGCGCATGCTTCACGTCGTCTCAGTCGGCGATCGAGAATGCGTCAACCTTGATTTTCCTAAATCTAGTACCGGTACTAGTATATGCCGCGTGCGCATAAATATACAGTTCCTCAGGTAGACAAAGGAACATCCCTTCCCTGCTATTATGTAAAAATGTGTAAAACAGGTGTCACATGCATATTCACCTGTTCTACACATTTTTACAAATAGCAGTGGAGGGATGTTCTACCACAGCAATAGGCCATTTTCGTAATGTAACCAAATTTAATGCATAAGTCTTTGTGAAGTGCCTCAATACAAATTATTGCATTCACCTGATAAGAATAATAGTATTTCAACAGACAGAATCCGAACTGCATACATAAGTTGTTGCCAGGTTGGACAAACATGATGGCTTGACCTACCTAGCAACACTTAATATATGCAGTTGTATTCTGACTATTGAAATACTATTATTCCTAACAGGTGAATGAAATAATATGTATTGAGGCACTTCTCAAACACTTATGCATTCAATTTGGTTACATTACGAAAATGGCCTATTGTTGAGGGTAGAATGAGGAACTGTATATTTTGTCCTCTTTCTTTGTCATCTGCATGTATGTATATCGTCGAGTGCAATCTAAAAGATTTCTAATTGTAGTCAACATGAGCAGTTGAGTACGTTGACACGCATGATCAGTCGGCGTTCGTCGTGTTCTCGTCCACTCAATCTAAAAGTCCCTATTCATCAGTTCATGAGCACCTACTTATCCTAATCATAGTAGAATTAAAATCGGTTTTCAACAATTCAAGTAATCGAGTTGCTCATGACATGGCTCATTGAATAGATGATACTGGTGATATATATGTCATGCACGATGAGTTGCACTTCTGGTCGCCATGGCGGTCATTCTTTTCATCTCATTTCTATTTTCGTGGCAATGCTGAGAAATAGTCGTTTCATTTTGGCAGGTTTACAGTATAGTGTAACAATTCTCTCTTTTTTAATGGCGTGTTTTTAATGTCTTCTTTTTCTTCGGGAGGGGGGGGGGAGTAGCTGTATGTACAAACAAAAAGAATCATATTTTGTGTGTATGAAAGTGGATTCAGTGGAAATTATCACAAACTTTGACGGTTATATAATATTTAGATTTAAACTGTTTGCCTAAATATGTAATAGGATAAATCCACCGGAAATAATGTCGATAATCAGAGTACATTGGTGAACTTTAACCAAACTCGCTCTATCGCTATTTTGTATCTATTATAGGTTTATTCTCGGTATCTAAATGTCCAATGTTTGTTTACTGGAAGACATTAAAGGTTAATCGAATATATAGGATTTCCCGGCCAAATTCGCGTGTTTGTCATTCGAATTCATTTACTTTGCATTTAAGTTAGCGCAGATCGGCTTTGCCATGCCAATTATCATTCAATTTTCCAGTTTTTGTATTTAATTTAGGATTTTGGTCGAAGGGTTTCATAGATCTGTCATTCAATTTAGAAACTGCTCAACTAGCATTCAAATTAATATTCACTTGTCGAAGCGTAATTTTTATCATTCAAATTAACACCTGTCATTCGTATTCGTAATATTTTTATTCAAGTTAGGAATGTTAGGGGGAAGAATTGCAACAAACTTTTACAGTTTTTAAATAATGCAGTTAAAATGCATGATTTGCCATTGGGGTCTAAGCTGTTATTCCATTTATTTATTTTCAGGACAATGCAGATGGGTGTAGTCAGACATAGTGGCATTTCTGCACGGACATGTTCATATACCCAGGAAAGGTGGGGGTACCCTCAATCGCCCCTTTTTACTACAGACTCGGAATTGTACAAAAGTAGTTCACATCGTCTCTTATACCCAGCCCACACCTCTGTTTTTCTTAAAAAGTTTTATAGTTTACTTGCCCGCCAGCAGATCGATGGCTAAAGACATGGCTAAATAATGAATCATGTTCAAATTGTTGACTCTAGTCCCTACCCCAGTCACAATATTGTAACCTTCTTCCATAATGAAATTATGATAAATTTATGATGAAACATAAGACAAACAACTTCCTTACATGAACATTTACAAATATACTGAGACCATCAGGTCCGTAGATGCAAGTCGTTTTTTTTTCTTCTTAACAATCAAACTTAAATGCTGATGAATATCAGATAAATCTAATAAGTATAAGTGTATAAATGCAAGAAAATGAAATATGATGAAATACACATGAAAAACAATCTTGAAAGAAAAAGAATGAGCTATAAAAAGTGTGTAATAAACGAGAAATGTATATTGACCATCAATTTAAGTGCACAAAGTGCTAATTTGAATGCTACAAATGAATTAGAATGCTAGAAGTACACCGTCGCGTTGTCAGAAAATCGTGGTGCGCCAAATCGAATGACCAAATAGCGAAAGAAGCACATTGTTCATTAATTTGAATGAAACATACGTAGATTCTAACGAAAATTCCATAGATTTGAAAACTAGAAAAGGGAATATAAACCCGAGATATACCTGACTGCACTAAAACCGTCGAATTTGAACGCAAGACAAATTAATTTGAATGACAAACTCGCGAATTTGGCAGGGAAATCCTATATTATACAGCCATATATCCATAAACATACAGAAAAAAAAAATGTTTGGAAATCGTTCCTCTTCGCTTAACCTTCTTCCAAGCGCAGAGCATTATTTGGTTTCAAAACATAATGCACCGGCAACAATCACAATGGATTTTCTTTTTAAAGTGTTTCACGTGTATTTTCATTTCATCTCACAGCAAGCAACAGCAAAGTAGGAGGGAAAGCTATGATGTAACCTTTTGCAACATAATGCAAATATCTAAAATCCGAAAAAAAAAAATGTAAATGTAATGGAGTCTGACCAATGCTGAGCACACAAAGGCCTATAATATCACCACGAGATGACATTATACATAACCAATCATCTGTACTATCAGAAGACTTGGAACACATTTATGTTCATTTTGATTAAATACATATTTCAAATACAGATACATATTTTGCACTCTACAGGATACATACGTATTTATATATATATATATATACATGTATATAGTATTTAATTGAATACGGCACACAATGGAACATGGTTGCTACTCCGAGTTTCACGTCTTGCAAGCGATCATCGGGCAACTGGTAGCATATAGTACACGATTACTCAAAACCCTGGGTGCAAATACGTTCAAAATAAGACTTAACTAATACAATACAATACAATAAGATTTACCCATGGGTGTACTTTTATGTACTTTTAAGCATGCTATCAGTTGCCTGATGATCGCTAGCAAGGCGTGAAACTCAAAGTAGCAACCATTTCCCATTAGTCTGCCTTATTCAATATATATTTTTGCTCTGCCTAGGTATTGCGCACTGTGCGGAAGGATAGAACAAAGCTAAGTATATATATATATACATGTACATGTACATAATATATGTATATAAAAACTGTCTAAAAGAATTATAAACAAATCCCACTCAATATATTAAATGCACGGCTGAAGGCATATTATGTTATGTTCACAGAGTATAGACTATACCAGAAGAATAAATAGATCTTCTTCATCGTCAATAACACCTATGAACAACAAATTTGAAGAAAATAAGTTATCAATATATACTGAAATATTATGAACAAGTATACAAGTGCTTCTAATCGGTGATTCGATAATTCAAGTTACACTTCTGCATTCTCAAAATTTAACGAGACTGTGTTCAGATTCCGTTCATTATGACATTAGACTATAATAATGTATCATGCTTCTTTTTGGGGGACCAATATATACAAATCTTAGTTATGAAGATGAAAATGTTGACAGGAAATGAGAGTTCAATAGCTATTATTCGAGCAAGCATGATAACAACCTATTATTTTAAGGAGTTTATACCATGCAGGCGCGTACGCAGGAGGGGGTTTGGGGGGTTAAACCCCCCCCCCTTTGGTATTTTTAGATGTGTAAAGCCCCCTAAAACTCCCCTAAAACCCCCACCCGCCCCCCCCCCCCCTTTGGATTTTTTTTAAATTATTTTTTTATTAAAAAAAAAAAAAAAAAAAAAATTACACCCACGGCTGACCTAAAAAAGGTGACCTTACCCCCCCCCCCCCCCAACGGAGCAAAATGTCAAATTTTCAAATTTCGAGACCAAAAAAAAAAAAAGTGTCCTCTTACCCCCCCCCCCCCCCCCCCCCCCTTCCGCTTATTCAGCGGCTGACTGAGTCGTTGCGAAATTTTCGACCCGATTTATAAATGTTAAACCCCCCCCCCCCCCCCCACCCCCTTGAAAAAATCCTGCGTACGCGCCTGGTATTATATACAGCCAACAAGTGAAATATCTTTATCCCCAAATAGAGTTCAGTCGCTTTGTTTCCTTTCATAAATGCACTTGCAAAACAAAACAAAAAAACTATGCTAAGCTAAACCTTAAGCTAAGCAAAGTTTGCCCACAATGTTACTTTTGTTTTCAATGCTTGTTTCGAAAATGCGGTAATTATCTATCAACCAACTTAATTTTGGGCATAAATGTTGCAATTTGTATCTGTATTTCTGGGTTATCTTGCTTCTTGTCGTAATTTACGTTCACTTTAATTCAAAGCCAAATGAAGATTCCCTCTTGGTACCCCTTACTCGTTATCATCTATCAATTTAACAATCAGTTGGAACCTTTTTAACAAAATGACTAATACTTTTACTCAAAACATATCTTAGTTTTAATTCTTGTCCTATTTTCTTCTCGGCCTGTCTGATGATTCTATTCAACATAGTGAAGTCTCCTTTACGACAACTTGTGTACCAGAGTACACAATCATACGCGACGATACTTTCAATTACTGATTTATAGAAGTAGGCCATTATGGTGCGACCGACATAAATGTTTTCAATTTTCTTTAAAAATGCATCCGTTGTAGTCCCTTCTTGTTAATTGCTTTACATTAATCCGCGCCCCCCCCCCCCCCCTCCTCCTTTGGCGGCCAGAGAAAAAGAGAAAGAGAAATGGGGGAAATAATCATGCATGTGGCACATGTCATGAAAACGTCATTGACATTGTCATTAACCATGTCTTTTATGAGTTATGAAGCGAACAAAATCCATACAGAAAGAAAGGAAACTAATGAATAGGTGCTATGCTACGTTACGCGGCAGATAACCTAATTATAAACGGCTGGTTCAGATGTAACAAGCTTTTATTGAATTTTAAGAAAGCAAAGTACATGTATGTATTATTCCATTCTAAAAGGGGGTAAATCCTTCAAACACTGACCGGATTAGAATTGAAAATACTGTTATTGAGAGAGCTGAGCCATTAATTTTCTTATGTATTCCTATTCATGAGTCACTTGACTGGAAGTATCACATTACTAATATATCTTCTAAGCTTTCAAGAAGTTAAGGTGTTTTATCCAAACTCAGATATGTTAAACCCACCAATCTATATTGATAAACTATTTATTTTACGAAAACGTGCAATACGACTGATAAAACAGAGTGACTTTCGTAATCCCAGTCTACCACTATTTGTTGAATTAAAAATCCTCCCAGAGTTTGAACTATTAAAACTTAATATATCACTTTTCATGCATAAGTATCACAAAGGGATTCTCCCAGTATTTTTCGATAATATGTTTAGAACTACTTTCTTCATTCCTTACGTATCACACTCGTACAGGGGATTCTCTTTGTGTTCTCATTACCCGTTCAACTTTAAGAACCCATTCTATCCATTTTAAAGGAGTACATTGAATAGAATTCAATTTGCAATAACATAAAATCCAACGCCACACTTTCTCGTTTTAGAACTCTATTCAAACGTTACATTTTTAAAACATTAATGTCGTCCATGGCTGAATAGACTCTTTCCTATCTTTCTCTTTCTCACCTCTTCCCTTTCTTCTCTTTCTCATTCTGAACTCTCCCTTTTTTCTTTGTACTGCTCTTGTGTGATTGTGGATGAGTATATACGGTATACATGGGTGAAACCTGCTGATAGTTGTTTTTTTTTGCTTTGAAGACCTAGAAAATTGTATTTATTTCGCTATTTAATTTAATATTGAGTTAACCTTTATAGGGGCCTCATGTAAAAGCACAAGTTGCTTCTCAGAGGTCCTAAAAGCTGGCCTATTATTTATTCTGTATTTATGATTTGTAATGTTTGTTATGATTCCAAATAAACTGAATTACCATAACATTTAATTTAGAGGAATACGACCAATATTAGTTTGTTTTGACAATATAGACTCTGTCAGAGACAATATTTCCTCACACTTTCTCTCTCTCTCTCTCTCTCCTTCTTCTCTCTCTCCTCCCTCTACCCCTCTCCCTTTCTTTTTAAATATCTACCTTGTTAATAGTTCTTTGGGACTTTTCTAGACTCTTTTGATCCCTAGATAATGTGAGGTGACCACTGCTCCCGGATGAGGAAAGAAAGATCACGAGAGTTCAAAATAACAGGAAATAACACCCACTTCGTATTCGGCCTATAGGCCTACTTTGTAAACCCGGAAAATCATGTAATTTCAGCAACATTGTAAATCAATGTTATCTATCTAATTAGAAATAAACCGCGTTTGATTTTCAATATTGAGTCAACATGATAGAATAATTAAACATCTTTGTTAGAGGAATATCATTTCGAGCAATATTTATAGATAAGCAAAAATGTTTCAGTGAGTAATGGACATCAGACCGCAAAAAACAGTTACTAACAAGAAAGTAAGACGGACTGAAATACTTCTCAAGAATTTGGAATTTGTAGAGATAGAGTTTATATGATTTTTCAGAGAATTGTTTTGTTTTCCGTAAACGAGCAAACTTGTTTGTTAAAGGTTGCAGAGTCCTTCAGGAGAAAATTGATGCAGATCTGATGAGTGTCCTGTTTGAACACGAAGAACATTGTCGAGTTGTATGTTGATTATAGGACAACATTCTATTAATTGGTTTCATTGTATTCCTAGTAAAATGCTCACATTTTATTCACATTCGAGTGGTTTTTAAACTATTCTACACATAGGCTTGCGGGTGCACCATGTGAGAGAGAGAGACGGAGAGAGGGTTGAGGAGTCCTGGAAAGGACTCTGACTCGGTAATCTTTCTTGGGGGTGTGTAGTCCTGAAAAGGACTGTTTGTTATCTTTCTTAGCTTATAGTTCTAAGGAGAACTATAGCGCTTGGAGAGGATGAGTGGCTCACATGCAGTATGGTTTCCGGCACTGTCTACATGGTCCAAACGATAAAATAACTAAATATTTGGATGGCCTAGCTGCTTCTATACCGTGTGAGTCAAAAAAAAGTTTACACCTAGAAAATTGCTAATTATTTTTAAAAATCATCTATGAACAGTAAATTATTATACATCTTATGAAAGAGTGTTTTATCCCAAATCAATTGGTACTATTTTTGTGTGGTATGTGTTCACGCTTGGATGAACAGGTGGCATTGTTTGCGAGAGTGCAAAAATCGACTTGCGCCAAAGTGATGCCTACAGTATGTATTATGTTGGGATTACCGGAGTAAGAGAATGAATTGAATGTATCAAGTGAAATGCATTGCCTATGTTTTTTGCAAAGGGCAAAGTCACACACACCCACACACACGCGCACAAATGTTCGTTGATATTTGATATTCGATATTTGATATGTGTGGCATGATTAATTTTGTTAGGGATGTCATTTGGATCTGCAAAGACCGAGTTAATACCCAAATCCCAATTGTTTTATTCAAACATAACAAACATCACTTTGGCGCAAGTCGATTTTTGCACTCTCGCAAACAATGTCTCCTGTTCATCCAAGCGTGAACACATACCACACTAGAATGGTACCAAATTATTTGGGATAAAACACTCTTTCATGAGACATATAAAAATTTAATGTTCATCGATGAATTTTTTAAATAATTAGCAATTTTCTAGGTGTAAACTTTTTTTTGACTCACACGGTATATTCTGTCTCATTTTCTCTTTCAGTTTCTCCCACCCCTATTTTCAACTCTCCCCCTCTCTCTCTTCTCTGTTTCTATCCTCTCTCTTTCTCCCATCTCTCTCTATTCTTCTCCTCCCCCTTCTCTCTCGCTCTCTCTGTCTCTCTCTCTCGTCCATCTATATCTCTCTCTTACTTTATCTCACTTTTATTAAATTTAAATATACTCTTCGCAAGTCTTTTCACTCAAGAATTTTTTATTTCGGATGATCTGCAGTTTTTTCGAAACCACTCTTTCACTTTATCAACATTAATACTCGCAGAAATGTACCTGCCGATTGTGATTTACATAATATTTAGGTTCAAAAGAATCAAGAGATAAATACGTTTTATCAACCTCGGAAGACAAAAAAAACAGAATTATATACAAATGATACAAAACGTTTAAGACTTTATTAAAAATAAAACATCACATGTTGGACACTTCCTTTTGAAAGGATTTGAAAGGATGTAATAGATAATCAATATCAACCTGGTTTAACTTAAGACACATAGATAGATATAAACATCAATAATCATGGTCCCGATAATGGTGTGATATTATGAAATTCCCAGTTTCTCGTTTTGGGTTAAAGAACGACCCTTGTATTTGTAATCCTCTCATGTCACTAACCTCTTGCTAACAATGATTACATTTCTCTTTTTACTTGTGTTTTCCCCATTTGATATATTTGTTTTTTATCCAGTGATGAAATAAATACTATATAAATGAAAACGGTTTCAAAGAGCTGCAAACGGGACGAGAAACTGGGAATTCAATCATTTACAGTAACCACGTGCTATAGTGTGCAAGGTACTGTTGCCCTCTGATAATTAGAAGTGTACTACTATTCGAATTAAACTAAATGACATATAGATCGGCTTTGGATTCTATGAGAAAACAATATGAAAATGCATTTTAGTTTGAATCAGCCTTTGCAGGCTTCACCTTCAAACTTCATACGTTTACCGACTCAAAACACATAAAATCTTTTCTAGTCTATACACACCCACCCAAAACACACTGTAGCATTGTAATTGTTTTGGGTCTATACTTTACAGCAAACTTTTTATTCTGTCTGAACATTCTGATTGGATTAGTTCTATTAGTTCAAATGAAGAGGTGGATGGTTTTGCTGAATGTATAGTACACAATAGCTTGCAAAATATACATATCATTACATTAGATTCACCTCTCTCAATTTTTAGTCAAATAATACTTTACATCTTTAAAGACCCAAAGGATACAAAATAAGAAAAATGAAAAAATCTCCAGTTGGTTGGAGTTTTTGAATAATGATATTCCATGTACTTATATCAAAACATAGAGTGCTTCATAAAAACCAAAAACGATGTCTTGTCGAATGCGGTATCAAATATGTATATTATTTCCATATTCATGTTAAGTCAGCTGTATATTATGTAATGATATAAATATATTGTGAAAGACAAGAGAAAGAGAGATAGACTACTCGAATTATAGATGCAAGCCATCAGACATATTATCCATAATATATTATCAGTAATGGTTGGAGGAAAACAGCGCTGCTGTCATAACATTTGTAAAATGCAACAACGTGCGTATATAGTACATAAACAGGACATTCATTTTTATTACGGTACATTAAATTATTTTTATGCTCGAGTTATGAACCTGAAGTTTATTAGTGAAAACGGCTTCTTATTTTCACACCGTTATATAGGCTAACATTTTCATTTAACGAAATTTCCAATTTGGTTCAAACTTTTCCAAATATTTTTAGATGCAAACTGAAGAGTTAACGGAAAATAATTTCTTATTGATTACCAATCTTACAAGTCTCATTATTGCTCAGGCGAGCATGGTGGAGTTTTGTCAATGCGCCAAAGTCAAGAACTTCACAGGTTGTATTTCATTCGGGAGGACGTAGATGTGGTTACCATGGTCACTGCTTGAAGAAGCTTCCAGCGAGTATGAGGATGGGATAGCATCACTCCAGAGGAGGACGAGTAGGAGATGAAGGAAGGAAACGCTTTACATGAACCTTGCAGCCAACACACTCAATGTTAAGTAGAAAACGCTAGATACAGTCAAGGCCGCAGATGAAGTAGGAGTAACAGCCATATTTGTACCATTCTGTAAGAAATTAAAAATGGATAAAAAAAAAAATCATAATTCAAGAGGAATAATAGTCAGAATAGGATGACATGACAATCAGAACGCGAGTTCTAAAAGAAATACAATGCGGTTCAGCGAGCCGCTGTAAACCGCTGCAAAAGACTGTCGCAATATTTTGCTTTCTTTTTCTTATGTTTTATTACGTGGATATAAATGGCAACGGTCCCAAGCATAGTCAGTGAGCTCTGTGTTGTAAGATACAAACTGTGACGCGTAATACACGTACGTCATAAAAAGATCGCCTCGGTTAACCGCGTCAAATCTAAACGAGGCTTTACTCGATTAATAGGTTAAGCGCGTCATATCTAAACGAGGCTTTACTCGATTAGGTTAAGCGCGTCATATCTAAACGAGGCTTTACTCGATTAGGTAAACCGCGTCATATCTAAACGAGGATTTACTCGATCAGGTAAACCGCGTCATATCTAAACGAGGCTTTACTCGATCAGGTAAACCGCGTCATATCTAAACGAGGCTTTACTCGATCAGGTAAACCGCGTCATATCTAAACGAGGCTTTACTCGATCAGGTAAACCGCGTCATATCTAAACGAGGCTCTACTCGATTAGGTTTCTTTGCCCGTTCGGGGTAGAGTCTCAAACCATAATCATGAGTAGGCAGAGATGTCTTGTACAGTATGGATAACCAGCTGAGATGGCATTTCTCTGTCCATACGATGTGATAGTGGTTGAAGAATACGGATTGAAATCGCTGATCATAATGAACAGCGAAACCTGATCCAGCAAGGTTAATCACATCATTAACTCTTAACTCATATACTTTTAACTCTTAAATCATCTCATATTACTACATCTCATGCTTTGATTTTCAGGTAACTGCTACCCCCTAAAAAAAAGGGCTCATGACACATGCACATAGCGACAACTCATGCTATAATGCGTAAGTCCCCCCCCCCCTCCCCCCAAAAAAAAAATAATAATAATAATAATAATGATAACAATAATGATAACAATAACAATGATAATAATAAATAAATAATACACTCATTATTATTACTCATGCTATGATGCTCAAGTCCTCTCTTCCAACGAAAAAAAAAAAAATATTAAATAAAATAAATCATACACTCATTATTATAACTCATGCTATGATATTCAAGTTCTCTCTTCCAAAGAAAAAAATAATAAATTAATTAATTAATTAAATCACACACTCATTATTATAACTCATGCTATGATATTCAAGTACCCCCCCCCCCCCCTCCCAGGAAAAAATATATATATCATAACACAACAATCATACACGCACATAGTGTATTATACTCCTGAAGAGGGCCTGCTTATGCGTAATATGGGGGCCATTTCTTTTTCTTTTTCTGTTTAATACAATTAGACACTTGTACTTTTTAAACTTCTTTGTAATATTTCCTTGATAATTATCGTTAGTTCACAGAATATCGAAAGGGACGCTACCCGCTTGTATCTCGAGCAACAAAATTGAATTCGAATTTGAATTTGAACACATATTTCTTTTCTTTTCATTAAAAAAAAATTAAGAAGAAAAAAGTTGTAAAGAGTATTAGTAGTAATTTGATTTATTCTCATCTCCATATTATATTCCTTTTTTTTTTGCCATTCCTGGCTAATGTCATTTTGACTTTTGCACTCAATAATCTATGTTACATTATCATTTTGAAATTCGTTAGCAGTTTTAATTAAAAAAATTAAAATGATCCTATTTGTTTGGATTATATTCAATAAGATTGAATTGCATTACACTTATTACTCTAAGTCATGCCAAGCTTTTCAAGCGCAGCCTCCACCAACCCGGAAAAGGGAGCTTTATTCATGCATAGAAACCGGCATAACAACAAGCGCCCTATGATGGATACCTGTGATTTTGTTGTCATAGTTGCTGGTGTTGTAGCCTGGGAATATTGGAATACAAATAAGTAATGAATAGCTTGCATCTCCTCCCTGCTTTCTCTCTCTCTCTCTCTCTCTTTGTGTGTGTGTGTGTATGTGTGTGTGTCTCTCTCTCCCTCTTTCTTTCACACACAAAAAAACACACACACGCACACACCCCACACACACACCCACCTACACATTTCTTTTCTTTTCTCCCTCTCCAACCCCCCCCCCTCCCTTCTCTATATATCTCTCTCTCTCTTCTTCTCTTCTCTCCGCCCCCACCTCTCTCTCACATTGTCACACACGCACACACACACACACACACACACACGCACCAAACACACACGCACGCACACGAGAGAGGTATGAACAAGATGTAGAGACGGGTGAAAGTGCGGAAAGAAACATGAACATATAGGATATGCTATATTAAGTTGGATTTTCACTTTGGATTGTACTATAGAACCTGTGATGTTCGCAATGATGAGTCAACAATAAAAAAATATTGAGCTAATTTCAGAGCCACCAAAAGATAAGAGATAACTAGATAATGATGACAAATCACCAATATTCCCCTGACATCCCCACTGGTTCTACAGACATTTTGGTTCACCTACACATGATTTATCCTCCTATACTCAATGGTCCTAAACACAACGGATCCTACACTCAATTAGTCCTAAACAAATCTGATCCTAAACATTATTAACTCAACTTAATGTTTCTTGGTCCTAAATAGGCTACACTCCTATACACCATAGGTCGTACATGCCATCGATGATGCACACGATTGGTCCTAGTCTACACATTACTATTCATGTATGATATTAGTCCTAAGCACCATTATGTCCTCTACTTATGTATAGTTTTAGTGTTAAGGTCTAATTAACCCAGGGTTAAACAGATTATCCAATAAAGGTACGGTACAACATGTGACTACTATACTGACAACACTCCATCCACACTTTACACTGAGTGTTAATCATCCATTGCATCGGACCGAGGAGAAACAGCGATGTCAAAATTATAGACTAATATCTTCTAAGCCTGAAAATCTAAACTATTTTTAAGAATCATAATTGGCAGAATAGGGCACCCATTTAGATAAATAAAAGTGATGTAATTTCAATTATTTCTGCATCTTGGATTTGCACTTTAGGTAATAAGGGAAAGTTGTATTTCTAAAAAAAAAACGTAGGAACGCATGTATAAGGCCAAGATCTAACCTTGGGCCGTTTTTAGGGATTTTCCAACACAATTTCATTACCCATGTTTCGAATTGTTTCCTCCTAAAAAGCGACCTTTTACATCGGCATAAACCTCGTATACACCCCGTTTACCATTCCCGGAGAGCCCCCCCCCCCCCCCCTTGGGCCGTTTTTAGGGATTTTCCAACACAATTTCATTACCCATGTTTCGAATTGTTTCCTCCTAAAAAGCGACCTTTTACATCGGCATAAACCTCGTATACACCCCGTTTACCATTCCCGGAGAGCCCCCCCCCCCCCCCTTGGGCCGTTTTTAGGGATTTTCCAACACAATTTCATTACCCATGTTTCGAATTGTTTCCTCCTAAAAAGCGACCTTTTACATCGGCATAAACCTCGTATACACCCCGTTTACCATTCCCGGAGAGCCCCCCCCCCCCCCATGGCCCCCATCCCATCCCACCCCACCAAGGTTAGTTCTGGTTAACCTAAGCCTCATCACTAATTCCACTTTAATGTTACAGCCTTTTGAAAGAAGTGCGGCAGAGTATCGAGGAATAAGTACACTTTCCGTATTATCAAACATCAAATAAATATGATAAAACACCAATAGAATTCCAACAATTGAATAAAATAAAATATACCCATCGTCACAGGCGGTAAGTATGAAGATAAGTTGACTGAATAATTAAATACCAATAGGTAAGAAAACAGCGTGAAAACCAGGTATAATTTAAATAATAGTTAGAGGAAAACAGGATCCTGTACATATTAGTATATGATAAGGATAAAGATGAAAAGGTTCCCAATTTTTATATTTTATTGACCTTTTTTGAGTTTTCAAAATTACAATAATAATATGTCATACTTATATAGCTCGAATGTCATTATGCGCTGTAATATACTCTGATTGTTACTTTAAACCTTAAACTTACTTTAACCTGCAAAGTGAAAACTATTTATTTTTAATCCTTACCCCTCCAGGTGCCATCGTGGAGTTTGGAGTTGTCACCGGGTCAACCGTAGTCGTATTTACTGCAAAGGCCATAGCAACCAGAGCAATCAGAACAAGGCACGTAAGAGTGGTCTTCATCTTGTCAAACTATTCTTTAGTCTCGTACAAGTAATGCTGAATAACTGTATCTCTCTCAGTAATTCTTTAGTCACTTGTGATTTGTAGCCGGAGCGATGTTCGAAGACGTCGATAGTTTAGGGCTGTGATATCCGGTGTGATGTGCGATATGATATTCGTCTGAGATCAAACGGAAAGAAAACTTTACGGGCGTGGCGGCGGGAAGAGCGTCGTCGTAGAGATTCGACCAATCAGCGCTCAGCTTGGTAATAACGCGCAATGTTTTTATTGAGAGTAAAGTGATTCGCCTAACACTTACGTGGCTTACACAAGATTGAGAAAATCTGTTATTTGGCCGTAGCATTATATGATTTCGGAGCAAAAAAATATACACGGGTTGTTAGTAGCTTATGTGCTTTTCAAGTGGTACAACGTATACTTAATTCAGAGTCGAGACTAACAGGCAATAACGCAATCATTTATGTGTAAACATGGCTTATGCCTCCCAGTATAATACGCATTGCACAACAATGCTAAATGATATAGAATAAATATGAAATAAAATTTAAAAATTGAAGCTAAATTTCAACGTTGGAAAGGTATCTTTAATTTTAAATACCTGAATATCTTAACAAAACAAAAGTCCCATACTGTGTTTAAAACAAAAATTAAAACTATACTATAGATAAATAATTTCTCAAATAGTAAAAAATATTATATTTCATATAATGTTACACACGATTAATAATTGTGCTACCAATTACTTAGATGTTCATTTAGATCAATGAGCGAGTGAGTATACGGGCGTGAATTGGTGGTGGTGATGGACTGATGGTATGTGTGTGTGTGTGTGTGTGTGTGTGGGTGTGTGGGCGGGTTTGCCGATGTTCTCAATGCATTATTGCTTTATATTAATATAAACATAATGATAATAATGATAACAATGATAATTAAATTTGTTAATACCGATAATAATAATAATAATAATAATAATAATAACAATCATAATAATAATAATAATAATAATCATAATAATAATAATAATAATAGTAATGATATAAATAAATATAATATAAATCATAATAGTGCAATGATGTTGATAATGATTATTATGATAACTAATTATCATAATTACTATCATCGATAATGATGAAAGCAATGCAGACGATAATTGAGTAAATGATAAATATCCACAAGAAAAAATGTTCATATCTTTACCATGTTTTCCTTTTTCACAATAATAGTTGACATCTCCTACATAAACCACACAAGGCCTATATTATGTGATGAAAAATAAAAGTCCTACTGAAAAATAACAGAGAGGGCAGCGTATCATCAAATGGGCTGTTAATTGAAACAGAAAAATATAGATATCATGTAGACTGCCCCTCTCTCTCTCTCTCTCTCTCTCTCTCTCTTCTCTCTCTCTCTCTCTCTCTCTCTCTCTCTCTCTCTCTCTATCTCTCTCACACACACACTCATGTGGTGACTGTGGTATCTAATCTGGGTGAAAGAAAGTACTTACAATACTCTAGTCAAGGGTCAATCTTTGAACAGCGCTATCTACGACTAGAAGCCATATACTCATTTCGTGGTGAACTCGTTCAAACCAGGGAGTTACTCCCTGTTCAAACATTCAATTTGCTCGAATCTACACATTCTGATTTGAGGGTGCGGAGCAACTTTAGAATACCCCACCACAAAAATCGACCAGCCGTTCGTAGGGTATCTAACTCTTCACCAATGAAGCTAAATCTCAAGACTTAAGTTTCTTAAATGACACTCAACCTATTCCTAACTCTAACCCTAACCCTAAACCTAAACCCAACCTTAGGTCTTTAAAGTATATGTACATTAACCCTATTGGTAGGGTATTATAACGTTAAGCCGAGGAAGCTCATTGAATTCTGACATTCTAAAGATGAATAACAGCTTTGATTTTATTGATTCCGTAAAATACAAATATTTCCTGATAAAATTTGTTTGATAGCAACTCGCCCGTCATGCTTTCAAATAATGACTTGATTGAGAACGTGTTTACCACATTATCTAAAGCAACTCACACGATGTCGGATCTTTCCCGATAATGTGCCCCTAAAATGAAATAGAAACAAATGCGGAAAAGAAGAGAGAGAGAGAGAGAGAGAGAGAGAGAGAGTGAGAGAGAGAGAGAGAGAGAGAGAGAGAGAGAGAATATACTTAGGAGAAAGATTGTCCACCCACAATATAAGAATAGAGCACGAATGAGCTCCACCTCAAGTTGTTATGTTGTTAATCATGACCAAATGGTTATTACGCCTGTGATATTTATATGGCTACATCTTATTTTTCTTGATTTTGTTTTTTAAATTTAAGAGGTAAATAATTCAAATTCAAAAAGAACTTACTGTACGTAACACTTGGGACCTTCTGAAATTGTTCTATTGCAATATACATGATTCTTCATGGAGTTGATTTTTTTCTGATGCGGAACAAATATTTCATGAGGATGGTTTAGATAATTAGAATTTATTTCTACTGATTTGTTTGATGTTTGGGGGCGTTTTTTGTTACAATAGGCATACATATTACTATGACAACCATATAATTTTGTCTAGTTAATTTATTCATTACACTTTCCTGAATAGCAGTGGCGTAATGAGCGAAAGCTATTTGGGGGGCAGAAAGAAGAAGAAAAAAACGGCGAAATCATGTCATTTCAGCAACATCTGTAAATCACTGGTATCGAATAGAAATAACCCACGTTTGAATTTATTTGGGGTGGAGGCAACTGCCCCAAGCCCCCCCCCCCCCCCATCAGTACGCCAGTTCTGAATACCTAAATAACTCAGCATGGTTGGTGATATGTTAACCTATAAAATAAACGCTTTACGTCCATCAGATGAGATGACTTGATAACTTTGTTTACTTCCTAATTACACTATAATAATATTAATAATAATAATAATAATAAAAATAATAATATTCAATTTTTATATAGCGCTTAATACAAATGTCTAATGTTACAAATGTCTACAAATAATGGCTTCTTATATCGCCCAAGTCATGTCTGCCACGTCGTGACGCTCCTGGCGCTGCCCGATTATTACTCCGGTTTTAGCCAGGCGGCCACTATGGCGCTCTAGTATTTCAAGGAATTAATTCCTGCCAAGGTATACCCACTTCCATCACCTTAGTTGAAAACTCATCAAATTTATTCATATCTTCTTGGGATTTAGCTTACAATGACGCCGCGTAGATGACTAGAAACCTTGGTTGAAACTTCCCACATAAATCAATCACAATACGTTCGACTATGTAAGCAGAAAAATCACTAACCTTACTTCGGGCCTCAAGGCCGACCTCAATAACCCGTTTTCCGTACATATATAATCTAAAAAGCAATTTTAAAATTTGTAAAAGTTAAAAAGGATTCATTTAATGTCGTTTATTAGTATAAACTGTCTACTCTATCATGTCTAAGGAGGTAATGGCGTATGCTGATGTTGAAAGGCGGAGGTGGAACCTCACGAAGGAGGGTGTACAGGTGTAGGGGTAAAGCCTGCACCCCTATAGACCTCTTCCAAGTTATGCTCTTTTGTTTGTTTGTTTGTTTGTTTTATATACGGTATACAAAAGACATCATGCATTCAGTAAAACAATTACGAATAGAATTATGAGCTACAAAATAAAATAAACGGCTGGATAGCCCATATTTATTTCCACTCCTTTAATGAACAGTGGGAATCAACGCTTGGGGGGAGGGGGTGGGAGTCACTGTATAGGATCACTTCGTCAAAACCAAGTCTGAAAACAATCCGGTCGAATTCGAATTGTTCAAACGACTATTTTAGAACGGATTCCATGTAATTACAGTTAGAGTGAATTAAACTCCAAAGGAAGTGATAACATGACTCCTAAAAAGGCTGATTCCCTTTATCCTGTGTATAGGCCTTAAAGTGGAGGAGGGGCATACCGGCTACACCCAAAGATAATACGCAAATGCTATCTATCTAATAATAATAATACATAGGATTTATAAGGCGCCAAATCCACTTGAAAATCAAATGCTCAAGGCCCGGCTTCTGTGAGAGATGAAATACATGATAAATATATACACAAGTGCAATAGAAAAGATACGGACATGAAAGGTAATGGTAATCAATAGGCTAAATTAAACAGATTTACAAATTTGCAAATTGTGTCGTCAACAACATCCAATCAGATCTGTTCAGATGGCGAGACCGTCGGACTAAACTTGTAGCAGCGACTTCTTCTCTTTGCCCGTTCCTACCTCGAGCAGACTTTCTTTATCTTCACCTCCCTTCCGACGTCGACGACGACATCGAATACATATACACACGATCCAGCAGACGACCACGCTCATGATACCGAGTATGAGGAGGAGGAGGATTTTAAAGATGATAGGGAGGGGTCTCAGGGTGCCACATAACCTGTCAATCAATTCGATAAAGGCATTGTTGTTGTTGCTACCCATCCAGTCGCATTTGGGTGTCTGTAGATGAGAATGATAAAAAGAGCAGGAATGTAATGCTTTTGATGGTGAACAAAAGATATCATTTAAAAATAATAATTAAGGCTGTTACATTACATTAGAAATATGAATGAGAATTTAACTTTCAAGGAATGTAGACTCTATAAACACCATGTAATTTAGTCCAATCAAAATAGCTCATTTTAGTGGTAACCAAAACTAATTGCAAAAGAACTATTTATTCCACTGCAGTGTACTGTAAACAACATTCTAAAAGTTGAGGAAAATCTAAAATAATGCAATAAAGATATTTTCAAATTAATATAATGACTATTATATATAAAATGTGAAAATTAACACCTACTATGAAAAGAAATTCATATTTTTCATAATTTATCCGAATTAAAAAAAAAACTGCCACACATCTTAATATTAATAAACATGGTAGACACTTTTTGATGTCCAAATTGTGCACCCAATTTACGTATTAAGCAAAAAAGGCGTTCGTCATAAAAAAATTATAATTCATATTTCTCTATTAGTTTGCATCTAAGTTTCCAATTGACACAAATCAGGTGTGGAGAACGATGTTTTAAAGGGCAGTGTAAGATGGATACATCTCCAAATCAATGTAATGAAAATAATTGTTATAATGCACAAATAATCTTCATAAATATAGAAATTAAAATTCATATTTTCATCTTAATATGGTTGTAAATAACCAATGTGAACTAATCCAATGCTCAATCTAATATTTTCAAAGTCAGTGACCAAGGTGGATACAATCAATAACGATCCATTCAAGTCATATACTACTATTGATGTTGTCTATGGCTGTGCCCTACTGCTCCCTCCTGAAACATTTCAGGGACGCCCCTGTGTACTACATCGCTATTAAACAATATAAAAGAAATATATAAATTCAGGTTACATAGCCTACTGTTAAGTTCGTCAGTTTTTCTGCAACGCCTTCTTCATAACCGCTAGTAGAGGGAATGTCGCCATAGAAGTCGTTTTCTTTAGACGCCGAATCGTTGTCGTCACCTTTGTCGTTCACGACCCAGAACTGCGGAGGTAGTTCTGTCGGGGCCGATTCAATGGATGCCTTAACGAAACTGGTCGACGGTCGTGATACTCCGTCGCCTTCCAATACGTTAGCATACTGGGATGCGGTTGCTGTTGATGACTTGTTGCTTAGCAACGTAGTGCTCATATCAACATCTGTCTTATTTTGATAGTCACTCTGGCCTAACTCTAATGGCGTCGTATCAACTGTAAGAGGTCGTGGTGACGTCACCACCCCTGCTCTGTCTGTTTGGGATGTGTTCCTGTTTGAAACTGTATTAATGACCGATGTGGTGTTCATTGATAGCTGAGTCAAATTACTTTTTGCTTCAGTTCCCCCTATTTGAAACGCTAGTGTTACGTTTTCTTGTTCGACTGTTCTATTCCTGCCATCTGTGTCAACTATTTCATGTTCATTCGATTCGTTTTTAGGGTGGTCGTCTTGAAGAGATGACGAGTTGTCTCCGGCAGGTTGTTCCATGACACTGTTGATCTGTTCAGTGCTGTTCTGCTGTGGATCTTGCCCCTGTCCGTCGTTCTTCAGCTGATCCTGCAGACCTTGATGTTCTTGGTAATCTCGGAAGATGGCAAGGGCTTCTTTGAGAGACATATTTGGGTCTAGAAATGGGAGTGATTGTGACATCACTGTTTCCACATTGGAGGTCGACAACTGAGTTGCAGAGTCGATAGACCCGTCATCATTCTGGACGTTTATAGCTGGAGAAACTGTTTCTGATTGAGATAAAGCTGTAATACCATCGCCTTCGACGTCCAAAGAGCTGATGTCTGTAACGGTTACTTCTTCATAGACAACAGTAGTAGCGATTTCAAAGCCGTTATCACTCCCGTCATCGTTCACGGTTTGGTCGTCGATTGGTTTATCAGGGTTTGTCTGATTAGTCTCTGGTATGATGTCGGCGTCGGGTTCTTTCTGATCATGCATGACCTCCGAAAGCTTGGAGAAGATGTCGATCCACGCGTCAGGTGAGATTGTGTCGTTCTGAAATGGACAATGAACACGTCAATGATTGGGGGTTATCGTAGTTCTGTCCGCAATACGAAGGCTAGAACGATTTTTTTTATCTCGAACATAGTCATTCACCATTAAGGAATGGACCAGTTTCCTAATGATTGCATGTACTTGGGCAATATTATTCTAACTCTTGTCCCAAGTTTCTTTGCTTAATGCAAGCCAGAGAGTTAGGTTCGATACAAATCAATTATAGTAAATTGAATATTTCGTCACGATTGCTCTAAAAGCAAAGACTAGTCTAGCAAATAAAAAATGCAGTAATCCAAAGATTAACACAAAAGAAGAAAAAAAATCATTTCTGAAATTATCAGCTTCATGTACAATGCTGTATGTGGCATATTGAGAAATGACCCGCGCTATTTGATAACATGTCATGAAGTATTCATAAATACAAAATACACAAGTAAATGGTTTATTTGTTTCTGTGTATAATACGCATAGACGAACTGTTTGAGTAACGTCGGCCCAGTATAGTACATCGTTATATTTCCATTTTTGCGAGAGAAAAAAAATTGTGTCAGCTGTTGGAAATTGATTCGAGCTGATCGAACAGCGACACGGGTAAACACAAGAGACAGACAGTGTTAATGGTTCCTCTTTCTCTCTCTCCCTCTCTCCCCCCCCCCCCCCTCCTCCCTCTCTCTCTCTCTCTCTCCCTCTCTCTCTCTCTCTCTCCCCCTCTCTCTCTCTCTTTTTCTCTCTCTCTCCCTCTTTATCACTCTTTATCATTTTATTTACAATGAACACAAAATTTATCGATGGCCGTTTTCCTGATTTTTAAAAATATATACAGTAGTAACAATGCTAATTATCATTGCTTACTCTGGGGTTTTTTTCCAGATCATAATTCAAATCGATTTCCCTTTTACATAGCCGTTATGAAATATACCAATTAGCATTAAATTTAGGTAGAATAGAATTACTGTCAATACGTGTAATAATAACTGAAAGCGGCGAACATCTTCTACTTAGTCTATGGTATCAGGCTTATGTCAGTTGGCGTTAGTGGCATTTTGTTTAACGGTGTGTGTATTGGGTTTTTACAGACGTGTATCAATCAGATATGATTATTTTCGTCTGAGGACCGACCTTTAAACGTCACCATCCGAAAGACGTGACTCAGTTTCGAACCTGCGTCCTCGGCTGAATCAATTTGGCGCACGCCACAACGCCTAGCAATTAAAGAATCATTAATTTGCTTTTACTAAAAGACAGTGATTAATCAAGATCACCACATAGTGCTATAGTAGCCCTTTGTACTCGAATCTCTATTTTTTCTTTCCTTTTAAATTAATTTCTTTATACTTTTGTTGTATCAGTTGCCATGGTTGTATAAATTTGAAATAAAAAAGGAAAGGAAGAAAATTTAGCACCTGAGTATAAATTCGTGGAGTTACGTTCTATGAAAACGTTTGACCAAACCTTATGTGAAACATAATCGGGAAAGGGTATATTTCATCAGATAAAAACGTAAGTGACAAATTAATGAGTAGAAGATAACCAATCAAAATTTACCTTGATTCCTTCTGGGATTTTCACCTCGTCGCTCAGTTGAGCTGCTATGTCAGTGATGATACAAACATACAACAATCCAACGAGTAAGACTTTCATTGTTCCGTTTGATGAGGCGGAACCGCTCTATCAGAATGATGAAACTATTTTAGAAGTACCTGGTTTTATCGTGCAATTGCCCTATTTCAGGATCCTGCGATTATCGAAATCTTCTCCTACACAAAATGGTAACGATGAAGATGATGAGCAGTCTCGACGGAAAGCGATGAATTAACAATTACGTTCCTTGCGACGATTAAGGTGTTTCGTCAACCCAAAGAGAAACAAAGCTCCGATCAAAGAACATGTTAATATGATAATAATAGTCGTTACCGGCATGTTACAAGCTGTAAACAATGGATCAGATGATGTATTCTATACACAGTCTGTATATAGGCAGCTCACCATCAGTTACTAATTAGGTAAATATAGCATACGTTAGAGAGTGATAATTGTGCGTGGCAGTATATATTAACAAATCACGACCTTATCATGGTATACTCCGTATTTAAAGAGGTGTGAATATTGAAGCCTTCAAAATGAGATGTAAAGCGGTGTTACCGAGGCTTGTCGGAAACATCTGGTGTAGCGCAGGGGCAGATTCAGCCGGCGGCAGGGGATGGGGCCTGAAAGGGGGCATAATTCGTAAGAAAATATTTAGCGCCGAATCACTGGCAGCCAGCCGGTGTGACCGCGCCGTTTGTCCTACCAGTTTCGTTTGTCCGTCGGACATAATATGCGGGTTTTCTGCTCGCACGGATCGTCCGTGACTCGCACGGATCGTCCGAGGGACGATCCGTGCGGTTTGCTATCCGCACATTTTGTCCCCCCATTGTTTTACGTGTATATTTGATAAAAGGAAGCAACTCGGCAAATCAATGTATTTAGACTCATTGTAAATGATGTGGTTGACATTTTTTCTAGAAATTACATAATAATAACTCTACAATTTTTTTAAAGCAAATGGGCCAGTCCTTTTGAAAGGAGATGTGAATATTTTCTTTAAAACCTTTATTTTATGAAGGCATACTCGTGATATCGGCCCCACAACTGTTGTAATCGATTATACTTTTGTACGTGGCTTCGTACATCAACCAACTCACTACTAGTATATACTCGTGATACAGGCCCAGCTCCAAGTAATTGTATTGGGGGCGTTTCGAGGTTTAATGAAGGAGTTAAATGGGAAATAAAAGTGATTACAAATGGGGTTGAAAGTGAGTGGGGGAGGCTAGAGATAAGGTAGAGCGTAGCACAAATTGGCGGATGCTCAGGGGGTAGGGGCATTTAATTACGGTCAGATGAGCATATTTTAATACCTTATTCATAACACTGCACTGTTAGAACGGTGTTTAAAATATCACTGTTTAAAAGAATGTTGTTTAAAAAAGTAAACAACGTTGTTCAAAATCGAAAAATCAGTGCTCGATTGACTTAAACAACTATGTATTAAAAGACAAAAATATTTAATTAAACAGAGTTGTTTAAAAAGTCCCGGGGGCGTCGTTGATATTTTCTCGATACGCGATTGCAATTTGCGCACACACATGCGATATGCACAAAGTACGTATATAATACATGGCGGAACAAGGGCAAGGCGATGACTTGGTTCTTCTCGGCTTCGAGTTTAGGTGAAGTTATAGAGAAGTTATAGAGACAAATAATAATGTTGTCTGTCACTGCCATGAATATGATGAACAAATGTTGAAGTAAATTGGCAACAAGCTCTGCATGTTACAGTGTATAAATCGTTGTGATTATTGCAGGAGTGGTTCCAGTAGGTCATTTCACAAATTCAAACAACCAGATAATAACCATTAAACAGTTCTGTTTAAAATTTAAGCAACTCCTTTTAAACAACCCAGTTGTGCAGTAATATTGAATAAACAACAGTTGCTTAATAATTTAAACATTATTGTTTAACATTTACACAACTTGCTTTAAACAACCGAGTTGTGCAATGTTATTACTAAACAACTGTTGTTTAAAAGGTTTCCTAATTTTTAAACAACTAAGTGTTCAAAATGTAAACAACCTTAATTTGTTTAATTTTTAAACAACGTTGAGCGATTCACCGGTTAACTCGGGGATGTTTAAAATTTTAAACAACTTGTTTAATTTATTTCTAACAGTGTGGCAGGTCACTAATTGGCGTATGGTCCAAGGGGCGGAGTCCCCGGAAGCGCAGGGGTTTTAGGCTTTAAAATTAAGGTCAGATTAGCATCCAGGGGCCAGCCTTAGGTCCCAAGGTGGGGTCCAGGGGGCAAAGCCCCCGGAAGCACAGGGGTATGGGCATTTAATTACGGTCACATGAGCATACTTTCTTTTCTATTTCTTTTTATTTAATTCTCTTTAATATACTTTTTCAAAAGTGTGTGTTGGCGGGGGGGGGGGGGGCCCAAGCCAGCCGAAGTAGGCCTCTAAATAGTAAATAAGCACATTTCTTGCCTGACTGTAAATTTTGAAATTTGTTATTCTCCCACAAACGCATAAAAAGTAAAATTTACTAAAAAGTGTGGAAAACCCCGGAAAATTAGACCGTTTCAGCAGCATCTGTAAATCACTGGCATCAAATTAGAACAAAAAATTCACTTTTAAAGTTTATTTTGGTGGGGGGGGGGGGGGTAGCAACTGGCTGATTACTTAGACCTATGGTGTCGAGGGGCTCTTTCTTTATTTTTGTTCGGTAATAAATAAGGTTAGTTTATGTGGGTGTCACTCAGGCGCGGACATACGGGGGGCGACGGACCCGCCCCCCCCCCCCCCTCTTTGAAAAAAAAAATGAAAGGAAAGAAAAAGAAAGGAAAGGAAAAAGAAAAGAAAGAAGGGCTAAAAACACGAGTTAGAAGTGGACCGATCAAGGCGCTCACTTATCCGTATCAGGGGAAAATACACGGGGGCTCGGGGTGAATCAGCCCCCGAAATGCCAAAAAGAGCCCCCGAAAGTCATACAAGTAGCCCCCGAAATTTTTAAAGTATTTTTTCCCTGATCCGTATATAGGACAAGGCCCTGGGGCAGCTAGCCATACTCCGATATTTGGGTCGTTTTCCGATCAGAACTAGCCCTAACTATCATTCCAGGATTTTGTTTCAGAACCTGAGACAAAGTCACCCAATCCCTTTAAGTTTCAAAAAGTAGACTTCATTGACCTGTACATAGGCTTAGGAACCGGGGGGTGCTTGGGGGCACAGCCCCCCCCCCCAAAAAAATATATATTGGGGGGCTCAGATATCATTGAGCCCCCCCCCCCCCACAATATTTCGGCCGGGCTCGGTTATTATGAGCCCCCCCCCCCCCCCCCTCCCCAATATTTTGTTCGTGCTGATGAGTTGAGGGAAGTGTATGCCGGAGATATTGACTTTGTAGCATTAACTCGGCAGCTAACAAACCTCCAAGACGTGTATGACGATGAGAGCCTGTTTCAAATCGAGCAAAGCTAGGTTCCATGCAATCGAAACCGGGCTGACAAGATTAAACTTTAACAAAGCAGAAACACGAAGTTGAAAACCATCCAGAGACTCCCAATAAATTGCGTTACTTATTAATTAATTATTTCATTACAAATCTTTATTCTCATTTTTCTAATAAAGACTATAACTGATTTTCTTATAAATTTGAAGATATTTATGGCGTATATATTCAATATGAATGAACGCCACAAAACATTTACCAACAACAACAACAACGATGAGAGGAAACCTATCAAATACATTAAAACAATCTGTGAGATTTTCAACAACAGTCCAATCTATAAGAGATCATTCTCAGAGGTACACATTCTTCTTCTCATTTACCTTACCATCCCGGTTACAACGGCAACTTGCGAGAGAACATTCTCTGTCTTGAAAGGGATCAAAACTTATCTGATAAGTACAATGACCCAAAGAAAGCTCAACCAAAGCTTAATATTACTCATATATAAATCTCGTACAGATAAACTGGACTTGAAAAATATTGCCCAAAACTTTGTTTCCAGGAACACAAGAAGACAAAACTTCTTTGGCACATTTGTCTGAGGCTGCATGTGCACCTCAAAAGAAGAAAAGTCTGAAATTTTTCGCCGCGATGACATAGACGAGGAACAAAGTATTTATTTACAGGTGCAAATTAAAGAAGTATATTTTTTGGGTGGTGCCACATTTCAGTTTTTAAATATGTCCGTTTATAGGCATTACAATAAAAGTTTTGTTTTTCACGTTCCTGGGGTATTATTTTTTCCAAAGGTGTTAAATGTGTGTTATTTTAACACCTAGTACTTTGTCTTACTTAATAAAAATAAACTGAATATCTTACAATTTAACGATTTCTTCAAGTAGGCCTACTTTTATTAATTTCTTCAACTGCTTAAAATTAAGGCTACAAATGCTTTGTTACTGTAGAGCTGTAGTGTGAACAGGCTACTTAGTAATTCACATTTATAGATTGGTGCACATCATTATGCTTGATCATCCTCTCCTATCTGTTTGTTGTCATTCCTCTGTTAGTCATCCTTTATTTGCTACCTATGATATTTGAATATTCATTATTTCCTTTTATTATATAAATGAACATGTAAATACCTATTTATGCAAAATAAACCCTGGAGGTTTAAAGTTGTAAAGCCCAGGGCAGTTCAACACACGCAATCATGAAATAAGGGTGTCTTTATCGAAGTGTCTCTGTAAGTTTAGAACCACGCCTACCCGCTCAGGCCACCCTACATTCAGGGGCGTCGCTAAAGGGGGGGGGGGGGGGTGGTGTGAGGTTGAAGCCGGTGGGATTTTTTTTATGTCGGTCGGCCAGCAATTTTTTCCCCTTCGAACTGTGACTTTTTATCGGACAAAGAAACATTTTTGAAAATTCACACAATGATTTAGAGTCGGTACAATGAATCGTCTTCTTTTTCTAATAATTTAATGAAACGTCGAAGCTCCTGCGCTTCGCGCGAGAGGGGGAAAACTGAATTCAGACACTTAGGGTTAAGAGTATAGAGAACGGTATACAACAAATCGTCTTCTTTCTATAATAATTTAATGAAACGTCTAAGCTTTCGCGCTTCGCGTGGGACGGGGAAACTGAATTCAGACAAGGATTAAGAGTCGAGAACGGTACAACAAATCGTCTTCTTTTCATAATAATTTAATGAAACGTCTAAGCTACCGCGCTTCGCGCGGGAGGCCTTTCACCCACCCCTACCCCACCTAGGGAGCGTTTCGCGTGCTCTTTAAGTGATTCGCTTGCCCAATACCGCCCCTCCCTTAAATAAGATCCTACCTACGCGCCTGCATTAAAATATAATAGCTAGGATGCTTACTAAGTTGACGAAATAATTTGTATATTTATGTCGTCGACGAAAATGACCATTTGCGCATAACAATTTAGCCTTTGGCCTCGGGTTAATAGTGTTACATTTGTAGATATTGGGACATTTAATTTTGTCGGTAATTGGTGGCTTGTTTTGTCGGTAATCGTTGGCCTCTATACCACCCCCCCCCCCCCCACTGAAAAAGGTCTAGCGACGCCCCTGACGACACATCAGGCCTATACTTGCGTTTTGTGAGAGGCTCAAGTATCCGGGCCAGCTATTTATAGTTGAGTAATTTTTGAAGAAAAACAAAACGAGTACTCGCTCTCCAATCGTATTGGTTATTTGGGAATTTCGAATGTCATCAAATATGTTTTTTCCTTTTAACACAATGATTGTTTTGCGACTCAATTCAGGCCTGACTAGATATAATTTTTTTCGTTAGGCAACAGACAAGTAATTTAGTCATATACCTGATTAACATTTGAAGATTTCCTACACTAATGCCTGGCCGTGCGTAACCCATATTTGAACACTAAGTTGCACCTGAAATCGCAACATGTGCATTACAAGCTCAAAATGCTTTCTTTCATACAAATACACCAACAAAAAATCCCAAAAGCTTGAATGCATACTATTTCACAAGATGTAATTAAACAATATGAATGATATTAATGATACACTTACATGTACATGCAAATGCATGATCATTTTTGCGCTTCTTGCTCCCAGCAAGATAGTTTCCTTCTACATTTAATTTTGTTGCTGTTGTGAGTTTATATTCATATTTTTGTTATCAAACAGGAATAAATAAATGTTATAAATACATTTGTACAATGATAGTTGTACAATGATGATAGAAGAACCAATGAAAATCGCAACTGATCTTCCTTAATTCCTTTTCTTTTCTTCCTCTTTGTTTTCTGTTCCTTTCTCTCCTCTTTCCCTTTCACCTCCCTTCTCCTTCTCTCTCTCTCTCTCTCTCTCTCTCTCTCTCTCTCTCTCTCTCTTGCTGAGGGGGGGGGGGGGGAGGGGTACAAATCGGGACAAATTGCAACTGATCTCCCCTACCTTTCTTCTTCCTCTCCCCCCCCCCCCCCTTTCCCTTCCCTTACTTCGCTCTCTCTCTCTCTCTCTCATTTAAGTTTGCTGAGGGAGGCAGGGGCCTTTCGCCCCCTCCCCCCGATCCACACGATGTTAGTGGGATTAATCGCAACTGATCTCTGCCTCTTTTCACCCTTTTCTTTTCTTCTTCCTCTTTTGTGTTCCATTTTGGCTCTCCTCTTTCCCTTTCCATTCTTTCTCTCTTTTTTTTTGGCGGGGAGGGGGTGGGGGTGGGGGTGGTCGGGGAGGGGGGGGCAGAGGGAAAGGCCTTTCTCCGCGATCCACATCTTGTTTGCAGGAAAATTGCAACTGATATCCCTTCTTTTCTTTTCTTCTTTTGTTTCTTTCCCTTTCCTTCCTTCTCTCTTGTTTTGCGGGGGGGGGAGGCAACAGCATGGGCGGCAAGGCCCTGTCGGACCCCTTTTTCTTTTTTTCTTCCTTTCCTCTTCTCTCTTCTTTCCCTTTCCCTTATTTTCCTTCCTTCTCTCTCTCTCTCTCTTTTTGTTTGCTGAGGGGCCAGGGGAGGGCAGGCGAAGGCCTTTCGCCCCCGATCCACACCGCGTTGGTGGGAAAAATCACAATTGATCTCCGTACCTTTCTTTTTTCCCCTTCCCCTTCTCTTCTTTTCTCTCTCTTTTAAGTTTGCTGTAGAAGGGGGGGGGGGGGACAAGGGCCATTTGCCCCCCCCCCAATCCCCAACTTGTTGGCGGGTAAACTGCAACTGATATCTTCCTTCTTTTCTTTTCTTCCCTTTATCTCGTCTTTTCCCTTTTTTCTTTCCCTTCTCTTCCTTCTCTCTTTCTTTTTGCTGGGGGGGGGGGGCAACAGCCTGGGAGGCAAAGCCCTTTCGCCCCCCCCCCGATCTTCTTCTTTCCCCTTTTTCTTCTTCTTCTTCCTTTCCCTTTGTCTCTTCTTTCCCTTTCCCTTATTTTCCTTCCTTCTCTCTCTCTCTCTCTCTCTTTTGCTGAGGGGGGGGGGGGGGGGTGGCGAAGGCCTTTCGCCCCCGATCTCCTTTGTTCCCCCCTTTTCTTTTCTTCTTCCTCTTCTTCCTTTCCCTTACTTTCCGCTTTACCTTCTCCCTCTCTCTCTCTTCATTTTTTGTTGGCGGTTGGGGGTCAAGGCACCCCCCCCCCCCTTGATCCGCGCCGGGAAGACCTGTAGTGTCATCCCTAGCTAGCTGGCAAAGCTGAATATGGGTTATCCAGTCGTTTCATATATTTATACTTGTATTGAATATGTATACGTGTGGACTAGAGTACGGACATTCGGTGCGGCAGGCGGACTATTGGTGCGAGACCTCTTCCGCACAGATTGTCCGTCGGACATTTGAGGCGCGCACGGAATGTCCGACACGGACATTCTGCGCGGATAAAATCCGCACCGATCGTCCGCTCTCGATCGATCTCTAATAGGCGGACGATCGGTGCGGGTAACATTCTACGCGGTCACACCGGCAAATTTTCTTTTCTTACGAACTGTGACTTTTTATCGGACAAAGAAACATTTTTGAGAATTCAGACAATGAAACGTCAAAGCTTCCACGCTTCGGGCGGGAGGGGGTAAACTGAATACAGACGAGGATTAAGAAACGAAAACAGTACAACAAATCGTCTTCTTCCTCTAATAATTTAATGAAACGTCACTGCTTCCGCGCTTCGCGCGGGAGGGGAAAAACTAAATTCAGACGAAGATTAAGAGTAGAGAACGGTGCAACGAATCGTCTCTTTTCTCTCTAATAATTTAATGAAACGTAAAAGCTGCTTCGCGCGGGAGGGGAGAAACTGATTTTAGACAAGGATTGAGAGCAATAATTTAATGAAACGTCAAAGCTTTTGCGCATCGCACGAGAGGGGGAAACTTAATTCAGACAAGGATTAAGAGTAGAGAACGGTACAAGAAATCGTCTTCTTTCTCTTATAATTAAATGAAAGTCATAGCTTCTGCGCTTTGCGCGGAATTTAACGTCATATTACTCCAGGAAGTGCCTGAAAATGCGCCTAATGTGGTTTTCCCAGACCCACCCCTGCTTGGTCGCTCCGCCGTTTTACATATATTTCACCCCAAGCGATTTTGTGCCCCCCCCCCCCCCCCCGTTAGAAATTCCTGGATCCGCCAACTGAGTTTGTACTATGAATTTGAAATAAATTTTATTTCAACAAAATGAAATGATAGAGGTCGTGTGAATTTCAAGGAGAAATTACCATTTCTATCGTTCGTGACGGCCATCTTGATTTTCATTTTTTTTTTAAACTCTAGAACGTGAGGGGGTTCCACCCCTGGACCCCCCCCCCCAAAAAAAAAAAATGGGAAGCTCTGCCTGGCAACCCATCAGGGCTCCTAATGCGGGCCCCTAGACCACATCCGTTAAGATAGATTTAGTAATTCCCAAGACAACCTTTGTTCCATAAAATTATCCTTGAGAGAGAGTGTATGTGAAAGAGATTTGATGTCCAACAAATTATTCCCTAGGGGGTATGGGCGGGATTTAGGGGGGATCGTCGCCCCACCGGAAAATTTGAAAAGCGCCCTAAAAATGTATAGCAAATACTGACTAAAGACTTTAACACACTTTTAGGCTCTGGAGGGCCTAAGAGTGCAGCGTTTAGACTAATACAAATGCGAAAAAACTTTTTGCTCGGTTGCTACGCTCCCTCGCATAATATCTTCCTAAATGTACAAGTAAATATTGTAGGAAATCTGTATTCCGTTGGTATCACTGTGATCTAACGGAATACAGATTTTCTCAGCCAGGAATTAACAACATAAAGGCTACATCGACTAAGCAATACAAATAATTATTTTTAAAAAATCTGACTGGGCATGCCGTTCACCTACAGTTCAAGGGGCAGGGCCCGGTAAGTTCTTTATTTACAGCCAGTGATTAACAACACTATCATCGACTAAGCTATACAAATAATTAAAAAAATATAAATCTGAGTGGGCGTGCCTTTCACTAGGGCCCGGTAGGTTAATCATTCACAGGTCACCATCTCCTAGCCTAAAAATAGCCAGGAATTAACAACACTAACATCGACTAAGCAATACAAATTTAAAACAAATTAGAAATCTGACTGGGCGTGCCGTTCACCTACAATTTAAGGGGCAGGGCCCGGTAGGTTCATCATTCACTGATCACCATCTTCCAGCCAGGAATTAACAACACTAACATCGACTAAGCAATACAAATAAAAACAAATTTAAATTACAATTCAATACAAATTTTTTAAAAAATAGAAATCTGACTGGGCGTTCCGTTCACCTACAATTTAAGGGGCAGGGCCCGGTAGGTTCATCATTCACAGGTGACCGTCTCCCAGCCAGGGATTGACGACATTAACATCGATTATATGCTCTTCCTGATCGTTACTTTTAAAAACGTTCCACTGCCACGGGGCCTGCATTTAATATGTAAGAGTGGTGGTACAGATTTTTCTGCCCCCAAACTCTTTTGCTCATTACGCCACTGCCTCTGAAAGGCGAGCCCAATGTAACGTTTGCCCCCCCCCCCCCCCCCCACCTCCCAATCCCAAAGTGCTTCCGGCGCGCCTGGGTAGGCTAATCTACTCATCTGCTATAAAAGAAGCATATTTGAACCTATTATACCTTAAACCCCATGACCTTTGAACTTCACAGAATGGCAAGGTAACCAATGAAGGTGTGTTCGACGGCAACAGCATTAACATTGCCAAATCTCATTCACATTAAAACATTAAGAGACACAATAACCGTTAATGCTATGAAAAGATGTTTTTATAATTCATCATCATCCCCAAAACAATGGATTCCTCAGAGCCTCAGAGCCCCCAATTTAAAGCGGCTGAAAGCAATTTTTTCTCAAATTTCATCTAAAACTCGCTCTCTACGCTCGCTCGAATTTAAAGTTTTTTTTTTATTAAGGAACGTATTAAAGCGCTTCCATTCATTCATTATGCAATGTTCATAATTATGAACGACATTCACCCGTTCTACTTTTTCAACCTTGCACAATACACAATAGCTGGTTGTCTATCAATAGATGCTCTGACTTTGGCTTAGTTATGAACAGGGAATTCACCCATCTTCTCTTCTCGTCGTCACATGGTTAGCGAATTGTATTACCATGGCTACATGCTCCGATGGTTAACAACCATAGAATAGTTCTTCCAAACTATGGACGAGACTGGTGACGATGCACATTATGAGAAGAGTGTCGTTAAATGATATAGACCAAGAATGAATATATACGAGTTCAGTCTCACAGCTTAGAAACGATTAACATGTTTAAACGCCAAGTATGTGAAAGTCTTTGAAATCATGATAATAGATTTAATTGTATGAATAGGGACAATGGAGCGATCAAGATACTGCTGGACCCCCGAATTCGCGCGTTTTCTTCAGTTCCCTTTTCGCTTCGTATTTGGTAAGTACATATATTATTATCTTCTCTACTTTTTCTAATAGCATAATATTATGCACGTGTGTATGCTATCACAGTACTGGTGTTATGTAGGAGAGATATATTATTAATCGAGAACTTATTTTATCATAAAATACTGTCAGGTTGTTGCTAGGTTGCTGGTATAAAGACGAACTTTTATTTTAACATTATGCATGTATGTTTGTATTTGATCAAAATATGATCTTGTAATGATGTTCTCTATTGTGATATATTATGTTAACAAAACTGCTTATCGCCATATTGCCAATATGCTTGTGTATGAACTTTGATTTAGATTATTTCAACCAAGACTCTTAAGAATGTCGTTACGAGATAATGAGACATATCCTCATTCAGTTGTTTTATCGTAATGAATAGAAATAATGATCAAGTTGTTATCTGTCTCTCAATGAATGATTATGCGTGATTGGAGATGTCCGTGTGCATGCAACGATTTGTCACGTAATCTTCGGAATGTGAATGTGTAACTCCTTATTGATTATTTTTAAAGCTCTGATAGAAGCAAGACGACTAAAAGCTTTATCATGCTCTTGTTTCTTTCATTGTGATAATTACGATTGATTCAGCGGACAATGTAAACATTTAATTTTATACGAGGTCCTTTTGTAATTGAATGCATATCTCTTTCATGGAAGTAACTTGGAAACAGAGAACTAGATACATTATTTGGTCTCATTATTTATTCAAACAAATCACCGACATATTATGTTAATTTAATTCGTGTAAATATATGTATATGAATTCAATTATTATTATCCATAAGAAACAAGGATCTCCATGCAAAAAATAGTGAATATATGTAATTATTATAACTTGACTGATAAATAGGATGAAGATTTTCGTTTTCTTTACAGTAAACATATTACATATTGACCACCAGGCGCGGGATTTTTTCAAGGGGGGGGGGGGGGATTTAACACTTTTAATCGGGCCGAAAATTTCGCAACGACTCAGCCAGCCGCTGAATAAGCGGGGGGGGGGGTAAGAGGATACTTTTTTTTGGTCAGCAATTGGTATAATTTTTTGTTTTTTTTAATTAAATAAAAAACAAAAATGCAAAGGGTTTTCCTCCAAAATACACACATAACAAATACCAAAGGGGGGGGGGTGGGGTTCAACCCCCACCCCCCCCCCCCCCCCTGCGTACGCGCCTGTTGACCACACCTAGACTATTCTTCTTCACAACTAAAACGTAATAGTAACGTAAACCGGTCATGTGCAGTTAAATCGTCAAATACGTGGATATCGGTCCAAAGTGGAATAGAAGTTGTAAAATAATAAACACTACTTGAACCAATTTTCATGGATATTTTAGTTCTACAAAGATGAGGGGCATGATATCAATAATATTGTAAAAAAAAAATATTGTAACTTTTATTTTTTTAGCCAATCATGGTGTATTTATGGACAAATCAAGTTTTCATTTTCTTAAGTTGTTTTGAAAGTTATGAAAGAATATAGTTATTTATTTGTATATTCAAATTTGTTTTCCCTTTGAATATAACCACGATAATGTTCCTTTTCTTTTCTTTTTTTTATGAAAGTTCTCTTAATTTGTTTCAAGTTTCAAGGTTAATTAAGGAAAAAACAACTGTAATGATTCGTTAAGGATATATATACAATTAAATTCTAAACAACATGTATATATGGTTTCTAAAGCAAAACAACTGTAATGATTCGTTAAGGATATATATACAATTAAATTCTAAACAACATGTATATATGGTTTCTAAAGCAAACCGTTTAGGAGATACCCTAGTAGGATAAAATTTAGAAGGAAAGGAATTCTATTTATCGACCCCATCAGCTTTTCCATCATTGTGCTATAATACATTGACTATCCGATACCGAAGTTTTTTTTGAAAACCTGGTTAGTGAACTAACAGGAATATTGTCAAATAAATGGTTCTGCCGTAATACGTAGAAGCATTCTCAAAGAATATTAAAACCTATCTGTTCAATTAGGACTACAATCAACTGTAATCTTCCCTTTGTTATGCCCTATCCTTAATCATTTTGTATTTTTGAGTTAGCGCGTTTATGTGGTTTCATCATTTGCACTATAGAGCGTCTATAATGTAAGTGATAGGCTTATGAATGAATTTTTTATTTGATCATTTATTACTCTCTCTTTCATTTGTTTCAGCCATCGCTATATCAGACTTTTTTCGTACACATTACTTCGGTATGTATCTTCAATTGTATAGTATTTCTTTTTAGACAATGTTTACGTACGATTCAGAATGGGAATACTTTTCAGAACCCTTGAATGTTGGATGTAAACATGCTACCTAAGGCCCTCTGACAACTGTTTTGTTGTATTCCAGTATTCCTTTTAAATTCTGAGTGAGGCTATGAATTTGAAAATCTGTGAAATCAGTTGAAAATAACAAAAATTATAGTTCGTGAGTAACATTGTATTCTCCCACAGTCGAAGCAAGGAGTAATATCTTTAAAAAATCGGTTAACTATTATTTTGTCATGTATGTATATAAACACTGTAAAATCAGGCTCACAATCAGCCCGGCAAAATAGACCACTTTTCAGGGAGCCCATGTGCATTATTAAACAAACAACTAATGACATATAATTGACAAAACAAATGAAAATTATCGAGAAAACTATGAGACTTACCATTTGAACCCAGCCCCCCCCCCCCCCCCCAGTGAACAAAAAATAGATAGAGCTGATTAAGTTAACAAAGACGTGAACAAGGTTGTCTATTCATCGGTTAATATCACAATGTAATGGATTGAAATGTCTAAAACTACTCTTATACTTAAAAAGGTCACGTTATTTTTTATTCAAGATAAATGTTTACAGTCATAATTGCGAAGAGAATATTTACTTGTCTTAGTAGAAAATTTAGAACAAATTAATAATGGGAGGCATCCATGCAACATAAAAAATAAATAAAACAGTAATATACCTACGTTCAACTCGTAATAAATTGCAAAGTGCTCGATTTTGTGGAACACACATCACATGAACTAAATTTGTTCATGCATTAACCACACAACAGAGCCGTAATCAAGATGAGGTTGGAAAAGTGAAGGCTTTATATTATAAAGCCTTGCAGCGAAAATTAATTCACAATTATTAGGATTCGACAAGAATTCATTGCGCGTCATCCGCTTAGAAATCCGTTTTAAATCTCCATAGAGACGTAAACATACTCAATTGTATTAAAATCAGTATTACAGTGGAATGATACTAAACTGTATAGCATTTGAGATATCATTTATACAAAATGATAAATAGTAAATAGCAAGGGACCCATTGTACTTCTCCTGCAAGTGACTGTAATCTAACAAACTATTACCGTTGACTGAAAAAATATGATATCCTCAGACGGAGTTAGATACACATGAAAAAAGCGTAAACTTGAATCATCAAAACCAACATGAACAAATTAGTTTCTTTAGAATAATAGAATGAGAGACCACATCGAACATAATCATCAACCTTATTTGAGGTCTATACTTTATTTATGTATTAATAATGTGTTGTTAATGTTTCTTCATCCCCTTCTCCAGATCATCATGCCACGAGTAATGCCAGCGGCATTGAGATGTTTGTGCAACACGCAGAAGGGGCACCGATGTAAAAGGAAGACAAGGCACCCAACAAGAATATGCCACCAACATCGGAGAAACTTCGCCGACGATGCCGCGTAAGTTTTAGAACAGTTTTTATCTATCTTTTTTTAAAGTACAGTAGTGAAAGTTTTAATCAAAGGATTGGACATGTTTATAAACATTTGAATAGACCAAGAGCATCATTAGGTTGGGAAAGGTGGACATAATTATACCCCCAATTGTTCTCAAAAGCGTTTTCGAGAGACATCTTCTTATTGTTTGTCCCATCCTTTTGTTTTAATCAGAACACTGATTTTCTTATTGTTTTTACTAAACACGCAAGCATTGAAATGCCCTTTAAACATGAAAACAATTATCCCGTTCTGTTGAAGGTCCCGCCAAAATGTGAGACTCTGCTGACTTTCTTGATCAGGTATCATATTTTTAAAGGAAGAAAACCGATGATAGGAGTGCAGCTCTACATTTGTTTTGTAATGGGAATACTACACTGTCGCTCATCTAGTTGGAATATTTTTTTTTACCTCAATTTATGGAATTATTTTGACAATGATTCATTCCTAATAAATCTAGATAATAGTACACATTCTCAGATTTTATTGACTAATAATTTGCCAGTGTTTATTTTGCGTGAATGCTAAAGCATGTGTATGCTACTATGCTTATCAACTAGGGGACCTACGCCCTTAAGTCATAAATGACAGTAATGAGGATTAATGCCCCACAAAAGGGCACTAATATGGCACATCGACACGGATTTGATCCTGGGGCCTCACAGTTACGATGCCATTGCTTTGCCACTGAACCACGACTGTACGCAGCGGGGGCTAGGGTAGGGGGCAGTTCCCACAAATAAAAAAACCCAAAGAAAAATGCGATCAATTTTCAATAATTCATTGAATTTTACCCCGGTCCCCAACATAAAAAAAAATCTCTGTACGACCATGCATGCATTATGGCTCAAGACATGGGCACACAGAAGATTTTTTCTGTTGGGGACCGGGGGGAAATTGAATGCCGAGAGGATTCTATTCCTTGAACTCTTACTTTTATTTCTCATTATATTTCAAAGCATTTATCTTGTGTTAATCACACCCAGGCGCGTACACAGGGGGGGGGGGGAGGGGTTAACCCCCCCTTTGGTATTTTTATGTGTGTAAACCCCCCGCCCCATCACCCCCCTAAACCCCCCCCCCTTTGATTTTTTTTTTAAATTATAAAAACAAAATTATTCCCATGGCTGACCTAAAAAGGTGACCTTACCCCCCCCCCCCCAACGGAGCCAAATGTCAAATTTTCAAATTTCGAGGCCCAAAAAAAAAAGTGTCCTCTTACCCCCCCCCCCCCCCCCCCATCCCCCCCCCCCCCCCCCCCGTCCCCCCCCCCCCCACCCCCCGCTTATTCAGCGGTCGGCTGAGTCGTTGCGATTTTTTGGGGACCAAAAAAAAAAATGTCCTCTTCCCCCCCCCCCCCCCCCCCGCTTATTCTGAGTCGTTGCGAAATTTTCGGCCCGATTTATAAATGTTAAACCCCCCCCCCCCCTTGAAAAAATCCTGCGTACGCGCCTGATCACACCATTAGGGGTTTTTCGTTTGTCACGTTGACATAGTCGACGTCTAATATGTGACGTCATTTCCGCGATCTGCGCATGCGTCGGGTCGTCTGGCGTCGTCAGGCCACATTTGCGAACCCGTTCATCGATGATTTGAGGTTCGTCAGAAAACTAGTGACCCGTCGTCAGAATGACGTCATCTTGCTACATCGCAGCGTAAATCAGAAAGTAAAAACAGAAAGAGAAATTGATAAAATGATTAAAAAACAAAGAATAACATAAGGAAAGACAGAAAAAAAGTGTGATAGAATGATAAAAACAAAGAATAACATAAGAGAAGATGATAGAAGGAAAAAACAAAGGCTAACATAAGGGAAGACAGAAAGAGAAGGTGAAAGAAGGGAAAAAACAAAGAATAACATAAGGAAAGGCAGAAAGAGAAGGTGAAAGAAGGAAAAAACAAAGAATAACATAAGGAAAGACAGAAAGAGAAGGTAAAAGAAGGAAAAAACAAAGAATAACATAAGGAAAGACAGAAAGAGAAGGTGAAAGAAGGAAAAAAACAAAGAATAACATAAGGAAAGACAGAAAGAGAAGGTGAAAGAAGGAAAAATCAAAGAATAACGTAAGGAAATACAAAAAGAGAAAGTGATAGATTGATAAAAACAAAGAATAACTTAAGAGAAGATGATAGAAGGAAGAAACAAAGAATAATATGAGGAAAGATAGAAAGAAAAATGATAGAATGATAACAACAATAACATTAGGAAAGACAGAAAGAGAAAATGATAAAGAATAGACAATGGAAAGATAGAAGAGAAGATGGAAGAAGGAAAAACAAAGAATATCATAAGAAAAATAGAGAGAGTATAATAGAATAATAAACGAAGAACAAAATAAGAAGTGAAAGAAGGAGAAAATGAATAAGCGCGTGCGGGGCCATTACGTCATCGTGTAGAGAACGTGTGTCAACTTAAAACGAAAAGGGTTATAAGGTAGTGAACAGGACGGGTGTCTGACGTCAATTTGCATCGTTAGAGGACGTGAACGCCGTCCTCGTCCACACAAACGAAAAGCCCCTATTGTTTCGTGATGCGTTTACAATCCAACTGCACATGCAGTTTTCATATTCATCCTGATGGAATTTGCTTCATAGTTATCATAATGTAGGATAACATGAAGTTTTTCAAATTAAATCAATGACATCATTCGATATGTTCATTAGTATTTAGCTTGTATATTCAAATGCTATTTTAATTCAAATCAACGGAAATTTATTACCTAACAAGGAATTCAATCTTGTAATATTTGCATATCCACACTTGAGATACCCAAAGTTTTATATTATAGAACTTTTGGTATCTCAAGTGCATGTGAGTCTATATGTTGAGCCAAGATTGTCTTTTTACTTTGCTTATAAAAAATTATGAGCTTCAGAAACAACTTTATGAGGCTATTCAAAAAATGTATAAAAAGTTAAGATTATATTTCACTTGATTTAAGAACAGATTACCATATATACATGTAATACGATATTACAAATATATGCAACAGTATTTTTTGTTTAAAAAGTCCACATTTATTACAAGGATACCAACACATTGTATTCATGCATTATGATTTATTCTGTGTTTTATTTTGTTATGATATTATGGATTTATATTCATGATTGTCATTGCATTTTGCTGTTACCAAACGAGGCATCATGGAAGACCACACTACAAATTCGTTGTGTAACCACTTTATTGCGTGGTTCAGTGTTAAGTTGTGTAAAAAAAAATACACTACTTTACATAACGAATTTGCAGTGTAAAGTTGTGTATTTTTGTATACACAACTTAAGACAACCCCTGGGTTACCACCCAATGTTGTGTAAAGTCGTTACATAACAAATTTGCAGTGTACCGTGTATAAGTAAAAATTAATTAGATAGATTATTTATTTTAGTCAATTACTAAATTATTCGTTATATATATTCAGCTCAACTTTTAAAGAAAAAACGTTTTGTTGTTCATTTTGATATGTTTACAATATAATTATGTCACTGAGTATATAAAGGCCTACATTGATCTCTTGCTAATTATGTTTTCTCTCAGAGCGACTTGATAAATGATGATGACATACGAATTATAATGTTTGATTTATTCTCTAAACAGAATGAAAGCTTTCATCAATCTCCGACCTCGTCGCTGTTTAGCGATGACATTGAAAGCCGCCCAATGCAAACGTAATGGAATTTTCGTTTTCAATTACGCATTGCATGATTACTGCATGCAACATTGTAAGTATAATCATTAATCTAAATGGTGGACATGTCATCGATTTCATTACAGTTGTGTTTATGGTGGGTTTTTTTTTTGGGGGGGGGGGAGTGCGGGATGAACGCAAATCAGTTTTCTTCAAATAACCTGGATGTTAACTCGGGGATTTATGACCAATTTTTGTTTCTTCTTCACCGTTTATCTTGTTTATCAACAACCTTTTATGTAAATAGATGTAACCAACTGCGACCCCAAATTTTTCAATTTATAATAACAAAATTAGGCCTATATATATATATATATATAGCTACTATTCGTGTTTGCTTAATTTGCTCGAAGTGTATTTAACGGCAATGTTGATGGGAAAATTATGTAGTCCGATCCCACCCCCTTGCCGAAAATTCTCCCAACAGCTAGCCGGGAGGCCGTTTATAAGACACTTTTAATATATAATGGCATATTTAATACAGAAGACACCAAACTAGAAAATATGCACTGGGTATTTTGAATATTTCAATAACAACAAAAGTAATAAGCGCACTGAATGCGGAGTGCACCAACACATGGAAATGATCATGCATGTGTCCATCTTCTTTGATTTATTCCAATTTGAAAAAAAAATCTTGAATTATTACGTAACCTTTTACATTGTCAGAGGGTGTCAAAAGTCAATAGGCCAGTTTCGTAATGTAACCAAATTTAATGCATACGTCTTTGTGAAGTGCCTCAATACAAATTATTTCATACCATAATGTTTGTCCAACCTGGCAACAACTAATGTATGCAGTTCGGATTATTTCTATCGAAATATTATTATTCTTACCAGGTGAATAAAATAATTTGTATTGAGGCACTTTACAAAGACTTATGCATTAAATTTGGTTACATTACGAAAATGGCCTATTAATATTACAAGCTCTATTTTGTTTTGGGATATGAGCATGCGCTTAATACACCAGTTTACAGTTGTATCAGGGCGCATGCGCAGACAGTTGATCTCGGGTCACTGGCCCCGGAAGCGGGGTCAATGGCCCCGGAAGCGGGGCCAATAACGTTTGACCAGGTATTTATGCGTAAATTAAGATTGCGCCCATGCAAATGATAATAATAATAATAATAATAATAAAAACGTTACTTATAAAGCGCTTACCACCGAAGTCTCTAAGCGCTATACACACAAAATAGACTGATATATAATTACATCTTATACAAAACTAAAAATGCAAATAAACCTACAAATAACAATACATATGGAATACACATCAAAGTGAACAGAGATAATTAATCATCGAACGCAATTTTGAATAAATGTGTCTTGAGACTAGTGTTGAATAGGTTAACGGTTTGACAGTTTTTTACATTTAAAGGTAATTTGTTCCAAAGTTCAGCAGAAGCTTTGCGAAAGGAGCGATTACCATAAGAGAGAGTTGACACAGAAGTAGATACGAGGTTTAATTGTGAAGATGACCGTAAATTGCGTGAGGGTTTGTATTCCTCGATTAATTCTTGCAGATAAATTGGTGCCAATTCATGAATGCATTTATAAGTTAAAACTAAGATTTTGTACATAATGCGGTACGTCACCGGCAACCAATGCAATTCGCGAAGTACTGGGGTGATGTGTTCACAAGAACGTGTGCGTGTTACAAGCCTGGCAGCAGAGTTTTGGATTCTCTGGAGTTTTGCAATGTGCGACTCCGGAAGGCCATAAAGAAGGCTGTTGCATTGATCAAGACGGCATGTAATAAATGCATGTATAAGCGTTTCGGTAGATTTTTTATCAAGAAAATTTCTAATACCACCTATCTTGTACAAGGCATATGAAGCTGAGCGACAAATATTTTTTATATAATCATCCATCCTAAGATCATTTTCAAAGATGACACCAAGGTTACGTGCACTTTTGACAGGTTGTATCGGAACATTAGCAATTTCGACAGATGGTAAATGGGAGGACTTTCTGAATCGAGATGTTACATGTATAACCTCGGTTTTATCCTCATTTAACTTCAAATCATTAGCAGTGGACCAAGCTTTGATATCATTTATACATCTTTCAAGTTTAGTAATAACAGAATGGTTGGAATCACGTTTCAAAACAACATAAACTTGGGTGTCATCTGCATATATCATTCGGCCTAAACCATGCGCTTCAATAATATCTTCAAGTGGTGCAGTGTACAGAGTAAATGATAAAGGGCCGATGACGGATCCCTGAGGAACACCTTCAAGTGGAACATGAGGTTTGGATAATGAGTCATTAATGACAATAGATTGTGAACGATTCATAAAGTAGGTTTTAAACCAATTCAAGGCAGTACCTGATACACCATATCTATTACGTAAGCGATCAAGAAAAACATCATGACTGATAGTATCGAAAGCCGCAGAATAGTCTAAAAGTATTAAAACAGCTTCATCACCTTGGTCCACAGCTAACAACAAATCATTATATACACGTAAAAGAGCAGTTTCAACGCTATGAGAAGATCTACATATCAATTCCTTTCATAGCAAAAGCGCTCCTCACAATTTCTGTAAATTTGGCAGTTTAACGCTACGCGTACCGCCTTGACCGGACTGTGCGGTATCTGTGCAGTTCTGTGTGTAGAGAGGTCGGGCTGTATTCATTATTTCTTGGGGGTGCATAAATTGCTCTAATTATACGTACGCGTGTAATGCGCAAGTTTATTTTGACGGCACTAAACCCATCCCACTCATTGTTCCCCTATTTTCATAATGGTACTGACCCAATGAAATGTAGTGCAGTGCGCTCGTACGCGCTGCGCTGCGTGTGTACATGTACTGTACGTATGCATGTTCAGTTATATGTGTATGCATAGCATTACGTACAATGCATACAGGGCTAGCTGGCACAAAACCCTGGGTCGGGCTTCTAAAATGGGACATGAAGCATGATTTGACATGAAAATTGACGGAGCTAAAAATGAATCAATCAAAATGAAATTTATATGTATGAAAAGCTTACGTATCATATGTCATTGTCTGTGATTGAGGATTTACAAATTTGACGCAAAACGCGTTGCTGCAAAGTTAAAGATTGGTTTATTGAAAGGCAATCGAGCACAGTGCGACCGATCCATTGACATTGTGTATGAGAGAGTAATTTTTTTTAAATGGATTGTAAAGTTCAACGTCAAAGTGACGGAGGTTTTTTTTCAAGTAAGGGCATGGTTTTACATGGAATGTAAAGGAAATGTTTCCTTCTTCTCATATCTCGATTGAGGATATTATTCTCAATTTCGATTTTTAATGGTACAGAAAAGTGTAAAAAGATGTCGAGAATTTTACCATATGTCATGTAATATAAAATGCGCGCGGGTCGGTTGATCTCCCAAAAGGAGCGCGAAGGAATTGATATGTAAGCAGATTGCATTTTACTACACAGATTGTTTGATGATAGATAGCCCTGAATTTGAGAAGCACAAGCACGTTCAATTGTTTTAGCAAGAAACTTAAGGTTGGCAACAGGCCGATAGTTTTTCAAAATTTCACAATCCAAATTTGGTTTCTTCAAAAGAGGAGTGATTTGTGCCGATTTCAAAACATCAGGAAATTGACCACTTTGAATAGACATGTTTATAATTTTGGTAATGACTGGTAAAAGCTCATCTAAACAGTTCTTAAGCAGCCATGTCGGCATCGGATCGAGACTACATGAAGTTGATGGAGATTTCATTATTATAACTCTGACAGTATTTTCTGATACTGGTGAGAATTCAGGAAATGAAGAATTGCATGAATCAAGCATGGATATGGAAACATCCTTTTTTGATGAATCCTTAAGAACATTTTTGATACTCCGAATTTTGTCTGTAAAAAAGTCAGAAAAACGTTCAGCAAGTGAAAGATCAGAATCGCCAGAAGGTAACACCTTGGGTACTTTTGGTGTGCACAATTTGTTGACTTTTTGAAATAGCTGCTTTGAATTACAACCTTCAAATTGTTTTGAATGATGGTTTTGTTTAGATTGTTTGATCATGCGATTATATTCATAACATTGGTTTTTGAAAATTTGTCTGTCAACTTCTAATTTAGAAGCAATCCAACGTCGCTCAAGGCGTCGTAAGATCCGTTTCATTTCATGTAATTTTTCATTGAACCAAGGTGCGTTAGGACGACACCTGATTGTGCGAGTTATTAAAGGTGCGTGCTTGTCTTTAAGGTCATTTAGAACAGAGTCATATTGACAAACCAAGTTGTCCAATTCAGATGCGGGAGATTTATACAGAGGTGAATTTAATATATCAGTGCGAAAGACATTAATATCAATATCGCGAAATTTACGGAAAGAGATTTTGATTTTTGCTGGTTTGGGTCGCGCAATCTTCAAATTACATATCACAGCAGAATGATCAGACGGCAAATAACTGGTAGTATTTAAATTTGAGACAAAGTTATCAGTATTTCGAGTTAGGATGAGATCAAGAGTGTGTCCATCTTTGTGGGTGGGTCCAGTTACATATTGAGTAAGTCCAGCGGCGGTTATGAGATCTGTAAAATACTATCAGTCGAGTCATCTACATGAAAGTTGAAGTCTCCGGCGATGATGATATATGCGCGCACAACGCAGCGCGCAGGCAGTGATATCATCATAATTTGCATGGGCGCAATCTTAATTTACGCATAAACACATGACCTCTAAGTCATTGGCCTTGTTTAAAATGGCGCACACAACTGTAAACTGGTGTGTCTGCTGTGCTTGCGGTGAGTTATTGAATACTAGTGCTTGGAAGCTGAGATTATGATGATGTCTATTGTAATTTACTATGAATTTTGTTGTAATAGTATGTAATAAAATGATAATGTTAACAGTGATTGTCTCGATTGGTCTAAATATCACAGAGCGAATGAAATGATCTTCGTGCAATGACGATACTCTCTTTAAGTTAAGTTTAGATAAGCCCCATACGTTCAACTTTTTGTTAGGCTAGGCCTGTTCCCTAGTAAGTATTACTTTTTAGCTCATGATAATTTATGTAGGCCCCCTATAGCCTTTTTATAGGTCTAGATCTATTTTGGGCGTATGAAACTGGAAAGCAGAGACTATACTTAAATGACTACATCCTCGGCTATTAATGATAATTAAAAAAGATGTTGACTGTTCATGATTTAGGAGCAAGCCACTCCAGCAAAGCGTAGAGAGTCGTAGACAGAAATAACCGTCTGATATGAGTCATTTCTTTAATAAAACTGCCATTTGTTGACATTCCCCATATACAGACCGTAACCCAGAGATCTCGTACCGTGGGGGTAATCTGGCCAATCCAGCTGCCACCTAATTATGGTGATATGATTTTCACTAGACCTATTTAGATTTAGATTTTCTGATTTATAAATCAGATATAAATTAAGTAGGCCTAGGTCTAGGGTCTATAGATCTATGTATTGTACTCCTATTTACACTAAATAATAATAATTGACCTATCATACAAATGCGAAATTTTTGGACTTATATGATTTTTCCAATTTTTTTCTCCGAACCGTGAAACGTACCGTTCATCCATTCAAATTAGTAATCTATGACATCACCCGGCCGATATATTTCCGGGTCGTACCTACCAAAACAAAGCGAATGGCCAATCAGAGCACTCGTTTCGTATTGGGTTTATGAATATTCATATATCACTAGGTTGACTAGTACGTAGCTATTGGACGTTCGAAAAGAAAAAAATAATATTCATTAATTAAAACCGTTAAAGATGGATGACAACGAATCATGTCGACTATGAGACTTTCTCGGATTAATCATTAAAGGTAATACAAAGTTTTGGGAATTTTTAAAAATTGGGTGGATAGTGATTCTTTACAATTTTGATGTATTTGGATGCCTATGTGGATGTATTATAAGCACTAGAAAATTTAGCCCCTAAAACACTTCTGCCTTCGAGAAAAATAAAATATAAAAATTTACTGATGCTCCCGGTAAATTGTGATAAATTTCAAATAGCGCCTACGGCCGTACAATGATAGCTGCGACTATGAAACTCTCAGAATATGTAGTTGTGATATATAATTTCCAAACGGGAATAGCTAATCGGTCGATTTTGGTCAAGAAACATCGTTTTATAGTTTTATTAATATCTTGACCTTGAGAGGGAGCTATACAACATAAAGAGTTTATTATTTACAATTTTATTATTTTAGACTTGATTTCGACCGCGACAATGTTCACTGTATATTGTAGGATTGCATATGCTTCTAATATGTTCATTTGAACCAAATTCATGACCCCATACCAAAACTTTGTATTACCTTTAATTTAGGATATAAATGAGCAAGCTATCGTAAGTCAAAGCCATATTTGTTTGTTATTTTTTATAGTTTTATTAGCCTATTGTAATATTGCAGCAAAAGTGCATTTATGAGGATGTAAAAAGTGAAAATCTTGTTGCATATCTCATTCATCGCGGTCCTGCCGAACCGAACCATTTGTTCCACTAGTACGGCATAGGCCGTACTTCAGTCTAAGAGAGTCGATGCTAATGTGTATTGACCTCTAGCACTGCATGCTTGCTGTGAGGCTGGTATTATTATACCTATACACAAATATACACACCACACATTATTGCATAGACTCTACACAGTCATGTCATCAATTGTCACTAAAGTACCGATTTTTAGTGAAATCAGTTGAGTTTTGTACAGTGCATGGTGTTTAAAATGTTGAGAATCAAAAGCACAGCTTTTACTACACAGCCAGGATAGTAATGCACCTATGTGTGATTAATAGCTGTGTTGATTTTGTTTTGATCTGAAAATTCTGAACTCGATCAATGTAAAGTAGACCGAAAATTAAAGAGAGGAGCCGACCTTACCCAAATAAGAGGCTAACGAACAAAAAGAGACAAAAATTTATAGTCTAAATATAAGTGGACAGAAATGATTGTCTGGTATGGGGATCGATCCGGAAGTGTGTAATAAAACTGATCCCCATACATAAAGGGTAACCTTGCCGCACTTTTTGCCAGAATCCGGTGACAAGTTTGCTTTATGTTTTTCTAGACTTAAATGTAGCTTGATTTAGAAAAAAAATAATGATTGCAATATTTGTTTGTTATATATTTGTAAAAATGCAAAAGAAAAAGAAAATCAAACAGAAATAAATAAATCAAAAATCAAATCAAATCAAAGAAAGTAGATCTTATTTTCAAATACTGTTCTATAAAATTACATCCAAAATATTTGTAAAACATCAAAATATAAGGACTTAATTTCAGGTAACCTACAAGTACATTATGTAATTCTCTTGAAGCTACTGCGCACAATGATATCGGCAATCACACAGAAACTACATTGCGTAACCTCCCCTCACTAACCAGTACAATCAAGACTTCAGTCTCTGTGTAGAGGCAGTCGGTGGAGCCTGACATAGTCTCTTTGGAACAATCATCAATATCAGAAACTAATTGAAGCTTACGGAAATAAAATGGGAAAATCCACCCTGATATTTTTGATGAGTAGAAATAAAATGAGAATTTATAAAGTGACAAGTGAAATTGACAATTTTGAGGAACAACTGATAAATATTTATTAAGAAAATTATAAATATTTACATTTACATTTTGCAAAATTTTATGAAAAATGTTGGTTTTATTTAATACCGTCCTTCCTTGCATGTGCATGATTTCTAGCGGTACAATGCTCTTTGATTTTTGTTATGGTATGGTACACAACATCATTGACTCGGAGAACAATGGAAAAATAATTACAATAAACACCTTGAAACTTTATTTGTTATCTAATCAAATGCCAGCTACTTTGTATATGATCGGTCCATTTTATATTTACTTTCTGTTTAATGTCTTAATTAAATGTGTTTTTTTGTCAATTAAAATTTATCAAATTGAATTGAAGTTTTCCTTCGCATTATGATAATTATGTTATATTGCGATCTTACAAAATTTCAAAATTTCAAATGGGGGGGGGGGGGCACCTGGGGCAACATACAATTTTGGGGTTCATGCCCAGATGCCTTAGCTACATATGCTACTGATTGCACACTAACTTTTCATAAATATGTTTGATATAGATTCAAATATCACATGTTACTTATATCTCTTTTTATTTATACAGATCTCATACAACAGGCTGCCATATGATCCGGTGGTCACGTGAGTAAATCTCTCCATCATGCTTAAACTAAAACAATCAGCTTGTCATTTTATTGTAAAAGGGATAATAGTCTGAAGATGATTGAATTTAATTTATTGATAGCTTCAGGAACATGAGAGAAGACTGAATTGGGGTAGAAGTGAAAAAAGATTTACGAGCTCTCTCATTCTTTTAATTCCAATGTGGAACAATTTCTCTTAAAATAGCCCAATATCCTTGATTTTACAAGGCTTGATTAACAACTGTTAACTTGAAATCATTGTAATGCAGCTTTTAGACAGGGTCAGGGATTCTGTTAAAGGTAAAGACCAGTATTGGAAATGCCCCAATTTCAAAAAATGAAATGGAAGCTCTTTATTACCAATCATGTGAAAGAATATGTTTTGAATAATACATGATAATAAAAAAATTGCCGGGAAACCGCCTACTAATTGATATATTTGGTAAATTAGTTTATCTATTGGACTGTGAGAGATAAACGCACGTGTCGTGCACGTGTGCGTAGTCCCATATACATCTTTCTGTGTACAGTGCTTGTAACTTTACGAAGACTGGGCCAAATTTCTTATCAGTTTGATGATTCCAGAACCTTGCAGTACACATATATGCTAGATGATCAACCTTTTCTGATCGATTCCACAACGTTTCTTTCACAATGCAATCGCATGACCATAACTAGTCTTTATCTTTAATGTAGATATTGAGAGAATGTGGGTGTTTTGGGGTCAAAACTTGTATAATATTCTATAAAAACTACATGTACATGTAATAGAAAGGTTGTGATTCATGAAATTACATTTAATAATCATATAATCTACCTACTGGTATAACTTTACTATGACTTTTTTCTGTTTATACAGTGCGTCCCAGAAAAAACGAAACCGAGAAGTATCGATGTTTTATCATATCTTAATCACAACCATAATTAATGAATGATACATATTTGGAAAGCTTAGAGTCTCCTCTTTCAGTTGATGCTACTCAGAAGATGCATATTTCACGCATGAGTGATTTAAAGCAATTTGAAGGAAGGAAGGAAACCAAAAAGACATTTGGCGGGCGGTATCTGAATTTCGAAGAAAAATTCACATTTCTAGAAAGTTGAGTTTCTGCCCTTTCATATGACACCTCAATCAGGAAGAATTAGCGAAAAATAACAAAGTTCTGTTTGTTTAAAGTAGCCCTTACATTTTCATAATTTTAATAAACGAATTCGTTTTCACTGGTTGCCTGCCGTAGCAAAAAGCAGATTTGACAAAAGACTTAACTCTGTTTTGTTGACAATCAGCCATGCATGAAGACTCTCGTCTACGGCTGATTGTCAACGAAACGGAGTTAAGTCTTTTGTTAATTTCGTTTATTGATACGGCAGGCAGCCAGTGAAAACGAATTCGTTTAATAAAATTATGAAAATGCAAGCACTACTTTAAACAAACAGAACTTTGTCATTCCTGGCTCATTTTTCCTGATTGAGGTGTCATATGAAAGGGCAGAAACTCAACTTTCTAGAAATGTGATTTTTTCTTCGAAATTCAGATACTTCCTTCAAATTGCTTTTAATCACTCATGCGTGAAATATGCATCATCTGAGTAGCATCACATGAGAGAGGAGACCCTAAGCTTTCCAAATATGTATCATTCATTAATTATAGTTATGATTAAGTTATGATAGAACATCGATACTTCTCGGTTTCGTTTTTTCTGGGACGCACTGTATAAACAGAAAATGTACAGTATGTCAAAAGTATTGAATTGAAATTTGATTTCAATTATGTCTTATCTTTCACAGCGTCTGAATCGTGAGCTTTTCCAGTCTTTCCTCTCGTCATCTCCAGTCTTCTTCTTCGCCACTACACCTTCATCTACAGACATCTTCGCCATCTACACAGACATCTACATATCCAGTCATCATAGTCGCCATCACCAACATCACCATCAACATAGAACTACTTCATCTCAGCATTCATCATTATTATGTAAGCTTACGTTTCATTCTATTTGATAATGTTGTTTATTCATGGTGTTTCCCACAGATTTTTTTAGTTCTTTTACACTATGACCTCTTGGCCGTAGCGTCCGGACCGTGCTCTAGCCTCCTTCATATTCACTGTTATGATTTTTTTGGTATAACTTGGCATGGGTCAAGTGTCTTCTTAGGGGCCAGTATTCCATATTCATGCATATTTATATATATGCATCTCTGATACTACATGGTGCACGTTTATGTACAGTGTATCTCTTTTTTATTGAAGAGAGAACTTTTTCATATTTAGCAAAGTGTACATTAGGTTAAAAAAAAATATTTTCCAATATCCTATAGTTCACTTTTTGCTTGTTATACTTCATTAATCATTATATACACTCACACATTTTTTTTCTCTTGCAATGTTAACTGTTCCCATCATTTGTTTAACAGTATATATTGTATGTATATATCATTATTTCACATCCTTTTTGTGATGACTGAATGAGTATTTATTGAAATGTTGTCTTTATAAAAAAAAAAGTATATGTGCAAGACCTCATTTCAATAAACGTTGTGATGGAATACTGGCCCTATCTGTGGGAAACACCATGGATAGCCTTTCACTGATTTATTATTATTATACATTGTGGGATATTAACAGAAAATACAAAAAAATATCAAAATAAAAGAAATGTAAAAAAAAATGGGAGCTTACAGTGATGGGATAAAGCATGGACATGTCTACTGCTGGGTTTTGTTTAACTTTTTTTTGTGTTACTTTAACTGACTCACACATTGTAATGGAAACTTAATTTTTATATCCCATGATTTGTTTAACTTTAATCATTAGAAACATATCGTTTTACACTTTTTTGGTGAAATGAATATGGGCAAAGTGACTATACTTTAATTTTTTTTCTAGAGAGCCTCATGCTTTAAATTCTTTTTCCCCTTTTGCATAATACATGTGGATTCACAAGTGCAGCCATTATTGGCTACCCAATGGGCCCTTTTCTTTTCTTTATAATGAATACATACATTCATACATACACCTGTACATACATACATACATATTGGTATTTATATAGTGCCTTTACAAGAACATGATTCTTATATTCCTCCCATAACTTTTCTTTTCTTTATAATGAATACATACTGTACATTCATACATACACCTGTACATACATACATATTGGTATTTATATAGTGCCTTTACAAGAACATGATTCTTATATTCCTCCCATAACCTCTCCCTAACCACACTCTCCTGCTCCTCCCATACCAGACCCCCCTCCCCCTTCATCCCTTCCAATCGTATGGCACACCTCCTCGTTCCCTCTCTCACCCCTATCCTATCTAGAGACCAAGGGGTCACACATGTCTTTGCTGGTAGAAGGATTGCACAAACCCATCTCTTCCTCATGTTTCTGCTCCTCCAAGGTTGTCTCTTCCATGGTGTGATCCATGTGATGATGATGCAGAAAGAAGTCTGTGTTTGAAGTCACCAACTACTCTTCTGGGTCCTACCTGACACCTGAACTGTGATGATTCACGCAACAGGTTGGCACTGGGTAGATGATAAGCAGGTTCTTAGAGTCAACGGGAGGTAAGGAAGTCATACTTTTATGTAGCATTAATGCCTGCAAATGCAATGTCATTTTCTCTATCAGTGGTACAAAAAAAAAATTATTTGGGATTTATATATTACACATTGGACACGATTGGAAGAGAGTTAAAACAGGAGGGTTTAATGGGATCACATTTCCTCTATCAATTGAACAAAATTATAAGAAATATTTAGAATATATAGATTACACATTGGACACAGTTTAGCAGGATTAGTAAAACATGATGGGTAAGATAGGAGGGGGTTGAAGTTCTTACCTATTTTCCAGACTAGTTATAATGACAAAGGTCAGACCATTTCATTTCATGTCATGTCATTCCTACATTTCATTTCTACATTTCATTCCTACATTTCTTGATATAATTGTAATTCAACATTCTATATTCTAACAATGCAATTTGTATATAGGCAGAAACTAAACCTAAGAAAATAAGCAAAACGGGATAAAATGATAATAAAGTCCATGATCAATATAAATATCCCAAACAAGGGCAGATTGATCCAAATTCCCTACTGGTTCCTCCATTCCACAGAGGATTTTTAATTGGTTTCAGAGTGTCTAAGTCACTATGTGGAAGGAATCCAAATCATAGAGGGCATTACATGTGTACCCTTGATTCAAAATGCAGAGAGTCATGGAAAAAGTCATGGACAAAGTCATGTACAAATTCATGAGAAAGGCTCCTTCGTGTACTGGCCCTCCGTTTGACCTCCCATCCCGGAGCGGTGGGAACTGTAGCCCAGATTGGCATGAAAGCAATTGCTTTATGCAGTCTGGTTTGCACAAAGATGTAGCATTTTCATATTCAGCTATCCTCCAAGTTTTGCCACACCTCCTTTATAAGATGTAACATATACATGTAGAACATCTTAGAAGAGTTCACCATCATTTTTTTTACTCTTGATGAAAGAGGGATGATGAATTTGACTGTATTGATATACATGTATAAATCTTTATCAAGAATTATCATTATTATTGGTACCAGTTGTCATGGTAATCTTGGCTACCTCATCAGTTCAGGGCAATTCATGCTTGAGTATTTGATGCCAAGCGGTGATGGAGTATATCAGAATCATATCAGAAGTATGGCTGTCATTTAGTTGCACCTTGTAAATCACGTCTGACGTCATGTCTGAACTTTCAGTTTACCCTGAGCTGGTATAATAATACTACAGCATTTGTTATGCGCCATCAATCTAGTAAACTATTCTAAGGCACAGAGGGAGACTATTACCCTGGCTTTAGCACGGCTGCCATTACAACGCTCTAGCATTTCAAGGAATTAATTCCTTCCAGGTACCCATTTACATCACATGGGCTGAGTGTGGCAAATGTAGATCAATGTCTTGCCAAAGGACATTGTTGTACATGATGTTTAGTGGTCATTGATACCAACAATCTGTAATGCATGTATGCTAGGAGACCAGTCTGAAACCACTGCCTTTTCTATTGCAATGATTTATGCCAACAGAAATGGCATTTAATAGATAGAACTCCCACTTTTTCTTCCTCTATCAAAAGCATCCACATTGCAATTTTTTGAATATTAATTTCAATTTGTTCATAATGCTTGACTGAAATATATATGTTATTCTGACAAAAGCTTCAAAATAGGATGGGTCATATATGCTTGATATGTTCCCCCAAGGAGGCGAGTTGGCTCAGTCGGTACAGTGTCTGCCTGTCGAACCAAAGATCTTGGGTTCAAATCCAACCCAGGCGGATGACTGAAGCCTGCATTGTGTGTTAACGTGCCCCTCCCATTGTTGCTGTGTTAAGTGGAAAACACTCTGTCCCTCAGATAGGACGTTAAATGGAGCCCCTGTGTAGAGGAGAATCACCACCTTTGCACGTTAAGAACCCACTGCACTATTCGTATAAGAGTAGGGGAAAACCCCGGTGTAGTGATCCACTTGCACACCCCCGATCGGTTATACTGGGAGGAGAGATCCGAGGGTTACAGTGATTCAGTTCGCTTTTCGCCTCCCAGGCACAGGTGACGCAAAATACTTAATGATAATAATAATAATAAATGGGAGCTATTAGAAGCACAGTAATTTCTTCTTGTCATTTTTTAATCACATTAATGTGACTGACTCTCCTGCCACATCATTCCAACTTCATTGTGATGAATATTATGTATGATACGTACATCGACCGTCATTGTCATCTAGGTCAGCATTTTTACAGCTCCTACTGTTTTTGCAAAAACAAAACTTTCTTGTCTTTGTCTAGTCTCTGAAGTAAAACAGGAGTTTTAGAAGACAGTGCAATTATGCATTGTCTGAGAGATTATTTGACCTCTGATTCACATAATACTCCCATGTTCTTGACTCACAGCTATTTCACTCAGGAATATTCTCAGGTTTTTTTCTCATTCAGACTTTGCTGATTTTTGTGGGAAAATTCCTTGATGTTCTCTGGAAGGACAATTTTCTGATTAGTTTCAAGGATAAATTATTTGAATTCTTAACACATTTTTATGAATAATGACAGTTAGGACCAGCGTACCCTGTAACCTTTCATCTGTATGACTAGACAATCTTATGACTGGTAGGGCATAACCCCAAATTGAGGTTAATGTTTACTTTGCTGATTAAGAATCAGATCTTAATATCCAAATGATGTTGATTAAGAGCTAGGTCCCATATTGTTTCAGGAAAAAACTTCTTTCTGGAATTTGAGAGGTGATGATTATAAGCATCTTTCTGAGGTTTCAAAGATGCTATATAGAATGCTTCATCAATTTGGATGAGGTTGCCTGTTCAAAGCAAACATGGCCGCATGCCTGCATGCCAGAAACACCTTCATGCCAGAAACACCTTCCTGCAAAGCTACATAGATTAAGTGTTTTACCCCAATCAAGTTTGACTTGCAGAAAAGAATAAGGAATGGTCATTGACATTACAGTACTTCCAAATTTGGCTGTACAGCATGCAACTGGCATGAGGTAATTTCACCCATGCCAAGTAGTAGCCAGCTATATGTGGACTACACCAAATGTAATGTTTTGCTTACCCCTCACCAGTGTGCGCATAATTTAGTTCAGTGGTGGTTATTTTACCTGACTGCTAAGAAAGCATAAATGCTTGTTAGTAAGCAACCAGAGGACTGACGGCTTTAGGTCCACTCCGAGGGACCTGGTAATGAGGGTTAATGCCTTACCAATACCAGAGGGCACTTTAGCGCATCAAATTGATTTTGAACCCGGGTCACCAGATTACGAGACCATGCACTGCTCGGCCCAACAGAGCTATCGCGCCTCCTCATAAACAGCAATGATGATAATAATTATAAGATGGAATATTTTAATAGCACTAGCTCTTTAACATACATGGAGCTCCTTTCTGTCATGCATATCAAACACTCCCGAGGGAGCAGAGATGGTGCATACATTGTGTAGTGCACAATAATAGTGATTGTGTTGTGCTATTATATCTACAGAAAGTGCTATAATTGATATACATATTTATTTTTATCAACAAAAATTTGAAACAAAATTGGAACAATAGTCACTAGAGTTAGAAATAGATCAATGTTCCCTTCTTGGAGGTATTCATTTAGAAGATCATGTTGTTGTTGTGTTTTTTTTTTGGGGGGGGGGGGCTGGGTGGGGTCTGATTTCAGTTTATAATATATTTTCATTTCCATCTAGGTTATTTCCATCCATCCTTTCATCTTTTCTCTCTTATATATGCTAATCTTTTTCTTCAAATAGTAGATATTCCCAACCATACAAGTATTTTCTCAGACATAGCATTAAAGTAATTTGTATATATCCAAACACAATTCTCCCAAGGTTTTAGTAATCAGACTTGTCAAACATGTGATGGGTTTGTGTTATGGAAGGGGGTAACTGGGGGACTGGGGTAACAAGGGGGTGACATGGAGTAACGTGGGGGGTAACAGGGGGTATTTGGGTAACATGGGGGTAACAGGGTGATTGGGGTAACATGGGGGTAACAGGGGGATTGGAGTAACATGGGGGTAACAGGGGCATTGGGGGTAACATGGGGATTGGTTGTAACATAGGAGTAACATGGGGGTAACAGGGGGATTGGGGTAACATGGGGGTAACAGGGGCATTGGGGGTAACATGGGGATTGGTTGTAACATAGGAGTAACATGGGGGTAACAGGGGGATTGAGGGCTAGGGTATTGAGGTTACACAGGGGTATTGGGGGTAAAATGTGGTATTGGGGGGTAAAAACGGTATTGGGGGTAACACGGGGGTAGCAGGGGTAACATGGGGGTAACAGGGGGTTTTGGGTGTTACACGGGGGTATGGAAACATTTTGGTTATTTTAGGGAAAGAGAAAATGGTGCATTGATGGCAATTAAATGCTAATGAAAGATGACTGTCCATCCTAGTTGGCTCTTTGAAACCTGCATCATCTATTCAGTGTCTAACTTGTTGTTTGAGTCTGATCAGTTTAGATGTCAAGCAGGATTCAGGAGAGATGTTGATGGATTCAAGCAGAGACTTCTGACTGCATCATTGGATCATGGATCACTCTTATGGGAGAGGCATTCCTAGGGGACAGAACATTAGGAACAGATGGGTGAGTGCAATCTAACTACCAGTATGAGAGATGTATGTCATTTTAGCCTCTTGATAGGAACCCCATCTTTCCAACTTCATCATTTGTTACACCCCTCCCTCAAGATTAGAATAGCCATTTTTCAATCTCCTCTATTTGAAATTAAAAAAAACTATTTTATAAACAACAGCATTAAAAAGCCTCCTCCTCCATAGAGGCCTTCCGGAGACTCCTCCCTCCTCCTCCTCCTCAGCCTTCCGGAGACTCCTCCTCCTCCTCCTCGGCCTTCCGGAGACTCTTCCTCCTCCTCCTCGGCCTTCCGGAGACTCCTCCTCCTCCTGGCCTTCCGGAGACTCCTCCTCCTCCTCCTCGGCCTTCCGGAGACTCCTCCTCCTCCTCCTCGGCCTTCCAGAGACTCCTCCTCCTCCTCGGCCTTCTGGAGACTCCTCCTCCTCCTCCTCGGCCTTCCGGAGACTCCTCCACCTCCCCTCGGCCTTCCAGAGACTCCTCCTCCTCCTCCTCGGCCTTCTGGAGACTCCTTCTCCTCCTCCTCGGCCTTCTGGAGACTCCTCCTCTTCCCGGCCTTCCGGAGACTCCTCCTCCTCCTCCTCGGCCTTCCGGAGACTCCTCCTCCTCCTCCTCGGCCTTCCGGAGACTCCTCCACCTCCTCCTCGGCCTTCCGGAGACTCCTCCACCTCCTCCTCAGCCTTCCGGAGACTCCTCCTCCTCCTCCTTGGCCTTCCGGAGACTACAGCTCCTCCTCGGCCTTCCGGAGACCCCTTCTCCTCCTCCTCCTCGGCCTTCCGGAGACTCCTCCTCCTCCTCGGTCTTCCGGAGACTCCTCCTTCTCCTCCTCGGCCTTCCGGAGACTTCTCCTCCTCGGCCTTCCGGAGACTCCTCCTCCTCCTATTCGGCCTTCCGGAGACTCCTCCTCCTCCTCGGCCTTCCGGAGACTCCTCCTCCTCCTCCTCCTCGGTCTTCCGGAGACTCCTCCTCCTCCTCCTCGGCCTTCCAGAGACTCCTCGTCCTCCTCCTCAGCCTTCCGGAGACTCCTCCTCCTCCGAGGCCTTCCGGAGACTCCTCCTCCTCCTCCTCGGCCTTCTGGAGCCTCCTCCGAGGCCTTCCGGAGCTTCCTCCTCCACTTCCGAGGCCTTCCGGTGCCTCCTCATCCTCCTCCCAGGCCTTACGGAGCCTCCTCCTCCTCCTCCTCCTCCCAGGCCCTTCAGAGCCTCCTCCTCCTCCTTGGAGGCCTTCAGGAGCCTCCTCCTCCTCCGAGGAGGAGGCCTAACAGAGCCTCTTCCTCCTCCTCCTCGGAGGCCTGGCAGGGTCTCCTCCTCCTCTGAGGCCTTACAGAGTCTCCTCCTCCTCCTTCGAGGACTAACAGAGCTTCCTCCTCCTCCTCCGAGGCCTTCCAGAGCCTCCTCCTCCTCCGAGGCCTTACAGAGTCTCCTCCTCCTCCTTCGAGGCCTTACAGAGCCTCCTCCTCCTCCGAGGCATTACAGAGCCTCCTCCTCCTCCTCCGAGGCCTTGCAGAGTCTCCTCCTCCTTTGAGGCCTTACAGAGTCTCCTCCTCCTCCTTAGAGGACTAACAGAGCCGCCTCCTCCTCCTCCAAGGCCTTTCAGAGCCTCCTCCTCCTCCGAGGGCTTACAGAGTCTCCTCCTCCTCCTCCGAGGCCTTACAGAGCCTCCTCCTCCTACGAGGGCTTACAGAGTCTCCTCCTCCTCCTCCGACGAGGCCTTACAGAGCCTCCTCCTCCTCCGAGGCCTTACAGAGCCTCCTCCTCCTCCTCCGAGGCCTTTCAGAGCCTCCTTCTCCTCCGAGGCCTTCCAGAGCCTCCTCCTCTGAGGCCTTACAGAGCCTCCTCCTCCTCCGAAGCATTACAGAGCCTCCTCCTCCTCGGAGTCCTTGCAGAGTCTCCTCCTCCTTCGAGGCCTTACAGAGTCTCCTCCTCCTCCTTCGAGGACTAACAGAGCCTCCTCCTCCTCTTCCGAGGCCTTACAGAGCCTCCTCCTCCTTCGAGGTCTTACATAACCTCCTCCTCCTTCGGTGCATTACAAACCTCCAAGGCCAGAAGTAGGCTTTCACTCCTCTTGGAAGCCATGCCGCTTCTATGTCCTCGTTATGTAACCAACTCCTCTCCTCTTATCCCTGCAAGGTTCTCTTCCCATCCACCACCAATACAATCGCGGTGATATGCAATGTTACATATACATACATGTATATTTTTCTTCCACCAAAGAAATATTGCATGGCTATGAACCTTTTGAAAGGGCTTCAGTGCATTAACTTTGTTTTGAACTGAGGATCACCCTACTACTACCCTATTGACACTTCATTGTACACGTACTCCAAACCTTCCACTTGCAATTACGTAAACAATTGCTGGGTTTTGCAATCCATTGTCCTTCTCCTTCATACATCTTTGAGAATAGCAAAATTATTCCAATACCATTGCTCACTCTTTCAACTATGCCATCGCTCCCCTATGTTTCTCGTCATTGCCCATTCCCAAACATTGCCATGGCAGCAAAGATTACTGATTCAATGTTTTGTTTTTCATCCACCGGCCTTCCGTGATAAAAGTTTTTATGAAAAGTTTCATGTTTCCTTCTTGCCAATGTTTACAATTGGAGTTTTCCAAATAGACTGATTGCAAAAAGCACCAGCTTGGTTGTGAATCAAGCATAGTCCAGTCCTAAAACCAGAGTTTTCTCCCTCCTCACTCTGCTGTTGTGAATCCTTGTAATGTCATTACATTAATCCTTCCTCAATCTCTTCATTCGTTGTTATCATTATTATTCTTATAATCTGTGAAATTGTATGGTGACAAGAAAATGTATACCTGTCTTTGCAATGATTTGTTCCCCTTCATCCCGGATTGTGTGATGCTTCTTCCACTATTTCCATTAACAGTCGGGGACTAAAGATTGTGTGGTGCATTTCTCTCCTCTTTGCATCAATCTAATCCAGGAATTTATAAACGCCAATATCTAGTTGCCTAATCAAAGGCACTGATGAGACTGAAAAACTACCAAAAATGTCTGTTCATGATTCTAACTGGGAAAGACAAAAAAGCAGTGACTATAATTGTAAGCAATCCGAAATAGGTATGTCTTTAGTTGTGTTCTAACAGTGAATAACCGGTGACAAGACCGAAGGATTTGGGAAGACCATTCCGCAATCTTGATGCAGAGGCAGTAAAAGATTGATCACCTAGAAGAGAGCATGTTCGTGGACTCTCAAGCAGGCATTTACCTGCATGATTGCAAATTAGTTTGAGGGTGATAAATAAGCAATGAGTCTGAAATGTACACAGGGGCATATCCATGCATCAACAATGGAGGAATATGTTGAAGAAAAAAATTGTGTGTGGCATTCCTCCTCTCTCTCTCTCTCTCTCTCTGTGCCAACAGTTGGGAAATAAAGATTGTGTGATGTATTCCTCCTCTCCCTGTACTAGTGGATAAATACAAACTGTGTAATATGCTCTCTTTCCATCTACATGGAAAGAATAATGATTGTATGATGCATTCCTCTGCTCTTTCCACTAACAATGGAGGAACAACAAATTTGTGATATGTTACTCTGCTCTTTACATCATCGGTGATGGAATAAAGATTATATGATGCATTACTACTCTTTCCATCAAGAGTATGGGAATATAAGTTGTACAATGCGTTCCTCTGCTCTTTCTGTCAACAATGGAGGAATATAAAATGTATGATGTGTTCCTCTGCCCTGTTAACAGTTGGGGAATAAAGATTGTGTTGTATGTTCCTCCACTCTTTCAGCAGAGAAAGAATAAAGATTTTGTGATGTGATCCCCCTTCACATAAAAAATGGGGGAAAAAAGATTGAGATATATTAGTTTGCTCTTTCCGCCAACAGTGGAGGGAGGAAAATTGTATGATGCGTTCCTCCTCTCTTCCCATCAACAGCGGAAGAATAATAATTTGTAATGTGTTCCTCCCCTCTTCCCATCATTATTATGATGCGTTCCACCCTTTTTCCCTTAACAAATGTTGGACGTACTAAAGATTGTGTGATGCGTTCTTCTGCTCTTCATGCAACAATGGAGGAATAAAGATTGTAATACATTCCCGTGCTCTTTCAATTAACAGTGAAGTAATATAATTTGTTTGATATGCTCCTCCACTCCTTCATCAGTAGCGGAATGAAAACTGTATGATGCGTTCTTCCCTGCTTTCATTCAACAGCGGAGTGGAAGAAAATGTTGTGATGTGTCCCTCCCCTAGCCTCTTCCCATCAAAAGTGGAGATTGCTATTTCCGCAACAATTGAGAAATAAAAATTGTATGCTTGGATTCCTTCTCTCTTTGCATTAACAGTGGAGAAAGGAAAATTTTGTGATGCGTTCCGATGCTCTTCACATCAAAGGTGGGGAATAAAGATTGCGTGATGCGTTCCTTGCTCTTTTCATCTATGGAGGAGGAATACAAATAAAATTGTATAATAATAATAAAGTTTGTGTGATATGTTCCTCCTATCTTTCCATCAACAGGGTAAAGATAAAAAAAATTGTATGATGCATTCTTGGCCTCTTTGCATCAACAGTGGGGGATTTAAGATTTTGTGGTGCATTCGTCTGTTCTTTCCACCAACAATGGAGAAATAAAAATTGTATGATGCGCTTCTCCCATCTTAACCATCAACAGCTAGCAGAGGAATGAAAATTGTGTGATGCGTTCCTCTGCTCTATTAGCAACATTGGAGGAATACAATTTGTGTGATGCGTTCCTCTGCTCTTTCAGCAACATTGGAGGAATACAAATTGTGTGATCGTTCCTCTGCTCTTTCAGCAACATTGGAGGAATACAATTTGTGTGATGCGTTTCTCTGCTCTTTCAGCAACATTGGAGGAATAAAAATTGGATGAAGCGTTAGTCTTTCCATTAACAGTGGAGAAATAAAAATTATGTGATATATTCCTCTGCTCTTTTCGCAACATTGGAGGAATAAAATTTGTGTGATGCGTTCCTCTGCTCTTTCAGCAACATTGGAGGAATAAAAATTGGATAAAGCGTTAGTCTTTCCATTAACATTGGAGAAATACAAATTGTGTGATATATTCCTCTGCTCTTTTCGCAACATTGGAGGAATAAAAATTGTGTGATGCGTTCCTCTGCTCTTTCAGCAACATTGAAAGGAATAAAAATTGTGTGATGCATTCCTCTGCTCTTTCAGCAACATTGGAGGAATAAAATTTTGTGATGCATTCCTCTGCTCTTTCAGCAACATTGGAGGAATAAAAATTGTTTGATGTGTTCCTCTACCCTGTTCACAGTGGGGGAATAAAGATTGTGTTGTATGTTTCTCCACTCTTTGAACAGAGAAAGAATAAAGATTATGTGATGCATTCTTCCCCCCTTCCATCAAAAAATGGGAGAATAAAGATTGTGAGATGCGTTCCTCTGCTCGTTCCGCAACACGTGAGGAATGAAAATTCAAATTGTGTGATGCATTCCTCTGCTTTTTCAGCCACAAAGGAGTTATAAAAATTGTATGATGTGTTTCTCTGCCCTGTTCACAGCGGGGGAATATAGATTGTGTTGTATGTTCCTCCACTCTTTGAGCAGAGAAAGAATAAAAAATTATGTGATGCATTCCTCCCCCGTCACATAAAAAAATGGGTGAATAAAAATTGTATGATGCGTTGGTCTACTCTTTTCACCAACGATAGAGGAATAAAAATTGTGTGATATATTCCTGCCTTCTTTCTCTCAACGGTTGAGGAAGTTAAATGTTGTGGTGCGTTCCTCCCCTCTTCCTAAATATAGATTGTGTGATGCATTCCTTGATCTGCTCTTTCTTCAACAATGGAGAAATAAAAATTGTATGCTTGGATTCCTTCTCTCTTTGCATTAACAGTGGAGAAAGGAAAATTTTGTGATGCGTTCCGATGCTCTTCACATCAAAGGTGGGGAATAAAGATTGTGTGATGCGTTCCTTGCTCTTTTCATCTACAGTGTAAAGATAAAACAAAAATCTCTACTGAAAGTGTAAAGATAAAAAAAAATTGTATGATGCATTCTTGGCCTCTTTGCATCAACAGTGGGGGATTTAAGCTTTTGTGATGCATTCGTCTGTTCTTTCCACCCACAAATGAGGAATAAAAATTGTATGATGCGCTTCTCCCATCTTTCCATCAACATTGGAGGAATAAAAATTACATGATGCGTTCCTCTGCTCTTTCAACAACATTGGAGGAATAAAAATTGTTTGATGTGTTCCTCTACCCTGTTCACAGTGGGGGAATAAAGATTGTGTTGTATGTTTCTCCACTCTTTGAGCAGAGAAAGAATAAAGATTATGTGATGCATTCTTCCCCCCTTCCAACAAAAATTGGGAGAATAAAGATTGTGAGATGCGTTCCTCTGCTCGTTCCGCAACATGTAAGGAATGAAAATTCAAATTGTGTGATGCATTCCTCTGCTCTTTCAGCCACAAAGGAGTTATAAAAATTGTATGATGTGTTTCTCTGCCCTGTTCACAGTGGGGGAATAAAGATTGTGTTGTATGTTCCTCCAGTTTTTCAGCAGAGAAAGAATAAAGATTATATGATGCATTCCTCCCCCTTTACATAAAAAATGGAGGAAAAAAAATTGTATGATGCGTTCGTCTACCCGTCCACCACCAATGGAGAAATAAAAATTGTGTGATATATTCCTGCCCTCTTTCTATCAACGGTTGAGGAAGTAAAACGTTGTTGTGCTTTCCTCCCCTCTTCCTAAATATAGATTGTGTGATGCATTCCTTGATCTGCTCTTTCTGCAACAATGGAGAAATAACAAGTGTATGCTTGGATTCCTCCTCTCTTTGCATTAACAGTGGAGAAAGGAAAATTTTGTGATGAGTTCCAGTGCTCTTTACATCAAAAGTGGGGAATAAAGATTGTGTGATGCGTTCCTTGCTCTTTTCATCAACAGGGTAAAGATAAAAAAATTGTATGATGCATTCTTGGCCTCTTTGCATCGACAGTGGGGGCTTTAAGATTGTGTGTTGCATTCGTCTGTTCTTTCCACCAACAATGGAGGAATAAAAATTGTATGATGCGCTTCTCCCATCTTAACCATCAACAGCAGAGGAATGAGAATTGTGTGATGCGTTCCTCTGCTCTATTAGCAACATTGGAGGAATAAAAATTGGATGAAGCGTTAGTCTTTCCATCAACATTGGAGGAATACAAATTGTGTGATGCGTTCCTCTGCTCTTTCAGCAACATTGGAGGAATAAACATTGTGTGATGCGTTCCTCTGATCTACCTTTCAGCAACATTGGAGGAATAAAAATTGTTTGATGTGTTCCTCTGCTCTGTTCACAATGGTGGAATAAAGATTGTGATAGGCTCTAATTTCCATCAGCAGTGAGCTGATAAAGTTTTTGTGATGTTCTCCTCTTTCCATTATTATAGTGGGAAAAAGGTTATATGATATATTCTTCTGCCCTGTCCAACAACAGTAGTGAAGGAATGAAATTGTGTGATTCATTCCTTGGCTGCTCTTTCCACATAGTAAAGGAATGAAAATTGTGTGATGCATTCCTCCCCTCTTTCCATCAATAGTAGAGGAATACAAATTGTATGACGTATTCCTCCTTTATTTCTGTCGCAAGTGGGCAACGTTAGGAGCACAGATTGTATTACATGCCCTTAGTTCCCCTATTCATTCAACAATGGCTAGTGATTATGGGATACATTGTTTTTTGACCCCACTTCCCTTTCCCATTTCTGTCACAGGTGGGGAACAAATATTGTTGAGAATGTTCACCCCCTGTTGCCATCTATATGTTCTGTATGTTCCAAATATTTATACTCCTCAATCCTTCCTCTTTTAACTGCTCTCTATATGGCTGAATACTTGCAGTGATATGTTCTTGGCCCTCTTTATGCCTAGGTCATAAATTTGCACCTGACCCCATATGATTTTTCCCTACCCGGCAGCTTGCTTTGGATCTTATAGACTATACTGGATTCTTCCGATTTTCATTTCTACGGCATGTGTGGTCACATATTCTGCGGCCCCAAGGAGGTGCCCGGTGAACATTGGTCGAGTGAAAATGCAAGGCTCCCATAATGGTGCCGGCCAGATGCCGGCCAGTAAGCTTACAGGCTCCGTCCCATGAACAGATGCACCCCATGGCTCCCGGGGCCCAGCCAGGGTCTTCAAGGCGCCCGACTGGGTGCCGTGCGGTGCACTGAACTACGTGTCCTCTGACATCTTGCGTCTCCTGTATTGAAAGCTGCATTCTACATTAAGAATTGACAGAATAAAGCCTGAGGGGCCCACAGGCCCTTTTCGAGCCTTCTACGCCCTAACGGTCAGATTAAAACGCCAGGAGAATTGGGAGCAGCCAATTCAGCACCACAACACCCTTACGGCTGGTGAGAAATATTCTAGCACCATAGGAACTGTACGAGAGAAATTCCCAAAATGTCTGTTTTACTGACCATAAGGGCCCCGGATTTTATGTGTGAACGCCCCATAACCATGCTCGTGATGGAGAAATAAAGTCAAACTGCTCTCCATATGGTGGAATACTTGCAGTAATATTTCCTTCGCCCTCCTAACCAAGCTCTTGATGGAGAAATAAAGTCCTAGATATGTTTGTACTCCTCCTTCCTCTCCAAACTGCTCTTTATATGGTGGAATACTTGCAGTGATATGTCCTTTGCGCTTCTAACCAAGCTCTTGATGGAGAAATAAAGTCCTAGATATGTTTGTACTCCTCCTTCCTCTCCAAACTGCTCTTTATATGGTGGAATACTTGCAGTGATATGTCCTTTGCGCTTCTAACCAAGCTCTTGATGGAGAAATAAAGTCCTAGATATGTTTGTACTCCTCCTTCCTCTCCGAACCGATTCCTTATAATACATTGCTCATGTGATGTATATTTTTCTGATTCCTTACAATACATTCCTCATGTGATTTATATTTTTCCACTTCCTTACAATACATTGCGCATGTGATGTATATTTTTCCACTTCCTTACAATACATTCCTCATGTGATGTATATTTTTCCACTTCCTTACAATACATTGCGCATGTGATGTATATTTTTCCACTTCCTTACAATACATTGCTCATGTGATGTATATTTTTCCACTTCCTTATAATACATTGCGCATGTGATGTATATTTTTCTGATTCCTTAGAATACATTGCTCATGTGATGTATATTTTTCCACTTCATTATGATACATTGTTCATGTGATGTATATTTTTCCACTTCATTATGATACATTGTTCATGTGTTGTATTTGTTGCCACTTCCTCCACATCTTTTTTCCTACAATTCAAGTCACTTTGCCCCTCCTCTTTGATATTGTGTATACGTACATACCTACATACCTTACAATAAATATGTTGTTCCGTATCATACATTCCTCATGTGATGTATATTTTTCCAATACCTTATAATACAATAGTCATGTGATGTATATGTTTCCACTTCCTTATAATACATTGCTCATGTGATGTATATTTTCCACTTCCTTATAATACATTGTTCATGTGATGTATTTGTTGCCACTTCTTTATGATACATTGTTTTACGTGATGTATTTGTTGCCACTTCTTTATGATACCTTGTTCATGTGATGTATTTGTTGCCACTACTTTATGATACATTGTTTATGTGATGTATTTGTTGCCACTTCTTTATGATACATTGCTCACCTTACAATATTCCTGTGTAACACATTGCTCCTGAGATGTATGAAACTTTTATATTTGAAACTCAATCCTTAGTAATGTTATATTTTCAGTAACACAGTATGAAAGATGAATGAAAGTTATATTCGATATATAACTCAAACCTTACAATGTGATTTTCTATGTACTGAATGCTTTTCACATTAGTTTAGAAAGTATTCATAGAACATGTATAAATCAAACCTGACAATAAATATGTTCCGTATGATACATTGCCCATGTGTTGTATATGTTTTCTCATCATGTAGTCTTTATAATTATATATCACTCTGTTCCCCATCCAATCATATTGTGTTCATACTCCAAACATTACAATAGGATAATTTTAGTAATAAATTGCCCACGAGATGTATGAAGGGAAATAATATGTGTCACTCAAACCTTACAAATTATACTATTTATGTAGTGTTATTGAGACGAATACATGCTGTATATTACCAAAACCTTACAATATGATACTCTTTATGTAGTGTTATTTATGTACTGTTATTAAGATAATACATACTTTATATGGATGATTTATCTGTAAAATTTAATAACTGTGGTACTGGCTGTTTTGTTGGTAGTACCAAAGTAAATCATTTATTATTTGCTGATGATCTTGTTAGTTTTAGTCCATCAACTGCAGGTTCACAGAGCTTGCTAAATGTTTAAGACAATGATGTTAAATATAATGCGAAAAAGAGTCACGTTATGATTGTGAATTGTAATATCTACATGTAAATATGTTATATGGACCTCTGCCCTTGCAGCTGAGTCTGGAATAAAGTCTTGAATTGAATCAAATCCGAGCTTACAATATGATACTATTTATTTACTGTTCTTGAGATGAATGCATACTGTATAACCAAGGAGTGTTATAACTCCTTGGTGTGACATAATGTGGAATGAGTGGAATCTACATTGATATGACAATTAAGGCTGCCAATTACTTATCTATGGATTGTTAAATTAGTGTCATGTTTAATAATGTTCCTTAACCTTTGAAGTCTGATACATTATTTTCTGTCAAAATTAAAATCACAATGAAATATGTATGACTTTCGCTTAAATCATCATGTTGGATTCCAGCTGTCATACAATCTTTAAAACAAACACATTTGTTTGAAAGATGTGTAAAAAAAAAGGCTTGAAGCATATGAATCTGTTATATTCCAGGTCATTTTCACAAATGTTAAGTTCACACGGTTTTGATGTCTACTTTCCTTCTTATTTCAGACTTCCATGTATGTACTATCATGTACTATCAGTTAGCATAATTGTTGACATTTCAAAAATTTCCTAGAAGTTGAGAGTGATTTAATTGGATACAAAATGTAATCAAATGAGTTCGTGCTTTATGCCTATAGATTGTGTGACTGTGTAATGATTGAATTGAAAATGAAATGTTAACAAATGAGCTCATATATTTACGCCTATTGATTTTGCTTAATGAATGATTGAATTGAAAATAAGTGTTATAAAATGAGCTTTTTTATGGCTTATCGGAGTGTGTGTAATGATTGAATTGAAAATGAAATGTTATAAAAAAAAAGCTCGTGTTTTATGCCTATTGATTGCGTGTAACGAACAATTGAATTGGAAACAAAAAGAGCTCATATTTTAGGCCTTATGATTCTGTTGATTGATTGAATAATTCAAAATAAAAGATGTTATCAAATGGTCTCACATCTTATTATTTTCAAGAGCAAAATAAATATTTGCTGAAATACGAACAAATCCCTTTTTTGCATTAACATTGCAAGGGTGCATGCATGCTGCAACACAGTTATTATAGAGGTTTTTTTTCTCTTTACCTCTTCAGAGGGACTTCATTATAAAATTTCAAAATACACATAGACTATTTACAAAACAAGTAAAATTACCAATATTTTGGGAATGCTTTTTTTAATTTTGACATTTCGAATACAAATAAAACACAATTATAGAGTTAGAAAGGGAGCGGAAACAGAGTAGAGAGCCATAAAGCGAGATGGAAGCAAATTGAAAGGAGAGGGAACAGAGTTCAATTGTGAGATTGAGAGAAGGGGGGGGGGAGAGAGAGAGAGCAAATGAAAAAAAACATACAGAGAAAATTGAGACACATTGAGAGGGACATTTCAATAGATGACATCTCCAGAGTTTTAAAGTTTTTTGTTTTCACAGGAATTATCATACATCAGAATACTCATATTGATTAACAATCTTGATTTTCTGAAACTTTCAGAACACCGAAAACAAACGTAGTTGGACCAGACCATAAGCCTAGTTACTGTCCGGAGAGGTATTGGGATGGAAACAAGATTTGTGAGGTCGCAGTGCGAAAAAATGTCTTTTACACCCCCATCAGGATGAGTTTTTTCCGTCTAAATTCATAAGATGTCATAAGTAACATAATATATAATATCATCTATGAATGCGAGCGAGAGAGCTTTTGGGGAAAATCGCTCTTAGTCGCTTGAAATTAGGGGCACATTAATAGGGGACACTTTCTTTCTCTCTTGTTCGTACATACATCATGATAACAATAATCATTAAAAAAATCACTGCACAATAATTACAAAAGGTAAAAACAGATGAAAAACGTCAAACAATACAGAAATAGTGCGTAACAATTGAATAAGGGATAAGACACTTATTAGGAAAGAAAAGGAGCAGTGTCAAAGTACACAGGGCAATTAACAGAGGTGATAATTGGGCACTTCTTGCACTTATAAAAAGAGGCACACGCCAGGGATGAAAAAGGCACTTATGAAAATGGGAATTGGGAATTTGTCGACGGAAAATGGGCACCGATCAAATTTTGATAGGGGCATTTTTAAGAGGTGAAAGGGGGCATTTTAAAGGGGATGGATAGGTCCCTTGTTAGAAAGTAAAAGGGCACGTATTATTGTTAAAGGGAAATTATCAGAGGTGAAAAGGGGCACTTATGAGAATAAAGGAAAATGTGCATTAGTTGAAAGAAAAGGGGCACCTATCAGATTTTAATCGGGGCATTTATCAGAGGTGAAATGGGGCTTTTATGAGAAGGGGTGGAAGTGGCTCTTATTAAATAGAAAAAGAGGCACATGTTGAATTAAAAGGGGCCCCTATCTGTGATGAAAAGGGGTAATAATGAGAAGGGGGACTTATAAGGAGGAAAAAGAGGATGAATTAAAAAGAAAAGGGGCAGTTATCAGAGCTACTAAGGGACAATCATCAGAGATGAAAAGAGCACTTATCAGGAAGGGAAGGGGCACATGTAAAATATACGGTGCTCTTATCAAATTTAAAAGGGGAAGAGCACTTCTTACAAAGGCAAAGGGGCACTTGTCAAAGTAAAAGCGGCACCTCCCAGATTTGAATAGGGCAATTATCAGAGGCGAAGGGGGCACTTAATATCAAAAGTAAAAAGGGGCATTTACTAAAAATTTAAAAGGGCACTTATGAGAATGGAAAATAGACACTTATTGTCCCTATATGAACATGATGTTACAGTGGAAAACACCCTGTACCTTGGATAGGATGTTAAAATAGAGACCCTATGTAGGAGAGTGAGTCGCAAGCTATGCATAGTAGTACTACACCTCCACATTCTGATCAGTAACATTGCGAGAAGATGGCTGAAGGTCAAAGGGCTAAGTTTCCTTTCCCCTCACATGCATAAATATAATGTTGAGAAATGAAATATGTCTTCTATGAATGGGCAACACAGGAACAAATTTTGATAACATGATTTGAAAGTCAACCACCCAAGACCGTGATGAGAGGAAGGCTAATATTCAGTTCATATTACAATTGATTTATTATCGTCTTAAGTAGCTGATTAGCATAATGAGCTGATTCATGTGTACTTCATTCTCATTGTTTATCTAGAAAGCCTGAAAATGGTGCAATGCAACATTGTAAATCACTTTTTAAAGACAACAAATTCATTCATGAGAAGATATTCTATTTAGACGGAGTACAATTAGCCTAATTAACATATTTGCATATATTGATATAGGTCTAATTTTATCCAGAAAAATCGGGAATGACAATTTTTTTATGTGTATTTTCGTTATGACAACCAATATTTATCTCAGAGGTAATTCATGTTGAATGAAAAATAATTAGCCTTGCTAGCATAATTAACCTAATTAGCATATTGATCAGGTAATTGCCTAATGGCCTTGTGGATTTCTGTCCAACAAGACTACAAAAGGTATTCATATTTAAGTTCCTACTGTATCAGTGATAAGAGCAGGAAAAAAACAGTCATGACAGAGGCCAGTAAGTAATTTTAGATAAAAAGAAATGGATGGGTCGACTGAAATATCATATGCAGAGAGAGGTTTGCATGTGTAAGCAGGCGCGGATCTAGGGGGCAGCGCCCCCCCCCCCCGCAAACAAGAGATAAAAAGAGAGAAGGGAAATGGAAAGAGGAGAGAAAGGGAAAGAAAGAAGAGGAATAAAAAAAGAAAAAGATCGGGGGGGCGAAAGGGCCTTGCCTCCCCCAGCTGTTACCTACCCCCCCCCCCCACTCCCTCCGTCAAAAAATAAGAGAGAAGGAAGGAAAGGGAAAGAAAAAAGAAAAGAGGAGATAAAGGGAAGGAAAAAAGAGGAAGAAGAGAAGAAAAGAAGGGGGATATCAGTTGTTATTTTCACGCCAACAAGTTGCCCTTGCCTCCCCCCCTCTCTGCCCCCGCCCCCCCCCCCCCAAAAAAAAGGGGGGAGGGAGGGGGAGCGAAAAAGGAAAGCTAAAAGGAACAAAAACAGAAAGAAGAAAAGAAAAGAAAAGGGTGAAGTGAAGGGGGAACAGTTGCGATTAATCCCGCCAAAAACGTGTAGATCGGAAGGGGTCGGAAGGCCCTTGCCTCCCCTCATCAAACTTAAAACAGAGAGAAGGAAGGGAAAGGAAAGGAAAAGAGGAGAGAAAGGGGAAAAAAAAGAGAAAGAAGAAAGGTAGGGGGATCAGTTGCGATTTTTCCCGCCAACAAGGTGTAGATCGGGGAGGGGGGGGGGGCATAGCTTACCCAAATGAACCTATATCAGCTAGAGCTCGGATCAGACAAAATAACATGAACAATGAAACCTGTGAGGTTTGTGTGTACTTTTTGAAATCATTCTCAGTGGTGGATGCAGGGGGGCACAGGGGGCACGTGCCCCCCCCCCCCCGGTACAAAAAAGGGAGAAAAGGGAGTGGGAGAGAAAAGGAGGGAAAAAAGACAAAGGGAGAAAAAGGAGTGGGAAAGAAAAAGGAGGGGAAAAAACAAAAGGGAAGAGAGAAAGAAGAAGAAAAGAGGGAAGAGAGAAAAGGGGAGAGGAGGAAAAGGAGGAGGAAAGGAAGAAAGAGAAGCGAGAGGAGAGAAAAAGTGGAAAAGGAAGAAAGGAGAAGGAGACGGAGGAGGGAAAAGGGGGGGGGGAGGGAGGAGGAAAATAATGAGAAATGAAAAAGAAAGAAAGGGAGATGATATTATAAGAAGGTGTTTTTTTGCCGGGAAAAGGGCGGGGGGGGCACGCAATTTTGCAGTGTGCATAATATAAGCTCCCTCTTGTCAGGCGTGTAGCCCCCCCCCCCCCCCCCCCCAAAAAAAAAAAAAAAAAAAAAAAAAAAGCACAAGAAGAACAAAAGAAAAAGATGGAAAAAAGGGGGAAAGAGAAAAATTTTCTGAGTTAAAGGAGAACGGGAAAAATGAAAGAGAAGTAAATGAAGATAGAAGAGAGGTGCGAAAGCATGAGGAATTGCCTTTCTTTTATTTAAAAGGAATATTGTGATAACAACCAGGTGCGTCGCTAAAGGGGGGTGTGGGGGGGGGGATGAGACACGCACCCTCACCTGTTAGGATATTGTCGGTAAAATTGCTCTGCTGTGGGGGAAAATGAGAAGGAAAGGGAAAGAAAAGAAAAGAATAAAAGAAAAAGAAAGGATAGAAAGGAAAGAGAAGAGAAGAAAGAAAGAGAAAAAAGAAAAAGAGGAAGGAGAGAGGGAAAGGAGGAAAAAAAAAGGGAGAAAAGGAAATGAAAAAAGAAGGTAAAAGGGAAACGAGAGAAACGGGGGATGAAAGAGAGGAGAGAGAGAGAGGGGGTTCAGAGCCTGGGAGAAGAGGGGTGAGAGTAAGAGAGAGAGAGAGAGAGAGAGAGAGAGAGGCGGGGGGGGGGTGTTGGGTGGAGTCACCACGTTGAGGGGGCAAGAAAGGGTCCGCTGTGTCGGTATTCTTACTCGATCCTCGTGTACTATATCAATGCAGAAGTTTGAAGTCGGTGAGATGGATTATGTCGGTGTGACCGCGCCGTTTGTCCTACCAGTTTCGTTTGTCCGTCGGACATAATATGCGGGTTTTCTGCTCGCACGGATCGTCCGTGACTCGCACGGATCGCCTGAGGGACGATCCGTGCGGTTTGCTATCCACACATTTTGTCCCCCCATTGTTTTACGTGTATATTTGATAAAAGGAAGCAACTCGGCAAATCAATGTATTTAGACTCATTGTAAATGATGTGGTTGACATTTTTTCTAGAAATTACATAATAATAACTCTACAATTTTTTTAAAGCAAATGGGCCAGTCCCTTTGAAAGTAGAAGTGAATATTTTCTTTAAAACCTTTATTTTATGAAGGCATACTCGTGATATCGGCCCCACAACTGTTGTAATCGATTATACGTTTGTACGTGGCTTCGGACATCAACCAACTCACTACTAGTATATACTCGTGATACAGGCCCAGCTCCAAGTATTTGGGGGCGTTTCGAGGTTTAATGAAGGAGTTAAATGGGAAATAAAAGTGATTACAAATGGGGTCGAAAGTGAGTGGGGGAGGCTAGAGTATTTAAGATAAGGTAGAGCGTAGCACAAATTGGCGGATGCTCAGGGGGTAGGGGCATTTAATTACGGTCAGATGAGCATATTTTAATACTTTATTCATAACACTGGCAGGTCACTAATTGGCGTATGGTCCAAGGGGCGGAGTCCCCGGAAGCGCAGGGGTTTTAGGCATTAAAATTAAGGTCAGATTAGCATCCAGGGGCCAGCCTTAGGTCCCAAGGTGGGGTCCAGGGGGCAGAGCCCCCGGAAGCACAGGGGTATGGGCATTTAATTACGGTCACATGGGCATACTTTCTTTTCTATTTCTTTCTATCTAATTCTCTTTAATATACTTTTTCAAAAGTGTGTGGGGGGGGCTCGAGCCCCCAAGCCCGCCGTAGTAGGCCTCTAAATAGTAATTAAGCACATTTCTTGCCTGACTGTAAATTTTGAAATTTGTCATTCTCCCACAAACGCATAAAAAGTATAATTTACTAAAAAGTGTAGAAAAATCCCGGAAAATTAGACCGTTTCAGCAGCATCTGTAAATCACTGGCATCAAATTAGAACAAAAAATTCACTTTAAAAGTTTATTTTGGTGGGGGGGGGGGGGTAGCAACTGGCTGATTACTTAGACCTATGGTGTCGAGGGGCTCTTTCTTTATTTTTGTTCGGTAATAAATAAGGTTAGTTTATGTGGGTGTCACTCAGGCGCGGACATACGGGGGGCGACGGACCCGCCCCCCCCCCCTTTTTGAAAAAAAAAGAAAGGAAAGGAAAGAAAAAGAAAGGAAAGGAAAAAGAAAAGAAAGAAGGGCTAAAAACACGAGTTAGAAGTGGACCAATCAAGGCGCTCACTTATCCGTATCAGGGGAAAATACACGGGGGCTCGGGGTGAATCAGCCCCCGAAATGCCAAAAAGAGCCCCCGAAAGTCATACAAGTAGCCCCCGAAATTTTTTAAGTATTTTTTCCCTGATCCGTATATAGGACAAGGCCCTGGGGCAGCTAGCCATACTCCGATATTTGGGTCGTTTTCCGATCAGAACTAGCCCTAACTATCATTCCAGGATTTTGTTTCAGAACCTGAGACAAAGTCACCCAATCCCTTTAAGTTTCAAAAAGTAGACTTCATTGACCTGTACATAGGCTTAGGAACCGGGGGTGCTTGGGGGCACAGCCCCCAACCCCCCAAAAAATATATATATTGGGGGGCTCAGATATCATTGAGCCCCCCCCCCCCCCCCACAATATTTCGGCCGGGCTCGGTTATCATGAGCCCCCCCCCCCCCCCCCCTCCCCAATATTTTGTTCGTGCTGATGAGTTGAGGGAAGTGTATGCCGGAGATATTGACTTTGTAGCATTAACTCGGCAGCTAACAAACCTCCAAGACGTGTATGACGATGAGAGCCTGTTTCAAATCGAGCAAAGCTAGGTTCCATGCAATCGAAACCGGGCTGACCAGATTAAACTTTAACAACGCAGAAACACGAAGTTGAAAACCATCCAGAGACTCCCAATAAATTGCGTTACTTATTAATTAATTATTTCATTACAAATCTTTATTCTCATTTTTCTAATAAAGACTATAACTGATTTTCTTATAAATTTGAAGATATTTATGGCGTATATATTCAATATGAATGAACGCCACAAAACATTTACCAACAACAACAACAACGATGAGAGGAAACCTATCAAATACATTAAAACAATCTGTGAGATTTTCAACAACAGTCCAATCTATAAGAGATCATTCTCAGAGGTACACATTCTTCTTCTCATTTACCTTACCATCCCGGTTACAACGGCAACTTGCGAGAGAACATTCTCTGTCTTGAAAGGGATCAAAACTTATCTGATAAGTACAATGACCCAAAGAAAGCTCAACCAAAGCTTAATATTACTCATATATAAATCTCGTACAGATAAACTGGACTTGAAAAAGCTTTGTTTCCAGGAACACAAGAAGACAAAACTTCTTTGGCACATTTGTCTGAGGCTGCATGTGCACCTCAAAAGAAGAAAAGTCTGAAATTTTTCGCCGCGATGACATAGACGAGGAACAAAGAATTTATTTACAGGTGCAAATTAAAGAAGTATATTTTTTGGGTGGTGCCACATTTCAGTTTTTAAATATGTCCGTTTATAGGCATTACAATAAAAGTTTTGTTTTTCACGTTCCTGGGGTATTATTTTTTCCAAAGTTGTTAAATGTGTGTTATTTTAACACCTAGTACTTTGTCTTACTTAATAAAAATAAACTGAATATCTTACAATTTAACGATTTCTTCAAGTAGGCCTACTTTTATTAATTTCTTCAACTGCTTAAAATTAAGGCTACAAATGCTTTGTTACTGTAGAGCTGTAGTGTGAACAGGCTACTTAGTAATTCACATTTATAGATTGGTGCACATCATTATGCTTGATCATCCTCTCCTATCTGTTTGTTGTCATTCCTCTGTTAGTCATCCTTTATTTGCTACCTATGATATTTGAATATTCATTATTTCCTTTTATTATATAAATGAACGTGTAAATACCTATTTATGCAAAATAAACCCTGGAGGTTTAAAGTTGTAAAGCCCAGGGCAGTTCAACACACGCAATCATGAAATAAGGGTGTCTTTATCGAAGTGTCTCTGTAAGTTTAGAACCACGCCTACCCGCTCAGGCCACCCTACATTCAGGGGCGTCGCTAAAGGGGGGGGGGGGTGTGAGGTTGAAGCCGGTGGTTTTTTTTTTATGTCGGTCGGCCAGCAATTTTTTCCCCTTCGAACTGTGACTTTTTATCGGACAAAGAAACGTTTTTGAAAATTCACACAATGATTTAGAGTCGGTACAATGAATCGTCTTCTTTTTCTAATAATTTAATGAAACGTCGAAGCTCCCGCGCTTCGCGCAAGAGGGGGAAAACTGAATTCAGACACTTAGGGTTAAGAGTATAGAGAACGGTATACAACAAATCGTCTTCTTTCTATAATATTTTAATGAAACGTCAAAGCTTCCGCGCTTCGCGTGGGACGGGGAAACTGAATTCAGACAAGGATTAAGAGTCGAGAACGGTACAACAAATCGTCTTCTTTTCATAATAATTTAATGAAACGTCTAAGCCACCGCGCTTCGCGCGGGAGGCCTTTCACCCACCCCCTACCCCACCTAGGGAGCGCTTTGCGTGCTCTTTAAGTGATTCGCTTGCCCAATACCGCCCCTCCCTTAAATAAGATCCTACCTACGCGCCTGCATTAAAATATAAAGCTATTATGCTTACTAAGTTGACGAAATAATTTGTATATTTATGTCGTCGACGAAAATGACCATTTGCGCATAACAATTTAGCCTTTGGCCTCGGGTTTATAGGGTTACATTTGTAGATATTGGGACATTTAATTTTGTCGGTAATTGGTGGCTTGTTTTGTCGGTAATCGTTGGCCTCTATACCACCCCCCGCCCCCACTAAAAAAGGTCTAGCGACGCCCCTGACGACACATCAGGCCTATACTTGCGTTTTGTGAGAGGCTCAAGTATCCGGGCCAGCTATTTATAGTTGAGTAATTTTTGAAGAAAAACAAAACGAGTACTCGCTCTCCAATCGTATTGGTTATTTGGGAATTTCGAATGTCTTCAAATATGTTTTTTCCTTTTAACACAATGATTGTTTTGCGACTCAATTCAGGCCTGACTAGATATAATTTTTTTCGTAAGGCAACAGACAAGTAATTTAGTCATATACCTGATTAACATTTGAAGATTTCCTACACTAATGCCTGGCCGTGCGTAACCCATATTTGAACGCTAAGTTGCACCTGAAATTGCAACATGTGCATTACAAGCTCAAAATGCTTTCTTTCATACAAATACACCATCAAAAAATCCCAAAAGCTTGAATGCATACTATTTCACAAGATGTAATTAAACAATACGAATGATATTAATGATACACTTACATGTACATGCAAATGCATGATCATTTTGCGCTTCTTGCTCCCAGCAAGATAGTTTCCTTCTACATTTAATTTTGTTGCTGTTGTGAGTTTATATTCATATTTTTGTTATCAAACAGGAATAAATAAATGAATATATAAATACATTTGTACAATGATAGTTGTACAATGATGATAGAAGAACCAATGAAAATCGCAACTGATCTTCCTTAATTCCTTTTCTTTTCTTCCTCTTTGTTTTCTGTCCCTTTCTCTCCTCTTTCCCTTTCACCTCCCTTCTCCTTCTCTCTCTCTCTCTCTCTCTCTCTCTCTCTCTCTTGCTGAGGGGGGGGGGGGGGGTAGGGGTACAAATCGGGACAAATTGCAACTGATCTCCCCTACCTTTCTTCTTCCTCTTTCCCCCTCCCCTTTCCCTTCCCTTACTTCGCTCTCTCTCTCTCTCATTTAAGTTTGCTGAGGGAGGCAGGGGCCTTTCGCCCCCTCCCCGATCCACACGATGTTAGTGGGATTAATCGCAACTGATCTCTGCCTCTTTTCACCCTTTTCTTTTCTTCTTCCTCTTTTGTGTTCCATTTTGGCTCTCCTCTTTCCCTTTCCATTCTTTCTCTCTTTTTTTTGGCGGGGAGGGGGTGGGGGTGGTCGGGGAGGGGGGGGGGCAGAGGGAAAGGCCTTTCTCCGCGATCCACATCTTGTTTGCAGGAAAATTGCAACTGATATCCCTTCTTTTCTTTTCTTCTTTTGTTTCTTTCCCTTTCCTTCCTTCTCTCTTGTTTTGCGGGGGGGGGGGGAGGCAACAGCATGGGCGGCAAGGCCCTGTCGGACCCCTTTTTCTTTTCTTCTTCCTTTCCTCTTCTCTCTTCTTTCCCTTTCCCTTCTTTTCCTTCCTTCTCTCTCTCTCTCTCTTTTGTTTGCTGAGGGGCCAGGGGAGGGCAGGCGAAGGCCTTTCGCCCCCGATCCACACCGCGTTGGTGGGAAAAATCACAATTGATCTCCGTACCTTTCTTTTTTTCCCCTTCCCCTTCTCTTCTTTTCTCTCTCTTTTAAGTTTGCTGTAGAAGGGGGGGGGGGACAAGGGCCATTTGCCCCCCCCCCCCCCTAATCCCCAACTTGTTGGCGGGTAAACTGCAACTGATATCTTCCTTCTTTTCTTTTCTTCCCTTTATCTCGTCTTTTCCCCTTTTTCTTTCCCTTCTCTTCCTTCTCTCTTTCTTTTTGCTGGGGGGGGGGGGGGCAACAGCCTGGGAGGCAAAGCCCTTTCGCCCCCCCGATCTTCTTCTTTCCCCTTTTTCTTCTTCTTCTTCCTTTCCCTTTGTCTCTTCTTTCCCTTTCCTTTATTTTCCTTCCTTCTCTCTCTCTCTCTCTCTCTCTCTTTTGCTGAGGGGGGGGGGGTGGCGAAGGCCTTTCGCCCCCGATCTCCTTTGTTCCCCCCTTTTCTTTTCTTCTTCCTCTTCTTCCTTTCCCTTACTCTCCGCTTTACCTTCTCCCTCTCTCTCTCTTCATTTTTTGTTGGCGGTTGGGGGTCAAGGCCCTCCCCCCCCCCCCCCCCCCCTTGATCCGCGCCGGGAAGACCTGTAGTGTCATCCCTAGCTAGCTGGCAAAGCTGAATATGGGTTATCCAGTCGTTTCATATATTTATACTTGTATTGACTAGAGTACGGACATTCGGTGCGGCAGGCGGACTATTGGTGCGAGACCTCTTCCGCACAGATTGTCCGTCGGACATTTGAGGCGCGCACGGAATGTCCGACACGGACATTCTGCGCGGATAAAATCCGCACCGATCGTCCGCTCTCGATCGATCTCTAATAGGCGGACGATCGGTGCGGGTAACATTCTACGCGGTCACACCGGCGAATTAGCGGGGATGGGGGTAATTAAGGAGCACTAATTTATTCTCCTCCCAATAGGCCTGTTTACTAATGATATGCGAGTGACGTCATAATCCCTCGCACCCTAGCGATTGTTACTACGTAGGGCAAGCTTTGCGTGGTGCGGCACGGTCGCCACATTGTTTTTCCATGCCCGCTACGCTATACACATACAAAGCCATTGCTAGCGACCGCGACGTTTTTTCACCCTAATTTCTACAATGGCATCGCCTTCGACATCGAGTTGTAGTTCCAGCAAGCCGTTTTCGCAGTGGACAGTGAAGGAGCTCACCGATTATTTAAGAAAGAGAGGAGTTACGACATCAGGGTACAACAAACAGAAACTAGTTCAACTTGCGACTGCTGTGGCCGATATCGCTTTGCCCCAAGACCCGGACCTTGCGAGCTTCGACTCCGCACGGTCGCTGCGGGAGAAGTTGGAGCGTGCGGGGTGCTCGTTCGACGACCCAATGAAAATCACCGGCTACACCGAGAACTTTGAAAGTATACCAGATTTCGGATTATACGACATTTTCAACTACCTGATAGTAAATAGAACTGACTACGACAGAAAGAAACTCAAAGCATATAATATGTCGATTCCAAAGTCCTTTCTTCCACAATTCTTAATCCATATTTTACACTTCTCCAGGTTCGTCTTTGGTTTGGGGAACGGGATGAAAAACACACCATTCATATGGGGTCTGTCTGCGTACCGTGAATCGCTGTTACACGTGCCGTAACAGCAATGCTTACCTCCCATTTTTGCGATATTTCGTCGGATTTCGGAAAATAAAATCGAAGATTTGTCATGTACAACTGAGAAAAACTATATTTATTTTAATTATATACCCTAAGGTTGGAAAACAAACAGTTTTAAACGAAGTTTATTAGGACGATGATCAGCCTTTTTTTCCTCGCATTCCCCACATCGCCGTATACAAAGTGTGTGTAGCAGGGCCGTAGCAGACACTGCGCTCGGTTTGTTTGCCAGAGCTTACAACCGTGTGCAAATTTAAAGGTCCGTGAATACATTAGTAAACAGGCCTATTCATGAGAAAATATTTAGCGTCGAATCAACCAGCCGGCGAATAAGTGGGGGGGGGGGGGGGGGGGTAATAGCATTCTTTTTTGCTCAACGCGGGGGGGGGGGGTAGGGTAGTGAGCGCTAATCTGTTTTTTCCCCTCAACACCCCCCCCCCCCTTTAAGCCAGGGGGAGGTGGGTGTTGAGTAAAGGGGGAGGGGGCCCGTCTTTTTTATTTATTCAAGAAAGGTTAAATTTACCTGTTTTTCGGCCAGGGGAGCCCCCCCCCCCCCCCCACCCCTTGTTGATCCGCCACTGCATTAGCGAGCGATGGAAGGTTTTATTTCAAGTGGCGTCGCCAGATCAATTTTTTTAAATAGGGGATGATTTAACTCTTAATGTCAATTTTCAGGAAAGTTACACCTTTAAGTTCAGATGATAGCCTATACATGTAGGTATAACGACACAAGAGCGTTGTCTTTTATATTTAGACAAGTCTTTTTATTTTAATACCATTCAGATATTTATTTATTCAAGATATCCATTACGTTCAAGGTCAGACCCCCTTCTTCTGCAAATCCCCCGCATCAATTCGAAGAAGGGTCAACAAAATATAATTTTTTCTGGTCCCACTATTTGGAATAGTCTCCCTTTAAGCATTCGTTCTTGCACCCCAGTCGCATTATTTAAGAAACACTCCCTGTAAAAATTCATTTGTTTTCTTTGTAATTGTCATTTTTTTTTTTTTTTAGAGTGTAATGCACTTGGAGAGTATATAACTATTATGTTTGTATTTTAAAATGTAAAGCGCCTTGAGCATGTTCATGTAAAGGCGCTCAATAAATACCAATATGTATGTATGTATGTATGTATGTCATGTATGCATTTGATATTCGTCATTGATATATTATGAATATAGTTCCTAATAACTATGAGATCAACGAGAAAAGGTACAACCCCTAAATTGTATAAGATTATGAAATCATGCAAGATATTAGATAGTGTTAGAATTATGGCTGTTTCTTCTTCTTCTTCCTTTTCTTCTTTCTTCCTAAGCCTCCGCCTCCTCCTCTCCTTTTTTCGGTGTCTCGCGGGGGGGGGGGGGGGGGTGGGGGGTATGCTGCGGCGGGTTCAGGACTCATCACCCACCCCCCCCCCCAAAAAAAGGGGGGCGGAGGGCCGGAGCCGTGTGGGCAAACGCATTGCGAGCGCGTAAGCGCAAGCCTTTTTTGGTGGAGGGCAATATAGGCAGATTTTGAGCGAAAGAAACACTTTTCTCATGTCAATAAATAAATGAACTAATTCAATTCATATATAGATAGATTAATAGATAAATAAATACATGAGTAATTGAATAAATGAGTTACATTGATTTAATAAAACAACAAATCAATTAATGATAAATCGGTATGGTTCAAGTATTGACCAAGTACTTCGAATCTCATAGCCGCCCAATTAATGGTGCGTGACGTAGGCCTACCATGCGGTTACTGGCTCAGGAAAAAGTATGATCAAGTAGCGGTTCTATGGGCGGCACTGGCGTACCTATGGGGGGGGGCAGGGGGGGCAGAGTGCCCCCCCTGACGGGCTCCAGGGGAAAAAAAGAAAAAGGGGAAAGAAAAGAAAAGAAAGGGAAAGGAAAGAAAAAGAAAAAAGGAAAAGGAAAGAAAAAAGGAAGAAGAAGAGAAAAGGAAGAAAAAGGGAAAAGAAAAGGAAAGGAATAAAAATGGGGAAAAAAAATAAAGAACATGGCCGTAAGCACCGGGGGGGGGGGGCAGTTGACCCCAGATATTTTGAAATCGTACAGTTTTTTTCCTGAAAATGTAGTGTAGGCCTATACCAAATCCTTTTGAAAATGCAAAATTACCCTCATGACCAGTTCGGTCGCTCGAACTCCCTTCACTCCTTTTGCTTTTGAGATTCTTCGAAAACTTTTAACGCATCTTTCTCCCTTCCCCCATCAGAAAAATATTCCGCATACGGCCCTGACAAATTAAAACAAATGAAAATAGGAAAATATAAGTGATATAACTAATTTGAAACTCTTCGCTGGCGCGAACTGCTTGCTAGCCTTTTTTGTATTAAATGTTTTCACTTCCTCGTCCCCCTGAAAAAAGAAAAGGATTAGTATTGCCTAGAATACAATTGTGCCTGCCTCGACGGGCCCCGACCTGCAACCATGGCAACAATAACACACAATATATGTACCAAATGTTACTAAAAGAGACTAATTCATTTTTCTCGCTCGCTACACTCGCTCGCGAATAAAATGAATAGACATTGCTTTGGAAACAATTGTGCCCACCCTTGACCTGCAACAATATCATTAAAAATGGAAGAGTTTTTTCGCCCTCTCGCCAAAAAGTAATTGAATCGCGTTAAACGCGATTGCGTCCATCCTGACCTGCACCAATAAAAACAAGTTTATTTATTAATTTCTATTAAAACAGAATTTTTTTTGTTGCTTGCTCGCTATGCTCGCTCGCCAAAATGGAATTGACACCGCTAACGTGCCCGCCCCAACCTGCAACAACCAGTTAATAATTATGTACGAAACGTTATTCAAAGAAGTTTTGGTGTGCTCGTGCTCGCCAAAACGGAATTAACATCAAGCTTAGACATGATTGTGTAAGCCCTGCCCTGCAACAAAAAAATCTGAAATTTATGAACCAATTATCATTACAAAAATTTTGCTCGCTCGCTACGCTCGCTCGCCAAAATAGAAATAACACCGCTTTTAATAATCACGTCCCTGACATGGAACAATTAAACCAAGTTTATATACCATATTTTCCCTATAAAAAGAAGTGATTTTTTTTTTGCTCGCTCGCTACGCTCGCTCGCCAAAATAGAATTAACACCGCTTTTAAAAATCACGTCCCTGACATGGAACAATGAACCCAAGTTTTATGTACCATATTTTCCCTATAAAAGAAAAGTGATTTTTTTTTTCGCTCGCTACGCTCGCTAGCTCGTGGAATTATGTGCCCACCACTAACCTGCTACAATATCATTAAAAAGAGAAATGTAGGGGGTTGCCTGCCCGCCAAAATGGGATTGACATTGCCTTAAACACGATTGTGCCCGCCCCCTACCTGCAACAATGAAACAAATTTTATATAGCAATTCATTGAGAGAAAGATGTATTTTCGCTCGCTAGCTAAAATGGGTATAAAATCACCCTAAACACAATATTGTTCCCGCGCCCTGCATGGGACAATTGAACCAAGTTTATGTGGCAATTATTAAAAAAGAAGTGATTTTTTTCTTGCTCGCTACACTAGTTTGCAAAAAAATGAAATTAACGTCGCTAACAAGTGAATGTTCCCACCCCCAACTTGCAACAATACCAGTTTATATACCAAACGTTACTTCAAGATTTTTTTTTGCTCGCTCGCTCGCTCGCCAGAAGTGAAAATTAGCATCGCCTTTTTTGTTTGTTTCGGTCGCTTGCCCCCCCTGACGGAGTACCCCAGGTACGCCACTGATGGGCGGGGTTTCCCCTACAAAACCAGGCACATGAAGAAATGAACGCAAGAACCCTTCAGGCCTAAGCCCCCCCCCCCCCCCCCCCCCCCCCCCCCAAAAAAAAAAAAAAAAATAGCGGGAAAATGTTTTCAAGAACGAATGGTGTCGATGCTGGAAGAAACTCAAATTAAAAGGGAAACCAAGGACAGGGGGGGGGGGGGGGTAAAAAAAAAATGAGTGAAAATATGAAGATAAAAGATTAAGAGCCCTGAGTGAAACATATAGAGAGAGCCTAAGAGAGAGAGAGAGAGAGAGAGAGAGAGAGAGAGAGAGAGAGAGCCTTAGAGAGGGTTATAAAATTTGTCCTAGAAACGCTTAAATTCCCCTCAAAATACTCCTCCCCTCTCCAAGTCCTTTCAGGCTTAGAGAGCCGATGTGATATCTGATCTGTTGTGGGAAATGTTTTCTTGGGTAAAGAAGAAAAAAAGTTTCGAGAAAATTCGATGCTCAATAAAGACTGAAAGGAAGCCTACGTAATCCACACAAAACACGTTTAAAATGGCCGAAGATGACGATAGATTTGACGGTATGCTGATGGCGATGGCCCAGCAACAAGAGCAAGGGATTCATCAGGTGAATATCATATTATCAATTAATCATAAGGAAGTTTTTAGTGTGTGTAATGTACTATTTATCTAATTTTGCAAAGCATATCTTTTGCTACATGTTCGTCTCGGTCCCACGCACTCAGTATTGTGTTGTTAGTTTCATTGAGTTCCTTTCGACAACGGTTTGCTTTCCATGCACTGTGTACAGAGTTTAACAGTTTTGCATTGAGCTACACCACATGCGCAAAATCCATATAGGCCTATGCATAATTCATGAGGCAGCTTACATTCATATTCTTAAGCAACAGTTCATCGCATGTGCATACTTCTCTTCTCGCACATCTACCTTGCCAAGCCTCCTTGCAAGTTGCACACACTCGGCACTCGCACTTGTAAAAACTAACAGTAACATCAACCGATAGATAAACATGACAAGAATCCAGAAAAAGATATCACAATATTTCACAAATTATACAAAATCAGTCAAACTTACTGTTTAAGAATACATTTTTTATAAGCTAGGGCTGCTAAAACTCGAATTAGAGTAAAGTAGCCGGTAAAACGACCAGCTCCAGTTTTCGGCCGATCCATTGGATGCATGGTAAAATCCCTTTAAAATACATCGCATAATAGCATATCACGTATCCCACACATACCATACCATGCCAGAGTCACTGAAGAACCACATTTGCAATGGAAAATATATCCTAAAATATCACATTTTAGCGATGTAATCGGCGGTCCCGCTACCCAAATCTGAAAAATCGAGTTTCTTACGCGTGTATGTAAGAAATATGGGTACCATAAAATATGCTTTATTTCAAGTATTTTTCAGATTTAGAGCCCGATTTTGTGTTAGTCGCAAGCTTAAATGTATCTCATCGCATGTATTAAATCAATGCAGCCGGACCCCGCCACGCACACACGATATGTCTGTCTAATTCAGATTAAAATTGTCCGGAAAATGACGGGCTTTCGTAAATGATGCTCGACAATTCTTGGTATCAACGTATGGAGAATGAGGTAAATAATGCCATGTCATTTCTGAACTGCATTGTGGGACAGGCTTTCAGTGAATTTTGTAGAAAGAACTTTGATAATGATCCGATAACATAACGATATCGTACCGATAGCCAATCTTCGTCGGCTGCTACAGTACCATCGGACAGCTGTGCGCATGCCTCGTTCAGCAAACCGTTACAAGTGCTTTCTTCTTTTTTCATTTGTGGTCTGTGTTTGTAGAGATTGATTGGTTCCTAAATTGTATGAAACATAAAATCAAGAGAATTGAAAGATCTGTCATGTGATTTGATTCAAGGCCCTGCAGTGGACATTGTGTGTGTGTGTGACTGTAAATGTAATTGGGTTTTTACACTTAAAAGTTAAACTTAAAAAGTTAAACTTAAACTAAAGAAAGTTAAGTTACAGTTACAGAAGTGTATCAATCAGAGATGATTATTTACGTCTTGGGGACCAACTACTAGTCTTAACCTTTAGGGCTAGGGGATAATATGAAATAAGATATTGATAGTTGATAGCACCTACGGTAGCCTTAATTGCCACCCATACCCGTGCGTGGAGAGCGATGTAAACAAAACCTAAAATGCCTTCGTAATCCCCACGTAATATTTCATATTATCACCGAGCCTTTTAGTTTAAGGCTAGGACCAACCTTAATATCACCATCCAAAAGAAGTGGTTCAGTTTCGAACCGGAGTCAATCTGAGTCAGTTTGTGAGCATAGACAGAGAGCTGACCAAGTTAATGTGGTGGTTAATGGTGGTTATGGTTATTTTACCTGACTGTTAAGAAAGCATAAATGCTTGTAAGTAAACAACCAGATGGCCGATGGCTTTAGGTCCTCTCTGAGGGACCTGGTAATGAGGATTAATGCCTTACCAAAGGGCACTAGTGCATCGACTTTGTTTGGAACCCGGGTCACCAGATTGGAGACCACTGCCCTACCAACTGAGTACTGCTAGACTGCTGGTAATGAGTTTATGATTTCTCCAGTGACAGATTTTCTCCAAGGAGACCATTGTAAAATCTAGCCATAGAATATCCTGGGTCAATTCCATCACAGTGGCAAATTAGTATATGCTTTTGTGAATCAATTTTACTCAGATGGTCAATTTCACACTAACATCCTAGCCTCAAATGCAATATCACATTGAAGCTACCGAAAGAATGAGCTATCACAACGGTCAGTAAGATATGTCGTCGCCGTTTTCACGAACCGGCACAAGCCACCGAAATCCCTTCAAAATGTAGTTTTTATTTTTTTTGCATTTTTAGCATAAGTTATCAACAATCTTTCATCTCACCAAATTTCAGCATCCAAAACGCTTTAGTTTTTGAGATATCCATGGTTACACAAATGACAAAAACGACACACGAGCCAAAAAGCACGATTCATATTTTCACGAACCGGCACGCGCCGTTATAAGTCAATGGGCTGTGCCGGTTCATGAAAATATCTTTGCGCTTACAAGACCTAGACGACGCGACACAGGCGGTTGTGCCGGTTCGTGAAAATAAAATACGCGCTAAGACAGCGCGAGCGCTTTTGTCTTGCGCGTAAAGTTACATAGGAAAAACGACACAGTGGCTTGTGCCGGTTCGTGAAAATATTTTTGCTACGTAAACAGCAAAATAATATTTTCACGAACCGGCACGAGAGTCCAAAGCTTCGTAATATTAATAGTAATTGTCATTATGCTTAACAAATGGAATGTATAGAAAATACAGAATATTTTCCTTTCATTGATATGTATTTTGTGATATAAAATTTGACATAAGGCATGTTTCTGGCGAATTCAAAACGGGCTAAACGTAAAACGCGTTTTTCTCAGAATGTACTTATTTCGTTGCGCGTTGGGCTGTGCCGGTTCGTGAAAACGGCGACGATGTGTGAACAAGTTTGATTTCCCTCTGTTGAAGGTGGTAATTATCAAAATTGCATTTTACTTTTAAATATGATCAATTATGATTTATTTGGTTTCTTATCCTTTATTGAAAACAGCTCATCAATAATTTCTTTGGATTTCTGAGGAGAAAAACAGACTTCTTCGCAGGTGCACAGAAAGGAGAAGCAGAGAAGGTAATTTTTGTAGAACTAGGATTTTATTCTTTGGTTTTATTTTGTTATTCTTTTCAAATTGTAAAATAAGTGTTCAAAAGAGTTTTGAAAAATCCTTAATAGGTTAGGATAAAGAGGTGAATAGAAATTGTTGCAATATCGATTTAAATTGGTCTATGACAGATTATGATTCCAATCCAACCCATGAATTTGTAGAGTGCAAATTTATTATGACTGTCTTTCTTTTCTGTTAACAATTTAATTCGAATATTTAGTAAACATGTAGCCAGCTTAAAGCTGCATAGTGCAAATTTAATTTTTTCTGCTTTTTTGTCATTTTGAAGTAATGCCAAATGCCATTAATGAGATCTACATGTATAAGGTAGTACAGTGGACTTTCTCTTTCACTAAACAATTGACATTCACCCTTGACCCTTGACCTTTGACCTGCTGATCAGGTTGTGATAGGAAGCTTCAAGGCTCATCAGAAGCTTGCCCTGGATGCTAAGAAGAAGAAGGAAGACGAAGCAGCGACAGCTGAGAAGGCTAAAGCAGAGCGTAAAGCCAAGGAGGCTGCAGCAAGACTAGCTGCTGAGACAAAGAAGAAGAAAGAAGAAGAAGTCGATCCACCCAAAATACAGGAGCTCACAGATGAAGAGGCAGACAGGTTACAAGCTGAGATAGATAAGGTCAGTCATTGCTCCCTTTTATCCATGGAAACATAGAAATAACCTTAGGTTTATTTTGTTCTCTTTGATACGTGATCATTCATATGTAATAACATCAACAGATCAATTTGGTATTAGGGGGGTCAAGGGTTAGATTTTTATGGCATCCAAATGTCCCAGGTACCTGTTAGTCCCGAGTCCTGTCAAAATGATAACCCTTTAATTGATCCCTTTTCAATAATGCAGTCACATTTTTATGATTTTACTACATTTACTTCTATTCCAGTCCGTGATATGATGGATGCTGGTATAGGGTTGCGTTTATCTAGGAAATTTTTGGCTAGAATCAGGTTTCTCAAACGTCTTTCAGGCAAATTTAGAAGTAGATAAACGCAAAGCCTTTTTCAAACGTCTTTAGATATGGGCATATCTAAAGACGCAAAAAGGTGCGTTTTGTATGTCACATACAGCCAGAATCACGTTTCAAAATGATCGATAAACGCAAAGCTGTTTTGTACCTCACATACAAATAAGACCGCCCAGGTGTTGTGTACAAGCATACGTGTGAAGTTGACCTCCGAGAAACTGTCTGCGTCCCGGGTCAAAACAGCTGGGCAGACACAAGGCCTTTATTTTGAATCGTGAAGGGTCGATAAACGCGACATCCCGCAAATCACGATCGTATAGTGGGGTACGATAGTGGGGTTCGATAGTGGGGTACGATATGTACATATCTAGTGGCAAGCCTAGATAAACGCGCTCTAGTATCAGACGGAAGAAGTTGAAGTAGAATTATTTGAATTATTCAAGCAAAAACAATCTGTAATCTGTTTTTGAGGTCCAACACGCTTATCACAAAAACTCTTTCAGTGAATGGTGGTCAGAGCTGCTTCAAAAAAGCAATATATATACTATAGCATATACTAACAGCATAGTATATATACTATGCTGAAATAACTAGAGGGCTAGAGGGACGTTCATTAAAGTTTATAATTTGACATTTCAGATTTCTAATCACTCCCAATTTCTGTATTCATTTGGATGTTATCTGATAGATTCTTGATAACTCTTTGTTTGTTTGTTGTTTTTGTTAATTTTTAGGAGAAAGCAAAGCCCAGTGAAGGAACTGAAGCCAAAGGGGATACTGGAACTACAGAATCAAAAAAGGAAACTAAAGAAGACGTGAGTTTGTAGAAATATGTCATTAAAAGTTAGTTCAAAATGTCTGTCATGGTCATGGATTTAGTAAGTTTTCTTTGTCAATTGAGTAGGTCTGAGACCGACCCAATAATCAATATTCTTCAATAAGCTTTCAAAGCTAGGAGTCCAATATATAGGTCAGTAACCTTTCTGGCTGGACAAATCTGTTCCCCCCTATGTTGTACTTTTGAAATTCCCAAGTTAAAGCTAATGGGCATCGTATGTCAACAGTACATGGATATAATTCATTCTGGATTGTTTATACTGCAGAAGATTGATTGTTTGAACTAGTAAAATAAAAAATCTCACAACGAATCACCTTTGATAAAAACCACAACTGTCATTTTCCCATAGGGACTTGTGTAAAGCACATGGTGTTGGGCCTACTTACCTTGATTTCCTTATCGTTCTATGCTCATTACTCAGCCCCTATACATTTTCTATCAAAATCATTTAACATGTCATTTATTTGTAATCTTGAACATTTAGTGTAAGTTTTGTTGGATTCTGTGAGAATTTATTTTCTATCATTACCAGAACTCGAGCTTAAAGATAAAATTGATTTCTGGTCATGCGATTGCACTGTCAAGAAACGGTGTGGTATCGATCAGAAAAGGTTGATCATCTAGCATATAAGTATTGGTGTGTACTGCAAGATTCTGGAATCATCCAAATGATAAGAGATTTGGCCTACCGGTAGTCTTGGTAAAGTTACAAGCACTGTACACAGAAATATGTATATGGGACTACACAAACATGTGGCATAAAAAGCCGTCCCGATTTTTATGCTTTAACATGCCATATTTAAAATATTAAGGCATTTAAAGAGCCATGCTTTTCAGAGAACATTTTATATCTAATGTTCTTCCACACTTGCATTATAACAATGATATAAAGCTCCCAAATTATTTGTTTACCTCTTCCCAGAACTCAACTTTTTCTTTAATGTCATTTTTTATTTGGAGATTTGTCAACATGAATAGAACCTTGTTCAGAGAGCTGTATACCATGTAAATACAATATTTGTCTATGAAGTTTTACATCAAAGCAGGGAAAGGTAATTTACACCTACCTACCTGCACATGGTTTTTCTGGGGTGTTTCACAAAGATCCCAAGTCAAACTTAACTCTAAGTTGGACTTAAAAGTTATAGAGAGCCATTTGTAGCCTTAAAACAAAATATGCCCAAAAGCGAAAAATCAAGTATTTTAGACTTTTTATAAATTCCACATCAAGAACATTAAATCTCCTTGATAATAGAAAATATGAATGATTTGAATCAACATTTTATGTCTTTTGAATATGCTAACGGCTTTCCATAATTGTTAAGTCCAACTTAGAGATAAGTTTAACTTAGGATCTTTGTGAAACACCCCCAGGACTATTAATGTGACCTTCTTGCTTGCTTGATGCTGATTATAAACCATTGTGATTGTACAGGATGAAGATGAGGAGGAGAGTGAAGAAGACAAGAAGAAGATGAAACCAAACTTAGGCAATGGAGCTGACATGCCTAACTATGTATGGACACAGACACTAGGAGAAGTAGAGGTAAGATCACAGATTGGATTTGACCTGACTGCTAAGAAAGCAAGTATATACTTGTGGGTAATCAAGTAGATGAACCTGTGGCTTTAACTTCTATGATCAAAAGTTTTGGATATGTGCTTGTTTTAAATTCATATATGGTATACAGTGAAACCTGTCTATAAAGACTGCCCAAGGGAGACAAGAAAAGCAGTCTATATAGACAGGTGGTCTTTATGTGCAGGTGCCTATAGTACATGTTTCAATGAGAAACCATTTTCAAGGGAAACAAAAAATGTGGTCTTTGTAGACCGGTGGTCACTAAAATAGGTTTGACTGTATTATTATTATCAAAGTTAGTCTGCTCTCAAGATACCAACCTATGTCAATGGTAAAATCAGTTATCTGCTATATTCATACTTGTATATATATTTGTATATTTTCATATGCCTTGGTCTTGTATGACAAGTTTTTTTTTAATTTTCAGGTACACATTCCAATGCCAATGGCAGTTAAAAACCGCGACCTTGTCGTATCCATCACTAAACGACGTCTGAAGGTCGGGTTAAAAGGTCATGAACCTTTGCTGGATGGAGAGTCGTGCAATGAATTGAAGGAAGAGGAGAGTCACTGGGTCATACAGGACAAGAAGATTGTTATTCTCTACATAGAGAAGGTTAGATTTAAAGGGATCATTTAACAATGTTAAATCTGAGATGCATGACCCTACGTGTTATCTGTGTCTGTGATATGGTGTAATATTGAAGCCCTAAAAAAAATTGCGTTTCAAAATGATCATGAAGTGCCTCAAAAAAGTAAAAATCTTTTAGTGACCGGTTTTACCATACTCGTTTCCCCCAATAGACTGCAGTGTTATGAAAACCGTTTGTCAAACAAAAAATTCGGTTTTGATTTCCAATCATAAATATCTTGATAATCAGACAGGCGGTCGACTTTTAAAAGTCATGGGGTTCCTGACTGACCTAAAGGTTTATAATTATCATTGCAGCATGAGTTAACCCAGGATTTTTTTTCAGAATCTGAGACAAAGTTACCCAATCCTTTTACTAGACTGGAAGAATTTTGTTTTCTATGCTTGAGATGAAGGAAAGTAAAATGCTCAATCATGACATACCGGTATAAGAAGTGTAATCCAGGGGGGTGTTTCACAAAGCCTTTTTTCAATGACAAATAACAAAAATCAGTGACAAATCTGCTGATAACCAATCAGAAGCAAGGATTTCAGTAGCTTATAACACAAATTGTCATTTGTCACTGATGACAAGTTTTGTGAAACGCCCCCCCTGGTAGTGTAATCATACAACTGCTTTAGGACAGGGTTGGTGTAGAAACCAAGTCATTGTAGGAAATCTATTTATTTTCTCCTGATTCCTTTCATTTACAGATCAACAAGATGGAATGATGGGATAGGTTAGTCAAGTCAGATCCTCAGATCAATCATATTCTCCTGATTCCTTTCATTCACAGATCAACAAGATGGAATGGTGGGATAGGTTAGTCAAGTCAGATCCTCAGATCAACACCAAGAAAGTCAATCCAGAGAACTCTAAGGTACCAAGATTTTGCTCTCTTTAGGAGTGCTGGGGGTGTTTCACAAAGATCCTATTCAACTTATCTCTAAGTTGGACTTAACAATTATGGAAAGCCATTAGCATCCTTGAAAATATTTTGTAAACGTTATTTCAAAAGGCATAAAATGTCAATTCAAATCATTCCTATTTATTATTATCATTTGAGATTTCATGTTCTTGATGTGGAATTTATGAAAAGTCTAAAATACTTCAATTTTTGCTTTTGAATATATTTCAAAATAAGGCTACAAATGACTCTCCATAATATTTAAGTCCAACTTAGAGTTAAGTTCGACTTTGAATCTTTGTGAAACACCCCCCAGGACTTTGTCCATCTTATCGCAATTTCTTACCTTGTCATTTATTTCAAAGCTTTAATTTCTTTCATTTATGACAAAGTTGTAGTAATGTTTGGATGCTAGCAATTCACGTTCCGCCCTCACTCTGAAAAAACTGTGGAACCAGAATCTTTTGTATGCATCAAGCTTTTGTGAATTTTGTGAGCGGTTCAGATTTGTGAAATAACATGTCATGGAGTAATTTTTGCAATTTATGAATGCCTTTTTCTGCAAAGTGAAAGGCTTTTCAGTAGGGTATATAATGGTATAGCAAAATTTATCTCATTTATTCTTTAGATCAATCATTCAATTCAAGGTTTTATTTCGAAAAACATAGAGTACAATGATGCACATGCTGCAGCTAAAAAGCTGAAATGTATGTGTTTACAATGATCGAGGATACATATAAATAGGAAAGAATATCTATATCTAGATAAGACATTTTTACTAAGTTTTTTAATATTAATAAATGGTGTTTTTTGTGATTCTAGCTGTCAGACTTGGAAGGAGAGACTCGTGGCATGGTAGAGAAGATGATGTACGATCAAAGACAGAAAGCTATGGGATTACCATCATCAGAAGATCAGAAGAAACAAGACATACTCGACAAGTAAGTTTCCCCCTCTCTCTCTCTCTCTCTCGCTCGCTCTCTCTTTCTTTCCCCCTCCCTCTTTCACTCTCTCTCTTTTCAAAAGGAAAAATACCTCTTTAAGATACAGGGATGGCAGTTTTCAGGCAAAAGCCTAAATTTAGGTGTTAGCAATGTATTTCTTGCCACATTTCATGCTTATTATATACAAAGTAGATCATTTTAAAAGATTTTCAGACCTACTTGTGAATTCTGATAACCCTAAAGATAGGAATTCTCTTTTTTGTGCCTCGCTACAAAGTAGCTGGAGGCATTATGTTTTCTGGTTGTCCGTCCGTACATCTGTTTGTCCCGTTCTGGTGATCACGTTATCTCAAGAGTTGATTGATGGATTACCGCCAAACTTGGGTCATGTATGTATCTTGCAGAGCCAATGAACTATATAGATTTTGGGGTCACAGGGCTCATTATGTATGCAAAATCAGCTCGTGATCACACTTTTATTAGAACCAACAGATGGATTACTATCAGACTCATGATATGTATTTATCTTGCAGGAGTGTCATGTATGACAGACATGAGCGCTATACAAGAACCCACTATTATTATTATTATTATTATTATATGAAAAATAGCTTGTAATCACGATATTCTGGGATGTTGATGGATTACAATCAAACTTGAATATTAAAAGTTGCTTCCGTTTTGATTTGTAAAATCGCTCAATGGCGGAGGCATCATTTTCGACTGCACACAGTCGAAGTTCCGTCTAGTTGTGTTTTGGTTTTGGGGAGGTCATTTTATGACCATAACAAAAAGAGAGCTGGTGCATGAGTTGGACATAAATGGGGATAATTGTCTACATCCGCCAACAAACCTAAGTGTGATTTTTCTGTTTTCTACTGCGATTCAAGGCAACAACTTTAGCTATGAATGTTTAATTTATCTTTAGTAGCAAAATGTTTTATTCTGCAGCCCTTCTAAATACTTCCACATAATCTCTCTCTTTGTTTTAGATTTATGAAGCAGCACCCTGAAATGGACTTCTCTAATGCCAAATTCAACTGATGGTGATTTTCAAGCTCATCCACGTCACAAACATATACAACATTCAACATTTTAAGAGTGAATCAAAGGTTGATTAAACATGCAGCTTGTTACTAAAAGAATATATCCATGTTGGACTTTTGTACATCTTATTTCACTAAATGAGGACTTTGATATCACTCAGAAGATTCATGTATGCAACAGTTAAAGAATTCATCAAGTATCGTAAACCAAATGTGTGAATGTTTCAGGAATAAGGAGTAGGGTTAATGCTACTTTAATATTCCAGAAGTATTCAAAATGGCCACCGCAAGAGGTCCATTATTTTTACTCCTTCAAAGTATCCAATTTTCTGCAGTGTGCAGAAAGAAGTGTCTCACAAACTGAACAAGTATGGCCCATTTAAAAGAATTTGATTTATATTGCTAAAAGTTACATTTACTACCTCCCTCTTTAATATTATATGCATATTCGGACTGCTTTTATGAAGTCGACATGAAACATTAAAGGAAGCACTTTCATAATTTGCAAGCATGCATACAAACAAACATGAGGTTTGTGAAATGCAATGTTGTCATTCATTTTCTCTGTGATGGTTGTAGATTCCTTGTCCATTGATACTAGTGCTGTGATAAACCAGTAATCTCTTCTATATGATGGGTTTGTTTGAGGGACCAGGGGATGGGGGTCCGGTCAGTCATGAGGACGCTTCTCCTAAAATTGCACGTACCCGGTAATCATTTTTGTGATACGTCCCCCCCCCCCCCCCCCCACTCAGTGTTATTTAGGGTACGGGTATGCATGTTCCCCCCCCCCCCCCCTCCCCCCTTTTGAAAACACCCCCCTAAGTCTGGTGTATAAAGACAATAAGGGCTGATTTTTTTGCTGATATTGTTTGTGTACTACGAGCCGGACTTTGCTGCGTGAAAAGTAACCCTTTACCGGACATTTTGGGAACATAAATGCGGTCCCTCCGTCCCCGGAGTAGGGGGGCTGGGGATACGTCTCGTGATGTAGTGACATACATCAGTCACACTGCGGACTTCACATCGACTCCACACTGACCGATTCCTGAACCTTGAGAGTAACATCATTTTGTGTGTTCCGTCTGCTGCCGGTCCGGTGTCGGCTGGCTATTAAAGACATATTTCAGTACATGTAGTGAGTCAGAATGCATACATTTGTTCTGAAGGTGGATGTCTGTCCATGTAGAACATACAGGGTTCAATGACACAACGACGTAACTCCATATTTTGCCAAAATTAGTATTTGATATCAAAATGTTCAGAAAAATGTGGGCTTTCCAGGAAACACAAAGACTTAACTCCACCCAACACCCCATTGAAGTCGATGGCTAGTGAAACATAGACGTAACTCCTCAAGGCCCAAGTGCTCAGTGACACAGAAACCTCCTTTTCTCAAAATGGAGTTATGTCTTTGTGTCACCGACCCCTCTATATAAAAGACATGAAAATGCCACATTGATGCAGACAAAACTAGTTAGCACCATTTCATTTCTACAGATGTTGATTGTTCTCTTTACTTACATTGATTGTAGTTGCTGCCATACAATCTGTATACTCAGACTTGTGACGTTACTTTCTTCTTTCAGGTTGTCCTTGTTCATCATCATGAATATGTTCTCTTTTGTTATGTAATGATGGATGTCAGTTCAATTTCTTTTCTACATTAAAAATTTCATTTCCATGCAACTTTTTGCAGTTCCTGTGTAAAATGTTGTTTTGTTTGTTATTGTACGAAGCCATTACAAAAATATTCATGTTTAGCATCCCTGCTCGCTTCCTTTTTGGGGGCCGCCTCCTTTAAAACAAAAAAGGGCCTCCTCCTTCCTATTTTTCCAAAAAGGCAGGATGCTAGACATGTTTTGTTTTTTTATTTAGGGGGGGGGGGGGGAGTGTCATCAAGCACTGGCTTATTTGATATTTTATACCTGGTCAAGTGTAATTGAATACATGTAGAGAATGAGGGATGAGGAGGAAGGGGTAGAAGGAGTAGACAGGGGATGTAGAGGAGAGTGAACGAGACAGAGAATATGAGGGAGAGAGGGAAGGAGAGAGAGATAGAGATATATAAATGGAGAGATGTACAAAACAGGGAATGGAATATGATAATGGAAGGACTGCATACATAAGGAGGGAATAAAAGAGCGTTGGAAGAAAAAAAAGGGAGATGACAGAAATAATGAGAAGTGTTGGAGAATGAAGAGGATGGGTAGTGAGTAGTGGACTGGGTTTACAGAATGAGGTATAGAAGAAGAAAGAAGGAAAAGTTGAGATTGAGAATATATAGGACAGGAAAAACAAGGAGAAGAAATAAAAGAGATACTTGGAGGATGATGAGAGAGAAGAGAGCGGGAAGAGGCTAGGCAGGAGTATAGAGTGATGAAGTGTGACGTCATTTTAAAAAAAAATCAATTTTTAGAATTTCTCAATTTTTTCTTCATTTTCCGAAAAATGGTCATATCTCAGCCAATACTTAAAGGTACTATGTCCCTTTTGCAGCCAACCTCAAATTCTGTAGAACTTTGCAGGAATTATGAATATGTCATGTATGTCCTATCTGTGAAATTTAAACATTAGCAGTGTCCTCATATTCAAATTATGCAAGGAAACCTGTTTACTTGCTAGACTTCACTGTCAAGACACTATTGAGTGACTGACTGGCTTTTTTCTTCTTTTGTAATAACATACATGAAAAGAGTTGTAAAGGGTACATGAGCATTTGTCTACATCAATAACCCACTTCTTGTGATGGCCAAGATTAAACTGATTGAATCTTTGCGCAGCATAAAACGTATGACCATTCGGTACAATTGTCTGAAAATCAAGACTATTACTTTTGGGCTCTATAGCCCTAAAGTCGATTTGACAACTAATAGTCGTTATTTTCCCACTTGAAGACATTTTCAAGCCCCACCTTTTTTAGGGAAGTTCTAAATTAGTATTATCTTTCAAATGCAGTTGGAATTTAACTTTCTCATTTTTTTGGCCTGCAAATGGGACATAGTATCTTTAACATGTTCAATAGGTTTTCGACATTTGGACATTATTTTGTATGCTCTTTCGGAAAATGAAGAAAAAACAAATATTTCTAAAAACAGATTTGGGCAATAAAAACAGATAGTGAGAGACGGTAATATGGAAGATTGAAAAATGGAGGATGGAAGAGAAGAAAATAGAAGAGAGAAAAGAAAAAGAATTAATGCAAATGAGAGAAAGGTAAGGAACAATTATTTATGAAAAAATGTACAAGAATGTAAAAACAAAAGTAGAGATAGCTTGAAATACAGAGAATAAGGATGGTTTCTAACAGCCTAGATGACAAAAACAAAACAAATGAGTTGTGATATTTTCACAAATTATATTTCATGTATACTTTTTTTTGCATGTACAAACCGATACTTACAAAATTAAATTATTACTCCCTTTACATAGAATTATCTAGGTGGATAGGGAAATTAAGGGCACCATAAACTTTTTACATAATTAAAGGATGGGGACAGTTGAAACTCTGTCATTGACATCAACAATATTATATTACTTTCATGGTAGACATATTGACAAATATTCTCTATGCTGTGAAAGGAAATTCCCTATTGATGGAGGATACATAATGACTGCATTACATTTTTCTCATGAACAAATTACTTTGACCTTATAGAAGTGGAAGTATACATATAGTCCATTAGATTCAATGTTTCCAAAAGGTTCAAATCTTTGAGTTCTATTCAATCAGACACATTTACCTATTCAGATGATAAGATCATACAGGATTTTTATAAAGCTTTCAATTATACTTATTCAACTTTTGAACAAAAATAAAATAATAATTACAATATGTTTTGCTACTTTACCATATACATGTACAATTCATCTTTTGAATGAACTGTTTGTTTAACTAAACATATTTTCAGCCTACTTTATAAAATCCTGTACTCTTTTCCACGATAATGTCAAAGTATAACAAACTGACATGAATCAATTTACTGTACCTTTCTATCTACTATTTATTTTACTTAATTGATTTAATATGGAAAACTTTAAACAGTAAGTATCTCAAGATTTTCAATGTTAAATGTAGAATACAATTGTAAAAGTTCAGCTCTATATATGCATTATTTATTTCTATAACGGAATCACAATTGTTGTGAATTGAATAGAACAAGATAATTTAAAAAAACGGTTACACCATCTCGTTAGCGCCCCACAATGGATAGCATTGCAAACTCATATAATTTTACAGTAAGACTGATATGATTTACATCAAATTACATGCTTTGACAATGGTGTGTACCATCATTTAAATGAAGAGAGTGATTCGATCATGTGCAAATGAATTTAACATAACACTTTCCACTTCATCAATGTCCAAGATTCCAATATAAGTTTTTTGCAGTCACATTAATCCAGAGATGCCAATCTCTTGACACAAAAATCAGACTGAATAGCCTAAAAAAAGCTAACTCCTGATCTGTCTTCCTTCTAGTAGGTTTGATGAACCCTAGAAACTGAAGCTCAGAGACAGCTCGGATGAAACATGCTCTGAGAGATGATAGTAGTCGTTGTCTTAGCAACCACCCCATGTGAGCCTAGCAACATGATCTGTTTTCCTTCTAGTAGGTTTGATGAACCCTAGAAACTGAAGTTCAGAGACAGCTCGGATGAAACGTGCTCTGAGAGACGATAGTAGTCGTTGTCTTAGCAACCACCCCATGTGAGCCTAGCAACATGATCTGTCTTTCTTCTAGTAGGTTTGATGAACCCTAGAAACTGAAGCTCAGAGACAGCTCGAATGAAACGTGCTCTGAGAGATGATATTGGTCAAGGAAAAAGGACAAAAACTTGGTACAGTTCAAATTTTAGTACATGTAAGAATGTTAAATGTCATAAACACACATATCTTTTCAATTTGAAGTAGAAAATAGTTAACATAAATCAATTACTCGCTAAGATCTGCCAAGACAGCAAAAACAACAACAACAACAGCAACAAAATCTGACTTTTCGTCCACAATTCAATTGGTACTCCTCTCAAAATTGACAAATATCCCCTGATTATCAGCATTTATACCAGCACCAGTGAGACAATGATACAAAAGATCCCCAAATTATGTCTGAGTTAACGCCCTTGTGCTCTCACAAGATAACAAGCTTTGTAAGGATACTGTAATACTGGATCAGGTTTCTTAGCTGTATCTGCATTGTCTGTCTCACTCTCTCCCTGGATCACAGTCATAAATGCCTGACAAATGATAAGAAACATTGTGAAAACAAGATCAATTTGAGGCATAATATAAAGTTTGCTAAAAATGAAATCTGAAAGAAAGGCTCCAAAATTGTGATACCCGGTTGATGTAAGTTCTCTAATGGACAAGAGTTTTTTCTTTTCAAAATTTTCTTTTAAGAAGACAACTGAAATATTAGAACTCGGGGACCGGTCATTTCTCTGTGCTGCCCCTAGATTATGGAATAAATTACCACTAGAAATAAGGAAAGCCCCATCACTAGATAATTTTAAATAAAAACTGAAAACTCACTTGTTCATATAGTATATATAGCACAGCATTTACGAGCTCTTGCAGCGCAGTAGAATATATCCACATAGTTATTGCGCTTACAAATGAATATTATTATTATTATTATTAACTCTTGAGGCTAATCCACACAAAATGCTGTAAACCATCATAACCACAGACACCCCCTTCCAAGAAAAAAAGGAAAATGCTAAAGCAAAATAAAAGATAAAAATAAAAGCAAAACAAGTGCACTGCACATTTTTGTATCTTACAACACATACATGTAAAAGTGACTATTCATCAGGGCCTTTGATGCAAACAGTTTTCACCCCATTTGCCATTAATAATTGATACCTAAAGTTTACCCGTATTTATTGTGATGTTATTCATTTTTCATTTATTTATTTATTCACATACATTTTTTGTTCATACCTGGAGCCAATCATAGATATTAATGAGCCTTCCACATTCAAGATGAAGCTTGTATACAATACACACATCAGGAAGTGAGCTGGTGATCCCTTCTTCTAATGTCTCACAATCAGGATTCTGTATACAGTCATATGATAGTTACAAAAGATGTGGTCAGTGTATACCAATCACTCATCTCTAGTCAGAGGAATTCATCTAGATAGTCTGAACATTTTGAAACAAATGTGTCATAAGGACAATAATTGGATTTATAAAGCATGTTTTCCTCTTCAGTACAAAACATTTATTACTATTATTCCATAATAAGTTGCTCAAGTACTCAAGCTTTCCAAGAATGTGTTAATAAATGATAGCTTGCAACCAAATTGACTAATGTAAGCTAGTCTGAATTGTACAATTGAGTGATCCTCAATCTCTTATCTTGCCATTAAAGTTGGGGGGAAAATAATAATATATGATGCTGTTTTCTTGCACATATCCTTCTGCCACAATAATATCCTCCGTTTTTACATTTCTATTTTACACTATGCAAATTTTGGTGCAAAATCTTTCATATTTGTGATACATCCCTTTTCTACAATGAAAAAAATAGAAAAGTCTACTCTAGATTTACCTGGAGGTAGTAGTTAGGGTTACTAAGAGCGGTTTGGATTGCTGCCCTTGGTGGTGCATTGAGACGCTGTCTGATCTCGGATACATTATTATAGTAGAAGACTTCATGCAGAGGTAGGTTCTTTGGACATGGTAGATACTCCCTTTGAACAAAAACAAATACACAGGAAAGAAGTATATTATACACTAAAGGGTAGCACAATCTTTTATTCGGCACCACATAGCTTTCACGCACTAAGTTCTAATGAAACAGCAAGGTATCAGATATTCTAAATATCAATTTTCCACCAAAATAAATAATTTCTGAAGCGTTGTTTTATAAAAGCTCTTCACACCCGAGCTTCTCTGTACTACAGGCATGTTTCTCATGGTATCTATACTGTTTGTCAAATCATTAACATGAACCTCATGCATGCATATGGAATCGGGTGTTTCCTGTATTGAGTTTGGGCGATGACAGTAATCGGTCATTTTGTTGATTTTGGGCCAATGATATCACTGATTACACACAGCATTAGAAATAAATGGATCAAAAATAGTAAAGACTCAACTGGTCAATTTGAAGTACATTATACCTAAACGGACAAAATCCTACTTGTAAAGCAATAAAGAAGCCCTTTGTAACAACAAGGATAATGTGCTATACCTAATACTAATACTGACTTGGATTAGAAATATTACTCCAATCCTACCTGAATAATGCATCAAAGAAGTCTAGTATTTCATTGCGGAGTATTTCATATGGGGTCATCCTCCTCTTCTTCTTAGCATTACTCATCAACATCTGCTGTAGGGAATGAAGCGTCGTCTTCTCTCGTCTCCCTCTCAGGTTAGTTTCTTCTGTGTCATGTTCGTTCTGTTTGCTGCCCTCTGTGTCAACCTCCTCTTCATCATCCTCCGTGCTGTCTATCTCAACAGGCTGGTTGCAGGTATCTGTTTGGATTGGAAATGAAGTACATTTAGCATTGTCAAGATTACAGAAATTAACTGATAAAAATAACATTCCATTCTCGTATTCCAATCGCAAAGAACATATCTAATAATAATAATAGTGGCTACTTGTAGAGCGCACAGATCCACCTTTCGGCGCTCATGGCGCTCATATCTCTGTTCTTTCGGGTAACTTTAATCCTAGATTCAGCTCCTGTGGCTATTATCTGTGCACAGAATATTCTGAGGAGTATATCCTACCACATACTCACATACTACTCGGTCAAGATCTAGACTACTGCTAATAAAAACCCATCTCTAAGATATACACCAAGTGAAGATTACAACTCTTAAACTTCTTGATTGCAAATCAAGTTCAAATCTATACAGAGATGCTCTCAGATGCTCTTTCATGCAGATTCCTGCCCCATCTAATATCTTATTTTCTATTTAAAGTCTTGAATAGCTCCTAGTATTGCCATCTTTGCTTTTACATTCTTAACTTCTTAACTGCAATTCAAGTCAAGTTTGTGAAGCGCTATTTCAGGGAATAGTATTTCATCCTGCTTATTTCAAGAATCTTTGAAGACCGTACCTCCAAGGGTTTCCATCTTTGCTTGTAGAGTCTCCAGCTGAAACCTTGCCTCTTGTAATCCCTCGCACCGTGAGAGGCTTTCTTCACACATCGTCATCTTTTTAATCAATTCATCTCGAGCTAGCATTCTGATAAATGGATTACAAATGTGTATAGAGCTGGGAGTTAGTAAGACGTGAGGTTTTCTTTCATGTTTATAGTTTGCAGTATGTTTGTGGACAATAAATTCATGCGCAAACTGTTTTGCCAATATCGTTGATTTGTTCACTATATATGCCATGGCATACATTTGCAGTTCATCTCAAAAGAACAAACAATAAAGAGGTATAAAGGAGTTCTTAATAAATAATTCCGAAGAATTCAAAGGCATGCCATGGTACTACAATTCAAACACTTTATAATCAATCTACTGGTACATTTAATTTTCTTGATACAATATAAACAAAGATACTGTAAATGTGCAGATGAAATGCAGACACATCATGTAAAGAAGCTCCACAAACTGCCATGAGAAAAAATCAGAATATTTCTATCACATAATGGTATTAATAATTATTCCCTCCCATCCCTGATATAAATGATAAAAAGTGAACTTTGATCGTTTGCCCTACTCACTTCATGAACTTGAAGGCCTCTTGATATGCTTCCGTTGCAAATATATCTCCCTCTGTTGCCATGGCAAACAGCTCTCTCATCTGCTTGCCTAGAGGATGATAAGGCAGTCCCTCGGATAGGATGTGAAGACATTCCAAGACAGGAAAGAAGGCTTTATGGTACTCATTCATCTGTTTCAGAAGCTCTTGAAGGGTTTTCTAAAGGGCAGAGAAGAGATAGACAATTATATCATTTCTTCTTGCTATCAGCCTGGATATCAGCTCTCTCTCTCTCTTTCACTTTTAAAGGTATAGACCAGTTCTGGTCATGCGATTGCATTGTGAAAGAAACGTTGTGGAATCAATCAGAAAAGGTTGATCATCTAGCATATAAGTATTGGTGTGTACTGCAAGGTTCTTTAATCATCAAAATGATAAGAAATTTGGCCCGGTCTTGGTAAAGTTACAAGCACTGTACACAGAAAGATGTATACGGGGACTACACGAAGTTATATCTATCAGGTCCAAATAGATATAATAATTTACCAAATATATCAATTAGTAGGCGGTTTTTTGGCAAGATTTGTATGATCACTCATTAGTCAAAACATATTCTTTCACATGATTGGTAATAAGAGCTTCCATTTCATTTTTTGAGAGGTGGGTGTTTCCAAAACTGATCTTTACCTTTAACCTGATCACCTCAAACTCTATGGCTTTTATTATATATCTTTTTTTGCTTCTCACTTCATTTATCTCTTATCAATTCCTAAAATTACATATCTCAACTGAAAAACGAAACATGTGAAAACCGACAACAAACGCACCATTCAACTCTATTTATAATCTTTAAGTTTTATGTCTTACAATTATCAAAAACATCCTTTAGTTGAACTGTATGTCTACACTATTCAATCTGAATATAAGATGTACATGTACCTTCAATCAAACACTTGGTTTAACAGGTACTGTACATGAACCTAAACAGTTTAAATCAATTGTTAGTCTTGCAAATAATCTAATAAATTTGAACCTTACCTTCATGTGTTGATCTTCTAAGACCAAACATTATATTAGCTACTGCCTGGATGAACCTTACCTTCATGTGTTTATCATCTAGGAGAAGAGCTCTCTGATCACTAGCAGGCCGACCATCAACATATCTGCACAAAAATTAAGATTAGAGGATCATAAAATTTCTTGATTATTCATAAAAACAAATATTACAGTGAAACCTGTATGGAAAGAAAACCATCCAAGGAAGAAACAGTAAGTGGTCTTTACAGGCAGGATGTCTTTATACACAGCTTCCTTTCATATTTTTCAAGCATTGTTTCGAGAGGAAACACATAAATGTGGCCCATATAGAAAAGTTGTCTTTCTATAAAGGAGAAAAATAACTCAATTTTGACAATACCATAACAAAAATATAGAAAAATACAGATGTATAAACAGTAGAAAAGGTGACCATGTTGATGGTTCGTGAATTAGCCTATAACTGCAGGGTAGCAATCTATCTTATATGAATGAAATACACACTTTATACTTCAGGGCCAAGAAACTGTATCATGTCAGCAATGGTGATCAACCCCTTTTTTTTTTACTTTGAAAGTGTGTTTTTTAATATTTCTTTATCAATCTGAAGAGAGAGTATCCCCATTTGTCCTATTACCTCCTGAATGAAGAAGCTTGTCTGAAGAGCTCTAGCTGGTCATGTGACAGGTTACGAGTTCTGTTGATTGCATCTCCATAGCGACAGCATAAGATGCTGAGTGGCTGGGAGAAGTAGTGATCTAACACTGCATACTGAGATTGAGGTCAACAAAAGAAATGTAATTCAGCATGTTCCTCTGTATGTGATGCTCATTCATAAGTAAAGGAAGAAATAAAATCTATAATTAGCATATGAAAATATAAAATATGAATGACCAAAAAAAACAACTTTATATTTGTGTTCAAGATTCAAGATAATTTATTGTCATGTAAAAAATACATAAAATTTGCCTTCGGACATTTAAAGGTGCTTACATGTTCCTATCCAAAGACATGAAGCAAGAAAATCCAGTTCATGTAAAAGTGGAAAATACAACTTCTCAACAATGAAGAATAAAATGGATTTCGTTCTCTTCAGAAAAAATGGACAATCATGGAATTCACTTAAACAATTATACAGTGCGTCCCAGAAAAAACGAAACCGAGAAGTATTGATGTTTTATCATAACTTAATAACAACCATAATTAATGAATGATACATATTTGGAAAGCTTTAGAGTCTCTTCTTTCAGTTGATGGTGTCATATGAAAGGGCAGAAATTCAACTTTCTAGAAATGTGAATTTTTCTTCGAAATTCAGATACCGCCCGCCAAATGTCTTTTTGGTTTCCTTCCTTCAAATTGCTTTTAATCACTCATGCGTGAAAAATGCATCATCTGAGTAGCATCACATGAAAGAAGAGACTCCAAGCTTTTCAAATATGTATCATTCATTAATTATAGTTGTGATTAAGTTATGATAGAACATTGATACTTCTCGGTTTCGTTTTTTCTGGGACGCACTGTACAAATCCATTGAAAAAAGGTGTATGTTTAGGGGACACAAATTGTGCTACTGTTCAATTTTTGACCCAATTTGTCCACAAAAAAAAGTGTTGGATTCTTTAAAAGTAGGATACCTTTGCAAATGAACTACACTTCATCTCAATGTTTGACCTTAATGTGACCTTTCAGTATACTGACCTGTAACCCTTGTACAAAGTTCATGACCTTAATGTGACCTTTCAGTATACTGACCTGTAACCCTTGTACAAAGTTCATGACCTTAATGTGACCTTTCAGTATACGGACCTGTAACCCTTGTACAAAGTTCATGACCTTAATGTGACCTTTCAGTATACTGACCTGTAACCGTTGTACAAAGTTCATGACCTTAATGTGACCTTTCAGTATACTGACCTGTAACCCTTGTACAAAGTTCATGACCTTAATGTGACCTTTCAGTATACTGACCTGTAACCCTTGTACAAAGTTCATGACCTTAATGTGACCTTTCAGTATACTGACCTGTAACCCTTGTACAAAGTTCATGACAGAGAAATCATGGTAGAGAAAGAGATCTAGTAATAGCTGGAAGACCTTTGACCCCAGCTTGAGCGGATGCTTGGCTGTCAACAACACCTAAAGGGAATAAACAAATCAAAAGGAGGATTTTAGCTGTAATATCAGAGATACCAACCTCTTGACACGAAAAAACAGACAGAGTAACCTAAAAAGTCTGATTTTGGAGAGAAAAATAAGATTTTCACGAAAACTCGACACTACCACTAGCCCGTCGGCCCCGTAAAATTTCAGAAAATGTTGGCTCTTTCATTAAAATTTAATGAGAAAATTGTAAAGCAAAGTTTTTGTTGGGGTTGCGAGGGTTTACTTGTCCATGTTTCTATGCGATTCTGCTGTTTTTATGGGTTTAAACCAACAACAAACTAGATGGAACTTTGACTGCACGCAGTCAAAAATGATGCCTCCGCCATAGAGCAATTTTACAAACCAAAACAGAAACAATTTTTAAATTCAAGTTTGATTGTAATCCATCCGTCGGTTTTAATGATAATGCATGCACAACCTATTTATAGGCATACATAGTGAGCTATGTGACCTTTGACCCCAAAATCTAATCAGTTCATTGGCTCTGCAAGATACATACATGACTTGAGTTTGATAGTAATCTGTCTATTTGGTTCTTATGATAATGCAATCACAAGCTATTTTTGGATACATAAAGAGCCCTGTGACCTTTGACCTGGTGACCCCAAAATCGAATTATTTCATTGGCTCTGCAAGATACATACATGACCTGAGTTTGGCAGGAATCCATCAATCGGTTCTTGAGATAATGCGATCACAAGCTATTTTTGCATACATCATGAGCCCTGTGACCTTTGACCTTCGACCTTGTGACCCCAAAATCTAATCAGTTCATTGGCTTTGCAAGATACATACATGACTTAAGTTTGGCAGGAATCCATCAATCGGTTCTTGAGATAACGCGATCACGAGCCATTTTCGCATACATAATGAGCCCTGTGACCTTTGACCTTGGATCTCGTGACTCCAAAATCTAATCAGTTCATTGGCTCTGCAAGATACATACATGACTTAAGTTTGGCAGGAATCCATCAATCGGTTCTTGAGATAACGCGATCACGAGCCATTTTCGCATACATAATGAGCCCTGTGACCTTTGACCTTGGATCTCGTGAATCCAAAATCTAATCAGTTCATTGGCTCTGTGAGATACATACATGACCAAAGTTTGGTAGGAATCCATCAGTCGGTTCTTGAGATAATGCGATCACGAGAACGGGACGTACGTACGTACGTACAGACGGACGGACGGACAACCCGAAAACATAATGCCTCCGGCTACTTCGTAACGGAGGCATACAAAAACAAAAAAACAAAAAATCATGTTTTTAGATTTTAAGATCGTATTACACTCTTATTATCGTACTGAATACGATTTAATTGTACTGGTTGGCATCTCTGTAATATCAAAGACATACACGTACCAACATAACCCAGACAATACAAGAGAAGTCAACGTGGGCAAAATAGCTGTTTTGTTATCATGTCATTTCATGGGGTGGGGAGGTGGGTTGGAATACAACCCCGTCTGAAAGAGGACCAAAATAACCTGACATTTTACGGCTAGCAGACAAGGTTGGCAATTCTACCCCCCTCCCCCCCCCCCCCCACCTATATTTTAAACATGATTTATATCAAATTAATCCAATGGCTCAATCTGAAATCCCTGACCGTTTTTACAAATCATTAAATCAGTGATTACAAATAGATCTATTTAAAGAGAAATCCCTGCAATAAGTTGCAATCAACGTGCAGATTTTTCTGAATTTCATATCATGATACATCAACACCAATCTATCTATCAGCAGCTAATCACTAAATTACAACAAATATCAGAATGTACTTTCTACTGTGATTTTGCTTCTTTCTCAAAATCTGGCTGGCAAACTAACTAAGAACAAATCAACTCTTTTGAAGGACACTTTATTGATCTTCTTATTTAATAACTAAATAAACGCAAAACTACCAAACAAACTGATATAAGTTCTCACCTTATCAATAACTTTTGAGAGGTAGATAGAAGAAGGCTGAGCTTGGAACTTCTCAATACTGAGACATGATGAAACAGACTGAGGTAATAGACGATGGATCACTGTCACTGATGTAGCTATTCCAAAGGTCAACACCAGAGGGAGCTTCTCCAAATACTGACTGTCAAGGGTCAAATCATTTCATTTTCAATTATTACAAGAACTGAAAGATTCTATACAAATTTTGTATTCTGCATATGAAAAGGGTAAATAGAATCTTAACAAATGTACATATACAGTACTTCTAAGAATAGGCTCCCCAACATGAGTATTCAAGAACACAGATAATTGTATTTAATCGGTTATTGGTAACAAACAAGTCAAGATACGGCATTAACAAAATTAACATTGAATTTCAATCTCACACAGAAAGTGATTTTTAAATAATGCTAATATATTTTTCTTTTCAAATAAATTTGTTCATCTACATCTCGTGTGTGTGTGCATTGGGTTTTTACAGAAGTGTATCAATCAGATATGATTATTTAAACGTCACCATCCGTAAGACGTGACTCAGTTTTGAAACTGCGTCCTCGGCTGAATCAGTTTGTAAATTCCATTGTTAGCTGGATTACACGCGCATGCCACAACGCCTCGTCTTTCGCTAGAAGCAATTTTAACAGCGCCTGAAATCAGTTTGTTACTTCCATTGTTAGCTGGATTACAGGCGCATGCCACAACGCCTCGTCTTTCGCTTGAAGCAATTTAACAGCGGCTGAAATCAATCTTACTTGAACATACCTGCAGATGTGGATGAAGTCCTGGATGACCACGGCCTTGAAACCTTCAAAGTCTTCCAGGACGATGATGATAGGAGGACACTCTGGGTAAGAGACTGGCCCACTCATTGATCTGCGCTTCCTTGATCGACGGGGCGATTTAAACGTTGCTGTGCTGCCGGGCAATTTCCTCTTCTGAAGTTTGGAGAAAAGAGAAAAAATCAAGACTAAAACTCAATTCCAAATACCATCTTACTATGATCATAATAGCATATCACACAATTTTTAAAACAAATTTACTGCACAAATGCTGTAATCCTTGTCAACCATTGTTATGAAATGTTTTGTATTTTATCTGTACTCAAAATCTAACTTGTACATATGATATCTGGAATATAGGTATAAATGTAATATTTTAAATATGAACAAAGCAAACTGTGAGCAGAATTTTCATGCAATCTGCTCAGCATCTGGAACATTTTACAAGGCTCCTAATGACAAGCAAACCACCCAAACCACAAATCATAGGAATTTAAAGGAATCGCAATAAATACAAGACTATATCATACCTGTACATTATCCTTATACCAAGCTTGTAGAACATACCTGTACATTGTCCTTATACCAAGCTTGTAGAACATACCTGAACATTATCCTTATACCAAGCTTGTAGAACATACCTGTACATTGTCCTTATACCAAGCTTGTAGAACATACCTGTACATTGTCCTTATACCAAGCTTGTAGAACATACCTGTACATTGTCCTTATACAAAGCTTGTAGAACATACCTGAACATTATCCTTATACCAAGCTTGTAGAACATACCTGTACATTGTCCTTATACCAAGCTTGTAGAACATACCTGTACATTGTCCTTATACCAAGCTTGTAGAACATACCTGTACATTGTCCTTATACCAAGCTTGTAGAACATACCTGTACATTGTCCTTATACCAAGCTTGTAGAACATACCTGTACATTATCCTTATACCAAGCTTGTAGAACATACCTGTACATTGTCCTTATACAAAGCTTGTAGAACATACCTGTACATTATCCTTATACCAAGCTTGTAGAACATACCTGAACATTATCCTTATACCAAGCTTGTAGAACATACCTGTACATTATCCTTATACAAAGCTTGTAGAACATACCTGTACATTATCCTTATACCAAGCTTGTAGAACATACCTGAACATTATCCTTATACCAAGCTTGTAGAACATACCTGTACATTATCCTTATACCAAGCTTGTAGAACATACCTGTACATTGTCCTTATACCAAGCTTGTAGAACATACCTGTACATTATCCTTATACCAAGCTTGGAGAACATACCTGCACATTATCCTTATACAAAGCTTGTAGAACATACCTGAACATTATCCTTATACCAAGCTTGGAGAACATACCTGCACATTATCCTTATACCAAGCTTGTAGAACATACCTGTACATTATCCTTATACCAAGCTTGTAGAACATACCTGTACATTATCCTTATACCAAGCTTGTAGAACATACCTGTACATTATCCTTATAACAAGCTTGTAGAACATACCTGTACATTATCCTTATACCAAGCTTGTAGAACATACCTGTACGTTATCCTTATACCAAGCTTGTAGAACATACCTGAACATTATCCTTATACCAAGCTTGGAGAACATACCTGCACATTATCCTTATACCAAGCTTGTAGAACATACCTGTACATTATCCTTATAACAAGCTTGTAGAACATACCTGTACATTATCCTTATACCAAGCTTGTAGAACATACCTGTACGTTATCCTTATACCAAGCTTGTAGAACAGGGAAAGTACAAGGCACCTTCTTCATGTTCACTTCTGGCATTGTGTCTTCATCTTCAGAAGCCTGCAAGTAAGAATTATGTATATATTATGATCGATTCAGAATAACAGAACAAGAACTTGTGTTGTTCTTCTTTAGTACGTACAGAATTTTGTTGAAAGTGTTTAAAGAGCTTCAAGAGAAAAGATCATTACTTTATTAAGGCTTGCACTCATGTCATTTTAAATGTTTATTATGAACATTAATATCAACACTAAACTGGAAACCGTCAGCTGGAAAAAGAAAGGGAGGAAGACCAATATATGGAGGAGAGCAATGGACAATGACCTAAAAGACGGAAAAAACAACAGGACTCAGTGGAGGAAGCTTCTGGATCAGTTTTTGATCGCTTTTGGTCAAAAAGTCTAAGGTAATATCACTATTGACCACTGAGAAAGAGTTTTGGAGATGAATGAGAATTATTGTAGCTTGCTTCTCTTACCATGTACTCAATACCCATGAGCTGTGACACCACCGACCCCATCAGTCCTTTCAACGTTGTACAGTCTCTGGACATGAGACAGACCACATGAGGGCTCACCCTCTCCTGGAACACCGAGGCTAACTTGGTAAAGACGTCATGATGGTCCGTCACATTCACACCTGTATGTTAAAGATAAAGTTGAGTTCTGGTCATGCGATTGCATTGTGAAAGGAAAGGTGTGGAATGGATCAGAAAAAGTTGATCATGTAGCATATAAGTATTGGCGTGTACTGCAAGGTTCTGGAGTCATCAAAATCATAATAAATTTGGCCCAGTCTTGGTAAGGTAACAAGCACTATACACAGAAAGATGTATATGGGACTACACAAATGGTGTCGGGGCTACTTTACCTTGATTTCCTTATCTTTCTATGCTCAATACTCAGCCAGTATACACTTTCTTCCAAAATTGTTTGGCACATGACATTTATTTGTAATCTTGAACATTCAAGTGTAAGTTTCGCTTGATTCTGTGAGAATTTTTTTTTTTTTATTATTTCTGTCTCTAGGTCGATGATACAATAGTCTGCTGGTTAGCCACATTCACATCCAGATATCAAATAATACATTTGTCTTCAAAACTAGTCTCAAGACACATTTATTCAAAATTGCGTTCGATGATTAATTATCTCTGTTCACTTTGATGTGTATTCCATATGTATTGTTATTTGTAGGTTTATTTGCATTTTTAGTTTTGTATAAGATGTAATTGTATATCAGTCTATTTTGTGTGTATAGCGCTTAGAGACTTCGGTGGTAAGCGCTTTATAAGTAACGTTTTTATTTTTATTATTATTATTCTTCTTGTGATCTGCATTGATATGGAAGGTTTAAAAAGATGACATGATCATCACTCTTTAGTAACATTCACATTCATGCATCGATTAGGAACATATCATTGTCATTAAATCTGCATTAGTACAACAGCTTCATGAAGAGATAGTGGATAATCACAATCCACAACGAGAATAAAATTTTAAAAACTTTGACTTCATTTTGAAAAGCATTTCCGCATCCCGAAAATCGCAGAAATTAAAGTTAATATGAGTTTAAATGATCACAATCTAGAATTGATATTCAAGTGCATGTAAGCAAGTCAGTATACCAGTGACCCTCTTTCATTACATCAACTTTGACCCATCAAGATCACCTTTAATCTCTTGTACCAAATCAAATTTACAGAGCCCATTTTCAGATATATGCGAAACTTGTTTAACAAGTCCTTAACATAATAATTTATGTAGGTTTAATAACCTGTCACAAATGCAGCTGTTGGGATCTCTTTCAGTCTAGATCTAGTCCTACTTGTATCCAGATCCTGGTCTAGCCTGAATCCAGCCTGAGCATTCTTGATGAAGTTAAGAAGATCATCAAACAGCGTCTTGTTGACATCGGCCTGCAAAGACTACAGACAAGAAGACAAGTGTTCATGATCAGTGGATGATCAGTGGAAGATCAGCAAACAGCGTCTTGTTGACATCGGCCTGCAAAGACTACAGACAAGAAGACAAGTGTTCATGATCAGTGGATGATCAGTGGAAAATCAGCAAACAGCGTCTTGTTGACATCGGCCTGCAAAGACTATAAACAAGAAGACAAGTGTTCATGATCAGTGGATGATCAGTGGAAGATCAGCAAACAGCGTCTTGTTGACATCGGCCTGCAAAGATTACAGACAAGAAGACAAGTGTTCATGATCAGTGGATGATCAGTGGAAGATCAGCAAACAGCGTCTTGTTGACATCGGCCTGCAAAGACTACAGACAAGAAGACAAGTGTTCATGATCAGTGGATGATCAGTGGAAGATCATCAAACAGCGTCTTGTTGACATCGGCCTGCAAAGACTACAGACAAGAAGACAAGTGTTCATGATCAGTGGATGATCAGTGGAAAATCAGCAAACAGCGTCTTGTTGACATCGGCCTGCAAAGACTACAGACAAGAAGACAAAGTGTTCATGATCAGTGGATGATCAGTGGAAGATCATCAAACAGCGTCTTGTTGACATCGGCCTGCAAAGACTATAAACAAGAAGACAAGTGTTCATGATCAGTGGATGATCAGTGGAAGATCAGCAAACAGCGTCTTGTTGACATCGGCCTGCAAAGACTACAGACAAGAAGACAAGTGTTCATGATCAGTGGACGATCAGTGGAAGATCATCAAACAGCGTCTTGTTGACATCGGCCTGCACAGACTACAGACAAGAAGACAAGTGTTCATGATCAGTGGATGATCAGTGGAAGATGAGCAAACAGCGTCTTGTTGACATCGGCCTGCAAAGACTACAGACAAGAAGACAAGTGTTCATGATCAGTGGATGATCAGTGGAAGATCATCAAACAGCGTCTTGTTGACATCGGCCTGCAAAGACTACAGACAAGAAGACAAGTGTTCATGATCAGTGGATGATCAGTGGAAGATCATCAAACAGCGTCTTGTTGACATCGGCCTGCAAAGACTACAGACAAGAAGACAAGTGTTCATGATCAGTGGATGATCAGTGGAAGATCATCAAACAGCGTCTTGTTGACATCGGCCTGCAAAGACTACAGACAAGAAGACAAGTGTTCATGATCAGTGGATGATCAGTGGAAAATCAGCAAACAGCGTCTTGTTGACATCGGCCTGCAAAGACTACAGACAAGAAGACAAGTGTTCATGATCAGTGGATGATCAGTGGAAGATCATCAAACAGTGTCTTGTTGACATCGGCCTGCAAAGACTACAAACAAGAAGACAAATGTTCATGAGGCCAAAAAAAAAAAATTGTTTGGTTGTCCTCGATTGCTATTTTGGAGTAGGGGCGGGCGGGCGGATTTTTTTTTTTTTTTTTTTTTTTTTTTAAACTTCATGTTTTGTGTGTCTTTTTTTTTTTTTTTTTTTGTAATATTTTTTTTTTCCATAAAAAAAAAAATCATTGGGATTGTCAAGCATTTAAACAAACGAAGTCTATAAAACACTTTAATATGGTAAAAGACTAGTTTAATATACAAGGAATATCAAGACCAACACAGAAAGTATTTTGGGCTTTGAAATACAGCACCTTTTAAATCTCCATTGTACTACCGGTACTTATAGCTACTTGCGCCCTCTATGTAGCAAACAATGCCTAATCGGTGACCATTGGTCCCCCATTATCCTTTTTATCTTATATTAACTGAGAGCTGATTTGATGAGATAACCACCTGTCCAGTGACCTTGCAGGGTGGTCTAATCCCTCCTGTAAACTAGAACAGATGAGCTTTAAAATGAGTTACAGAATGCTCAGAACCTGACTAGAATGAACGGCATTTTGACATAGAAAAATAAAAATGGCAAGTTTAATAAATACCTAATTGTGTACTGAAAATACCAAACTGGCAACGGATCGCATTTTGATCCTTGCAAATGCATAAAATGGTATTTTAGGCATTTAAGATTGCTCCCACATAAAAAATTAAATTAAAAAAATATTTAAAAAAAAAAAAAAAATGAATTAAAAAAATTTAAAAAAATATTTAAAAAAAAAAAAAAATACGAGCGGCCCGATACTGACGAGCGGGCGGTCGAGGACAACCAAATGATTTTTTTTTTTTGGCCTGATCAGTGGACGCTACCATATTTGTAAGCAAGATCAAAAACCAAGTCAAAATAAAAATAATAATAGTAATAATAATAATAATAATTATAATAATAGTAATTATAATAATAATAACAATTATAATAACAATGATGATGGTGAGGACGGTAGAAGCTTCTTATAAAGTGCTTAGGTCTGTCGAGCAGGACGCTCATGGCGCTATACATAATATAGATGAGAATACAACAACATACAACTTTTTGAAACAGAAGGCATTTCAACTGAAAGCATATAACCGACTAAACCAATGTAATGAAAACAGTTTTCAAGCATAGAGATGATCTCTGCTTTCGAAATTAACTTAGGGCACAATAGGAAAACTGACATAGGGTACAGTACAAAATTAAATAAAATTGAATTGGCTTAAATTATGGTACAATAATCATTGCTAGAGCAATGTAAAAGTTTGGAAAGAGAGTCAGCATTCCATAACCCAATATATATGGTTTGGATAGTACAGTCAAACCTGCTTTACAAAAGCCACTTTTTGTGTATACCTTGGGCAGTTGCTATAGACAGGTTTGACTGTATTTTCTTATCCAGGCCCGAGTATGGTTCTGTTTTGAATGCATGGTATTTCCTGGTAATACTAGATAGTTCTCACTTTTCTTTACAGCTCTAATGAAATAAAAAGATATGTGCAACAGATCTTACCTCAATATCATCATTGATGAGCTCCCATTGGGTATCCCCGGTCTCGTATCTCAGCTTACAATCCTGACTGGTTTCTGATTTACTTTCTGGTATGAAATAATCACCTGAATTCATTCATGGGTGAAACAAACACACAGACATTGTATTCTAAACTTATGTATTGTGAAATCATTTTGAATTGTCTAATAGTAACAGAGTTTAATTCACACTAAAATTAAAGGTCTACATTCATAGTTGCAATGTCATGAAAAAAGCAAATATAGGGAGAAAGAGAGACGGAGAGAGAGACAGAGAGAGAGAGGGAGAGAGAGAGAGAGAGGGAGAGAGAGGGAGAGAGAGAGAGAGAGAGGGAGGGAGAGGGGAGAGAGGGGGAGGGGCGAACAGTTTTTGCTTATAAATCTCCCTTTTTCTATGTTTTGTGTTTAATTCAGGGGAGATATAATGACAATGACCTAATATCTTTTTTCAAAATAATTCCTTCAATTGAGTCTTTACCATCTCAATCAAGAATGTCATGGTAATTGTTAATCAGCAATCTTACTCCTTTGAAAACTCTGACAAAACTTTTTGACATTATGAGTCCACTTAAAGATAAACTTGAGTACTGGTAAAAAAAAGAAAATTATTTCTCACAGAATCAAACGAAACTTACACTGAATGTTCAAGATTACAAATAAATGACATGTGCCAAACAATTTTGGAAGAAAATGTATACTGGCTGAGTAATGAGCATAGAAAGACAAGGAATCAAGGTAGTACCAACCCCGACACCATGCGTGTTGTCCCATACATAGCTTTCTGTGTATGTGCTTGTTACTTTACCAAGACTCGGTCAAATTTATTATGATTTTGATGACTCCAGAACCTTGCAGTGCACACCTATACTTACATGCTACACGATCAACTGTTTCTGATCCTTTCCACACCTTTTCTTTCACAATGCAATCGCATACCAGTACTAAAGTTTATCTTTAATATATCCAACATATTGGAAGAAATCTTAGCCATCTTGTGTACGATTACGGGACCATCTTAAGATAACCCAAATTTATCACTGGCACTTTAAAGGACAGGTCCACTCCAAAAACAGGTTACTTTCAATAGAAGCAGAAAAAACAGACAAACCAATCAAACAAAAGTTTGAGCAATTGAAAATCAAATAAATAATCATATAAGAAAGTTATGAATTTTAAATGACATGGAAATCTTTGAAAATCACAAGACAAATTGGCAACTAACTCATGAGTCTGTGACGTTATTGCCTTACTATCCAGTATCCACTAATTGTTTTCTTTATTACTATCAATATAACTTGGACGCTGGTGTGAGGAAATAAGATTTTTAGGGAGAAAATTAGAAATTTTCATTATCAATATAGATTTTTAGGGAGAAAATTGGAAATTTTCATTATCAATATTATTGATAATGAAAATTTCTAATTTTCTCCCTAAAAATCTTATTTCCTCACACCAGCGTCCAAGTTATATTGAGAGTAATATGTTTTGTGTTCAGTGGTGCACACATACATGTATAGAGTATTTTTTTCCTTCAAATTATGAAAATTTGAATTTTGATAAACTATTTATATAAAAATCAATGATTATGAATTGAAAATATTCAGAAAATAGTATTAATTGTTAAAAAGTTCATAAAAGATTTTGTGAAATGTCATGCACGCGATTGCAATATGATAAAAATCATATAACCTGGCCGGGCAAATTTATTAAGGCCTAGGGAAATCAAATTTAGGGTAAAATTAATGGAATAGAAATATATAAAGCAATTGATAAATAGTGAGGCAATGACGTCACAAACTGATAACCAAATTGGCAATTTGTGTAGTGATTTTTTGAAGTTCCAAAGTTTTCATAATTTTTCAAAAAATAAATTTAAAACTTCCATATTCGATATTACTTTTATTAGTCATCCAATATTATTCAATTTTATTAGCTCTGTTCGTCTTGTTTTTCTATATCTATTAAAAGCAAATTATTTTTGGAGTGGACTTAGCCTTTAAATGCCACTCACATGAGATCAAACAGAATTAATTTAGTCACATGAGACAGACTTGACCTTCTCAGTTTAATGACATAACCATCAACAAATAGATCTACAACAGATATAATTTGTCTTCCTTTTAATATATTTTCCCCTTTTTCTTACTCTTACTTTCAGTCTTACTCTTAGTTTGTAAAGATTGTCTCTGAATCTGATTCAAATTGAATTTAAAGTGAAACAGCAACACAAATTTGACTCGTTCATTTATTTACCAGTTGTCAGTTCATTTTTTTAATTCATTGTTAAATTAATGAGGCACTGCAATTTACCCCCGGGCCCCATCCTGCACCCCACACGGTCCTCGCGCGCGCGCGCGCAGCACTAGCACAGCTCTCATTTACAGTACATCAAATAAATACACGGGTGGGGATGGGATGACTTACCTGGATAAAGAGGCTTTCGTCTCTTCTTTGACTTGAACACAAAACATCCCTGAAAGAAGATAAAACATGTGCCATATTAAGTTTCATGATTATGATATGGTAGTATGCAATAACAATCGAGTAATGACACTTCAAAAATCAAAATACAATTTTACGTACCTTTGAAACCGAAGTTGTCGCTTCACACGTGGATTCGCGGTCTTCCATTTCAAGTTTTTGTTGTGTTAGTCTCACCTCAAGCATGAAGAATAAGCCACATTCACCTGTTGGCTGTTACAAATAATTCTAGTTCAATAGTCAGAATGCAAATTGCATACATTTCGTGTTAATTTTTAGGTACGAAAAGCCATATGAAGCGTATCTTTAATTTGATTTGTTCTGTGGAATGAAAATATAAAAAAACATTTTGAGAGAAAGAATATCGATTATGTAGACGCGCCCGGATGGCGCGTGTTAAACCTATGGGAAGTACGTTCTTTCCCTTCTGAATAGTGTCTGCACGTACGTGAGACTAGTCATGTTCGCTAGCGCATTAGCGCTGCGAAGAAGTTTGTATATCCATCGCGAACTATGTGTTTAGATAACATTCCTCTTCGTTTAAGTTAGTTAAGTTTTATTGACTAATTATTGTGATGTTCTCCTTATTGACGTGCTGCCTCCTCTTCAGATTTCCAATTTGATTTTAATTGTTGATGTAATGATTTTCCATGCGGTAGTGGATTACATGTAACACTATTAAAAACAGACCTCTACTACTTATACTGTCTAGTACGCACACGACCAGTATTAGTCTGTAAATCAAGACCCCTTTTAAAAAAAAGCCCCAATCTGTGCCGCATAAAAAAATAACGCGCCCCGGTAGCGTTATTTTTTCTGCGGCACAGATGTAAACGTAGGCCCTAATTAGTCACAGCGAAATTTATAACAATTAACTTGGATGAATTTGCATAATCAGTCATGAAGACAAAAGATACCAATTAATATAAAAGGTATAGACTTCTTTGACATTTTATAGTCAAAAGAAAAGAAAGGAAGGCTAATATTGAGTACTTTCAGATCCAAATAGAAGCAACAAACAACATGATTCAAGAAAAACTTGGCATAATTTGAAAACCTTATGTGAAAAGTTAAACACGAAAAGAGTATCAGAATGTTATAAATATCCAAGGGAAATTACGTCATGATGAAAAACTAATGCAACCAAGGGTTCTCCTTGATTGAACACACATTCAACACAATTCATGAGGCAATCAATTTTCGCTAACGAACCACCTCCAAGTCAAAACGTTTTCACTGCAGACAAGTGAATTTGTGAGTTATAAACAAAAGTGATGATAATTTTGAATTATCGCCTGTCGGTGAAAAATTAAAGTGGACCAGATGTTAAGAAGACTTTATACAGACCAATTTTAGCCATTATGACAGTTATAAGACGATGAAAGTAGCTAAAGTGATATCACTGAATAAAAAGAATGACATTACCAATGTTGGACAGTTATGGGCCCATTGAGCGTACAGTAACAACAATTTGTTGAAAATGCGGTTTATGTTCAAATTGAAAAACATTTCATAGAAAACAGCATAATTTATGATTTTCAATTTGGATTTCGACAAGGTAATCAACTGAAGCATGTCTTATTTGTTTGACAGATTATTAATTATGTAAGTTGAAAATTATAAAAAAAATCTAGGAATTGTTTTCCTTTAGGAATCCCGCTGTCCCTTTAGGACTAGACTCTAAGGGCGCGTCCCCCCCCCCCCCCAACAAAAAAATAAGGCCACTTCAGCCCTCAATCCCCCCCCCCCAAAAAAAAAAAGAGAGAGAGAGAGAAAGAGAAAGAGATAGAGAGAGAGAGGGGAGAGAGAGAGAGAGAGAGAGAGAGAGAGAGGGGGGGAGAAGGGGGAAGAGAGAGGGGGGGGGGGGAATGAGCAGAGATAGGATACACTTGTCAATATCTGAGATTTGTAGAGCGCCCTCTTTATATCATATGCTAAATATAGTTACCCGATATGATAGGCATAGTACTTCATAATTACAAGGGCGTATCCCGAAATTGTAACGGGACTCGGGAAGTGGAGGGTTTGCTATTTTTAGGAATCAAGGCTTTTAATCGCCTAATATTTCTAATTGGAACAAATAATAGAACGACTATAAAGATAAAAACTGCGCCGCAATAAAATATGATTAAAAAAAGACAAAAACAATTTTACCGACATACAAATTGTAAAATTTGCCGACGAGAAGGCCCTAGGTCTAATAAGTAGAAGAAGAAAACATAAAAACAGCTGGTCCCAACAGCTGAGCTGGCAAATTATTGTCAAGTTACTTTACTACTTTCCCCATTAAAATGTGTCATTTTTTTTTTGTATCTCTATTTTGCGAGGTTTAATACTTTTTGAGTTTGTGTTTCTCATCAGATTTTACACTCCAGCTTCACCTATTAGTGTATTGGATTGTTTGTCAGTATGACAGGGTAGGGTCAATAACTTTAAAGTAAATCATTGCTGCTATGTTAGGAAATTCTCTTTCTTTAGAGCCTTTCTTCAGACAGAAATGAGTCCCATACAAAAACATGGGCCAACTCCCATCAATAGATAAAGCTAGTGCATATATAATTACTGTTTATTCATTGATGCTATGTCGGGGTTCCTCTACACTACTTAAAGGCAAAATCTAGCATTTGAAAATTATTTACCGCCGTAAAGGCGGTGGTGGCCAAGATTTATACAGTATTGCTATTCTGATTCACGAACCTTTCTTATACGTCGATTTCTGGTGATAGTCCATTCTGTATATGTTATGTTCAAAGTATAATAATTTTCTGGTAATATCGATTATTCTATTATGTTCAATTATATTTTTCAGAGAATCCTTTTGAAATAAAACACCCTATCGGAAAGGGAAAAAAACAAGATTAATAGGCTTATCATCGTAGCAAAATTTGTGTTGCTGCTACAATCATCGTTATAATTATTATGAGATCTATGATTTTACGTTTCTTTTTGCCGTGGTACAAATAGATTTTTTTAAATTCTTATCGCAAATTGAAACAAATTTCTTCTTCCTAGGTATACTATAGGCTTATTTTAATAATACAATTTAATCATTTTAAAAGCTAAAACGGAGATAAACGTGAAAAATGCCCGAGTCGTGTCTTGGAATACATGTATCTTAGATGTTCGTTTTGATTATTTTCGTACCCATTTCTTTCCCCCTGTTCAATACTGATAAAATGTTCAAGTTGTCTTTATCAAAGCCCTATATTATATTCATATTTCCTTTATGCCCGAGAGAGAGAGAGAGAGAGAGAGAGATGGAGAAATAGAGAATATATTAATCAATATTATCAATCCAACGATAGCTCAAGTGCCAAAAACACCATGATGATCAAATATGGAGAGTAAAAATGAAATTTGAATAAAAATCAATGCACTATGCACTGAGAGGCTTCAGTTGAAATCATAAATTCTCTGTGACGGGCTTAGCACTAGTTTCTGAGGGACCTATCACTGAAGATCCATAATTTTACAGGTGCCTCGAACAGTGTGCATGGTACATGGGAGTTGTCCATTTCATAGTGGCTGGTGTGTTTTTGAATTGGGGGGATTGATTTTGTTGTAGTTATAGATTTGGAATGTTATTTTATTCTTTTTTCTCAACAAACAAAATCGAATACATTAATTGCACAATTAAGATACAAAATAGTTCAAAATTACCGTAGATCTACAATCTACCATAGATAATCCATATATAACGTGCCGGGTTCGCCGGCATTGTTGCTTCTATTGCTTCTCTCTACCCAGGCTATAAAAGGGTATCCTGTATGAATAGTTGAAGAAAAGGAAAAATAGAAGTTTGGGAGTCCAGCCGTAAATGGAGATATACGCTGATTTGGGCAAAACATTGACCTAAGGGGGCGCTATAACAATAGAGGAGTTGGGTTAAGTTGACCATTTGTACGGTTATTAGTTTGACTTTGTATACATCTAGAAGTTGAACAACATTAATTATGTTCCCGATAGTATGACAGGAACTGGTAAACAACCCCTGGACTTGAATTTCTACATTAGATTTACAGGTGTTCATTTACGATAAACACGTTGGACTTGAATTCATGCACAATAGACTGTTCTCCGGGGATCTGACATTCTGCCTCAGAGGCGGCAGAGCGACTTCCAAAGTGGGGGGGGGGGGGGGGCACCAATAAAAAAGGGCACTTTCTGGGAAAAAAGGACACATACAAAGGGAAATCTCAAAGCGAAAATAAACAATTTTTAGACATTGGTATATACCCCTAAAATTATCAGGGATGATTTCAATATTTGTTTCTCTTTATACATCGTATAAAATATTGCTTTTTAAAGCATCATACCTTGCAGTTGGGTGTGATGGTCGAAAAAATCATTTGCGAGCGAGGAAAAATATAAGATTTGTGAGGTCACAGTGCGAAAACTACATCTTCTAAAGAGGAAAAACCAATCTTCATCGGGTTATAAATCAGCACATTTTCATAACAGCAAACTGAAAAGACCTTTGATAAGTAACATAATTATAACATCTATAAATGTGAGCGAGCGTAGCGAGCGAGCTTTGGGAGATATTGATGTTAGTCGCTTGAAATTAGGGGCACGTTTAATGTTGAGAGGAAAGGGGACACTTATCGAAGGGATAAGACACTTATTAGAAAATAAAAGGAGCACGTGTCAAAGTACAAAGGGTTATTATCAGAAATGAAAACGGGGCACTCACCAGGGATGAAAAGGCACTTATGAGAATGGAAATTGAGCATTTGTCGACGGAAAAAAGGCAACCCTCAGATTTTGATAGGGGCATTTATGAAAAAGGGATAGGTTCCTCATAAGAAAGGAAAAGGGGCACGTATCATTGTTAAAAAAGGTTAATTATGAGAAGGAAAAGGGGGCACTAATAATAAAGGGAAATGTGCATTTGTTGAAAGAAAAGGATCACCGATCAGATTTTGATAGGGGCATTTATTGGAGGTGAAAGGAGGCTTTTATGAAAAGCGGAAATTATGAAGGAAAAAGAGCATTTATTAGGAAGGAAAAGGGGTACGTGTCAAAATAAAAGGGGGTGTTATTAGAGATGAAAAGAGCACTTATCAGGAGGAAAAGGGGGCACTTGTCAAAATAAAACGATTTGTCTCTCAGAATTGAATAGGGTCATTTATCAGACATGAAAAGGAGCACTAGTAGGAGAATGAAAAAGGACTATTTTCATAGGTGAAAAGGGGCATTTATGAAAAAGCGAAGGGCTCTTTGTTAAATGGGGGCACTTATCATAAGGAAAAGGGGCACTTATTAGAAAGGAAAGGGGGCACATGTGAAAATATAAGGTGCGCTTATCCGAGTTAAAAAGAGGTAGTTATTAAAAGGGAAAGGGGCACTTCTTACAAAGTAAAAGGGGCAATTGTCAAAGTAAAAGGGACACCTCTAAGATTTGAATAGGGCAATTATCAGATGTGAAGGAGGCGCTTAACAAAAGTGAAAAGGGGCGCTTCTCGTATCCGAAAAGAGGCACTTACTAGAGATTAAAAAGGGCACTTATGAGAATGGAAAATAGACACTTATTGCAAAGGAAACTGGGAACTTGTCTGGGAAAAGAGGTACGTGTAAAAATAAAAGGGGCACATATCAGAGGTGGAAAGGAGAGGGGGGACTTTTAAAAATTAACAGGGGCACATATCAAAGTAATATGGGCACTTTTTATGTAAAAAGGGGCGCTTCTTACAAAATTAAAGGGGCACTTTTCCCATGGAAAAGGGGGCACTTTTTGGGTACTTGAAAAAGTACTCTGTATTCGCGGGGCTGTAGGCTCCTACTATTTTCTTCGGTACATAGTCCTAACCACTCTATTGTGCCTTGTGATTTTATATTTATTTTATATTTAATTGAATGTATAACTTCTCTCTGATTGGTATATTGAACTGATCTCGAGGTTGGGTGACCTAAGGGTCATTTTATATATCCTATCTTGTAAGGTCATGTGACTTTGAAGCCTCGTCGGGCGCCTGAGTATTTAAATGCCATGTGCGAGATGTCCTGCTTAATTCGCTCGATCTATAGGGCGGCCCAGCCTCTGAGAGAACAAGCTATTTTAAAATGTCCTTAAATAAATAATCTTCGTTTGAACTATTGGAGCTTCGGCTGAGTTGATAGATAATAAAGTGGACTTCAATATATCCGAGCTGTTTCGTTTTCATTTTGCTTCTGAACTCGTAGTCACCGACCTACTATGGGCCCATTACACTGTAAAGCTTTTTGATTCGATCTGCAAATACAAATAAAAAATAACAATGACAAATTGAGTAAATCATTCATGTTACACAAGATACAATACAAAATATCTGAATAAACCAAATAGCTGTATCTATAAAGATTCATTTAAACCAATTTTTCTTTTGTACTTTAAACTGTCAATCTTGACTTCGTCCTTGAACTGTCAAAACTTCAGAGTAACCAATGGCTACAAAACCTTTTGCATTTCCTAACATGCACTACTTTGATAAACTCATATTTTCAGAGTTTTTCAAACTGACCTGACTTTCCTTTAAACAGATTATTGCCAATTTGCATGAACCAAAATAACTGTAAATTTCTCTATCTTGCCTCCATACACAAGTTTGATTATTTACATCTATCTGCATATAGCATAAATTCGTTCTAAACCCCTCAATATTGAATTGTCACTTTAAATGTATTGTATGACCTTCCACTGACTTTGACAGGCACCTAATTTGTATATTTCTGCTCGCCTATAACAACTATCTTATAAAAATGTCTTCTTTCAATTTAACTGTTTGATGAATTAAACTTAAAGGTATTACAAAGTTTTGGTAAATTTTGAAAATTGGCTGGATAGTGATTCTTTACAATTTTATTCAAAGAACAATGTTTTAGAGTGTGTGTGTGTGTATTAGGTTTTTACAGACGTGTATCAATCAGATATGATTATTTACGTCTGGGACCGACCTTTAAACGTCACCATCCGAAAGACGTGACTCAGTTTCGAACCTGCGTCCTCGGCTGAATCAGTTTGTAACTTCCACTTTTTAGCTGGATTACAGGCGCACGCCACAACGCCTAGTTGTGGCGTTAGAGCTAAATTAATATATTGACCTTGAGAGGGCGCTATACAACATAAAGAGTTTATTATTTACAATTTCATCTCTTTAGACTCGATTTCAACCGCGACAACGATTACTGAATATTGTAGGATCGTATATGCTTCCAATATGTTCATTTGAACCAAATTCATGACCCCATACCAACATTTTGTATTACCTTTAAAAATCTGACTTGCTCTAAAACTATACAACCAAAATTGTTTTAACCACAGGTTTTTCCCAGTAATAAGCTAAAGATTACACTTCATACAAAATAAACTATCTGGCATTAAATGGTTCGCTTTTGTAGATCCACTGGGACTGAAGTCCCTCGAGCATAGACTAGCAAAAACAATTGAATAAATGACATCTATAACATGCTGGGGTAGTGGCGGATCCAGGGGGAGGGAGGGGGCCGGGCCCCTGAGAAAAAAACGTGTAAAAACACGTTAATTTTACCTTTTTGGGGAGTTGGTCCCCCTCACTCCCCCCCCCCCCCCCACTCAGCGCATTTTCGGCCGGCACGATTTTCAAATTTTCGGGAGCATCAAGACAAAAAATTGGGCCCCCACCCCTAAGAAATCCTAGATCCACGCCTGTGCTGAGGGTCGAGGAGATTCGTAGTCTGAGATAAAAGACTCAGTTTTATTGGTTGCTCCATTGCCGTTTTATGGGTAGAATATAGATAGCTCTTTGTCAACTGTGAAATATTGTCATGCTCGCCAACATAGCTGACCCTCAATATCTCGAAATGTTCATCTACCTGGTAAAAGCTTTAATGATTTTCGTGACCGCTAACTCGCTAACCTGTAGTAGGTTTCTTCAATGTGTATGTTGTGTGTCAATATCAGGCGCGTACGCAGGGGGCTTGGGGAGGGGGGGGGGGGGGTTAACCCCCCTTTTTTAGGTGTGTGTTTTGGAGGAACCCCCCTTTTTGTGTGTGTGCTAAAGGGTGACAACAAAAAAGTGACCCCCCCCCCCCCCTACTGAACGAAATATCGGTTGGCATAATTTTCCAGTTTCGGGGACAAAAAAAAAACCCCAAAATATGTGCTCTAGGTCAGTGAGGAACGGACTGAGAAGGAAGAGCAAGATGGTGAAGAAGAAGCAGAAGAAGAAGAAGAAGAAGAAGAAGAAGAAGGAGGAGGAGGGGTGCACGAACAGGGGAATCAGACGAACTCCATGAGGGAGGGAAGGAGCTAACATGGTCAAAGAACAATTAATAAAAAAAAGTACAAGAAGGGAGAAGGAAAGGCAAAAAGGGAAAGCTTATATTAATAACCTGACGAAAAGGGGAAAATGAGTGAAAAGAAGAAGACGGAAAAAGGACCGAATCAGTGATATATGAATAATGATCAATATCTATGCTAGCTTAGAAAGTACGATATTAGATTTTACATAATATAATGTACACATTTGTAAGTTTGAGTGTGACCAACTGAATCCATTCAGTTGAATGGTTGTTTCAATACATGTCGGTTAGTCTTAGGACAAGCGTTTGATTTGCAGGAGCTATTGGTGGTGGGAGATACAAAGCATTTTATTGAATCTGTGCATCAATGCTCTATATTGTTCTTCAAACAGGAATTTCGTTTTTCAACGACCGCCCTTTTCCTTCTGAGAGTTTACACTCAATTGTACTCAAATACAAAACCAGGATAGCGCCATCTTCAGCTCAGGACAGGGAAGTAGAGGTCGCAAAGTTAGTAGATGCTCATACAATAAAATCTAAAATCAGTCAAGTTCTGGAATCCTACCACTACTACTTCCACAGCCACTACTAACACGACGAAAACCACGATGGCACGACCATCACCTCCATCACCACCAATATCGCCACCGTCGTCACCACCAATATCGCCACCACCACCACCACCACCACCACCACCACCACACCAACAACAATCACCACCACACCGACAACAGTCACCACCATTACTAGTACTATTTGTGTTTTAGACACCCTGTACAAAGATGAGTGAAATAGTTATTTCAAGAAAAATAATTGACAGGATTAATGTTCTATAACGAACACCTGGCCCATGTATTGAAATGATTAGTACTAGTATAAAGATATCGACTACTACGAGAGGACTGGCTGTTTTTATACGCTCAAGGGAAATTTGCCTCCGCTGCTATCACTCCGAGGCGCGCCACCCAACCAGGCGCGCCTTGGGGTGATAGCAGCGGAGGCAAATTTCCCGAGAGCCAGTATAGAAACAGCCAGTCCTCGAGTATTAAAGCAGTCGATATCCCTTTTATATGCCGAATTCAAACAAAAATCTACCAATAATTCTAACCTTATCCTTTAAGGACCAAAAAAACAAACAAACATGTTTAGCGTCCTGCTTTTTTGAAAAATAGGAAGGAGGAGGCCCTTTTTTTTTCTTTCAAAATGGCTGCTCAAAATGGCCGCTCGGTACATTTTCCCAGACAGTCGGGCTATTTTTCAAATTGGCCGCAGACAATTTTTTTTCTTTTTTAAAATAAGAAATAGATCCATTTTAACAGTGTTTTTCATGTTTTATTTCTTTTAATTTAAAAAATAAATAAATAAAAAATACAAAATTGCTCAAAAAATAATAATAACAAAATAGGAGGCGGCCCCCAAAAAGGAAGCGGGCGGGGATGCTAAACATGTATATTTTTTTAATGGCCTTATCGAATAAAGTTTGGTTAAAACATCACGGAATTTTGCCGGGATTTTACTCTTGGACTATTAAATGGTTTTGGCATTTTTCGTTTCTTTACGGGAATGGCTAAAATCAAGACTGCAATTTCGACCAATCAGATGGCTGGATTTCTTAAGTGAGGTATATAATGAACTATACTCACACCTCGTCTTCTCTATTATACCAAACAATATCTTGTTCATCAAACTGGTCCCATTTTACTGATGATATCACATTCAAAGAAAGGTACATGTATTCCCGCCTTGAAATATAATCACTGCTACCAATATTATGTCGTCATTCAAAATACATTGTTTAACATTACTCCTCGAATATATGAGCATAATTATTGGTACGTACGACGCTAAAAGAAGATTCAACATTTAAACAAATGTATTTCCTTCTCATTTTATTAATTTATTTCCTTTAAACAAAAAGAAAACAGATGTGAAGAGTATTCATGAGATAAAGAAAAGAATTGCAACGGCAAGGATATATTTAATAAGATGAAAGCAAGAGTAAAACCATCACTCATCAACACAATAAGAAAGATGCAAATGTAATTTGTGACATATACAGATAGGATTATCTAGAAGAAAAAATATTAAGAAGCCTTAACCCTTAAACCAAAAATGTAATTAGCAATACCAGCTCTTTAAGAATACTCGAAACATAGGCAGAAAAGGAGGGCCATGACGGCCGATGTCTGTAACACACCCGGCACTTGATGTTGATAATGAGGGGGGAGGGGGGGGGGGGGGAGGTTAAAGTGTTATCATTTTTTTCTAGCTTGCAAGGGATATTGAATTCATAATGCATAAGTTCAAAATATAATAATGAATCGATGTGATGGAGGGATGGAGGCAATAATGGTTCTATATAAATGCATGATACGATATTCCTTCTTCGTATGGACAATGATGGACATATGAATTTCTAAATAACAGATTATAAATAAGTATTGTAAATATTACATTTTCTATGAAAGTTTGGTGTAAGTTCAGTATAGCTCAGACCCTGTATCACGTGATGTGGTTGACAAGGTGGGGCGTCGGCAAACTAACAGATATTACGTTCAAATTATCTCATCTAAAAATAAATATCTCACCAATCACCAAAATTCATGTCCATAATTACAGTAGTATACTAATGGGGGAGCTGCAGTATAGGCCTAATAATTATTGCAACATCAACATATCTAAATATGAATTGATATAAGGCTAGCTTTGAGCACTTTTAATCATCATGATCTGTCATTAATTTATTGCAGGAATCTCGCCGGATAACCTTTCTTTCTTTTTCAGCCATTATCGATCCACTGCAGGATGAAGGCCTCAGCATGCTGTCTCCAAATAACTTATATATAACCCATCGTGCCACAAGTACATCTTGAACGACGAACCTTGCACAAAGCTCCATTGTTATTCACACCCCTCCTCCGACTGACAATGATGCATACCAACACAACATACGTCCTCCTGTGGGATACAGTATCCTCCTCGTGATGAACAGGACTGTGAATACAAAATAGTGAAACATTGATATAACAATCAATGAGCAACAATTCAATTTGTTTGTAAGCAAGATATTAGACTTCATGCGTAATCAAGGAGTATAAAAAGTGAGATTATTGCAGAAAGTTAGGAACAACACCGACACGAATTGATAATGTTTCAAAATTGCATTCTTGCCCTATTTAATGATGTTGATCTCGTCTTATTTTCTGCTGAATAAGCAGTCATATGAGAATAACAATTTCTTTCACTGACAACAGGTACAGAACAGATAAAGGAAGATTATGACATTAAAAAAAAATCCTGGATACAAAATAAAAACATGAGAATGTAACAGTTCTACTTGTTAAATATGATTCACTTTCAAAAGTACGCATTTCCTTTTATATGACATATTCATCTATGTAAGGAGGAGGCGATGATCTTATCAAGACACATTAATTTTGACGAAACTTAGACTGTAACGATACAAGGGCTATTTAATGAATGAATGAAGAAATAAATGAAGGAATTAATGGATGAGTGAGGGGTGAATGGACTTATAACAAAAAGGTTAGTTGCAATAATAATATAACGCGAGTATATAAATTATTTATCACCTTTCATTCCCATATGTTCTTATCTTTATTAGAAGGCTTATATTACACTTATTTTAAAACAAAACTATTATATTAATGGGGAGGAGTGGAAATCCATTTTCAAAGGTGTCATATTAGGGATCACTTTCTCTGGAGCTGAATCAACTCTAAAGAAGTGATCGAATAACTCTTTTGAATCACAATTTTTCGCATGGATTTCCATTTCAAACGATTCCAGTACATGTATACAATGCGTATAAAAAAAAGTCCACACTTTGAAAATATGCTCTAAAATGATACTTTCACTATATCTGCATGATATCTATTACACGATTGCGAGTAAATAAGCGAATGCTCACTTAAGCGTAACACATTGTCAATACTTTTAGTGCCATCCTATTGAATCGATCGTCATCCATTATTTTGTAATTAAAAATCATGCAGATATCCTTCAATGATAATTTTGGAGGATGTTTTCAAAGTTTGAACCTTTTCGTTACGTACTGTAGAGCACTATAATCTTATTGCGTATTTTACCTCGTCATCGTTGGCACCTCCTGATGCACCCTGGTATGTAGCTAGTACACATAGCATGGCCAGCATCAAGTATGTAGTATACACTCTCCGTGTGATTGGCGCCATCTTATACGTCACGTGACCTATCCACCATATGAAGCAAAGCAGAACAGTAGAACTTGCAATGTTTCCCTTTTTTCAAAATCAAGTCCTGAGTAATATTCAATATTGTTTCAAAATATCTTTATTTCGTACTGTGTCACCACTCGCAAGTAAAATGTGTGCATGTACAATGCATAGTTTCATTTTCACAGCAAAGAAGCAGGAGATTGTAATGTTTTTAAATTACTATCATGGCAAGGACCATATTAAGAAATTGAATTGAATGAGTCACCTTACAGGTGTAAGTCAGTGTGAGTAAAGGCCCTATCTCACTGAGCGACGGATGCTTGCGAACGTAGCTAATTTGGGGTTTCGCCAGGGTTTTTAAAAGGTTGCAAATGTTTGTAAAAGGTTGCAAGAAAGTTCGCAAACAGTTTTTCTTATCGGAAAGAAATTTTGGACATTCAAAGAGGTGAACCCTGATTTTCGCCAACATTTGTCAGAAAAGTTGGCGAATCCAAATTCGCAACGTTCGCAAGCATTCGCCGCTCAGTGAGGAGACTAGCGCTCTTTAGTGATACGAACTCGGGACCTCCCGGTTACGAGATCACTGGGCCCATGGGTGTCGATCCCGGGGGGGGGGGGGGATACACCCCCCCCCCCAATATTTAAGGTGGGAGGGTGGCTTGTACAATCACCCCCCCCCCCCCCCCAAAAAAAAAAAAAAAAAAAAAAAAAAAAAATCACCATCAAAAAAAAAAAAAATGGAGAGAAAAATTAATGATGAGAACCAATATGGAGTCTGTGACGAATTCGTGATGAGATTGGAGACAAGGAGAAAGATTTTCGGACATTAGTATGACTTATAAGATAGTTCTCTAGTTGTTATGTTGTTTTCTTTCACCCTTTTAAAAATTCACGTTATTGTATCTTTATTTGTTTGTTTTTCACTCATTTTATTTCCTGATATTTCCCAAAACATTTTTCAAAACGCGCTAAAAGTTACAGTCGTGTATATGTTTAACTCTTTAAATTTGGGAATCATTGCCAAGGAAAAAAATTATCAACCTATTCCTCAATATAAAGAACTCTTAAAGGTAAAGGAAAGCATCTGAGCAAGAATATCACATGACTTTTGGCTAGTTCAAACTGAAGTGATTTTTAAAGCTATGTGGGGTTGATGATGCGCTTTTTTCTAAGCAAGTAAAGTAATAAAATATTGTATCATTGAAGAGAAAGACGGTTTTGTCCGAATGGCAGCATGTAGAAGACGAAACTTTCAGTTTGTTCCCTGATTCATACTCAGTACCTATTTCGTTATTGATTTCATCCATTTCTTTGTATTTATATCTCTGCATGTAAAACATTTGAAGAGCTATTTTTCGAAAGGAGAAAAATCTTTTGATAGCAAATGGAGATAATGATATACAATTTCCTCTATTTACCTTGAACAAAATTATTAACCTAAATTACGAGAGAAATTATGAACACATGCACCTTTTAATAACAATTTTCAATAGACACCTGAACAAAATCAGGTAAACAAAGAGTTCTTTCTTACGTTGCACCAGAGGTGGCCCTCCCGGGGGGCAAGGGGGGGGGGCATTGTTTTGAAAGCACCTGAAAGTGCCCCTTTAACTTTTTAAGAAGTGCCCCTTTTACTTTGACAAGTGCCCCTATTAATTTGTAAAAGTGCCCCTTTCCCCTTTGAGTTTGAGTTTATTGAATGAGTTTGAGTTTCAACTCTGATAAGCGCCCCTTTTATTTGGACACGTGCCCCTTTTCCTTCGACAAGTTCCCATTTTCATTTTCAATAAGTGTCCATTTTCCATTCTCATAAGTGCCCTTTTTAATCTCTAGTTTTTTTGTTGTTTTTTTTTCACAAATATATTGAGACCATCAGGTCCGCAGATGCATTTCGTTTTATTCTTCTTAACAATCAGTGTATAAGTGTTTAAATGCAAGAAAATGAAATATGATGAAATACACATGAAACAACAATCTTGAAAGAAAAAGAATGAGCTATAAAAAGTGTGTAATAAACGAGAAATGTATATTGACCATCAATTTAAGTGCACAAAGTGCTAATTTGAATGCTACAATTTTTTTTGGTTTTTTTTTGTTGTCGAAATAAATCTTTATTCAGATAAAATCATGGATAACATCATAGTACATAAATATTCATAACAAAGCACTTAATCACATGCCTAAATGAGGTCAAATTAAATTATATCTCTATTTACTTGATAGCAGATTTTAAATTAGTAATTGTCTTCTTCCACTTAATAATATTCAAATTCGTTGTCTTAGTTTTGTTTTCCTCTACTTCTATTTTGTATTTCAACATAAACAAAAATATTTGCTTATTATTCTCGTCACTACATTTTTATTAAAATTGATTTCTAACACTCGCTTTATAGATTGCAAATAAAGCATAATGAAGTATTAAATCAATATCTGTAACATTTTCTTTTGCGTCATGAAAACCATATACAACACGAATGGGTGAGAATTTAAATTCTTTACAGAAGGAGTTACATAATAATATTTCAATAACATTCCAAAATCGGTAAATATTTTCGCATTCAAAAAATACATGTATAATAGTACCAGGTTTATTACAGTAATAACACAAATTGTTTTCTTTGATTTTCCATTTGAATAAATTAACAGGTGTTTAATGTTGAATTGTATCAAATAATTATCACGAACATATTTCAATTTAAATAACCATAAAGAATCCCACTTAATAGTAAAATTTGTCTGTAAGGTTTTGTTCCAAAAGTCTACCGCCCTAGATGGTTTTTGGATTAATTTTATGAGTTCCGTATATATATATAACTGATTTACGTTTGTAATCGTTGAAATCATAAACTTGTTCGCCGTATTTTATGATTCGCCTCCATCTTTGCTGTATTGCGGTTCTTATTTTGGCATATTCACTCAACCATCTACCATCATAATAGATAAGTTTATCTTTCAATTCTTTGACTGTCAAAAATCTATTTCCTATCACTATATCCCCTAAAAATAATATACCCGATTTTATCCAATTTGTATACAACAATGCTTTTCCTTTAAATTTGATATCACAATTTAACCAAATCATTTCTTTTGTAACACTTCCATAGGTGTGGTGTATATCTTTTACATAATTAACTCGCTGTACAGTAAACCATGTACAAAGTAAGTCACAATAAAAATCAGGTATTTTCCCTCTATAAGAAGTCATATATTTTGGTAAACATTTACAGTTCATAATAATATCAATCCCTCCCAGTTTTTCAATCCAATACTCAAAAAAATTATCCACTTCCCTTTCTTTTCTTGGATTTTATAAAACTTAAGAAGCTAAACAACCATTTTATTCGTATAAGACATAAGAGCGTACACATGTCAACCATATTCATGTCTCCGTTTTGAAGAGTATTTATCATGTTTTCCTTTTTCACTTTTGCTCTATTACCCCATAAAAAGTTATAAAATAACTTTTCATACGCTTTTATCCATTCCATAGGGCATGATAAAACTTGAGCTGTATAAATCAATTTTGAAATAACAAGGCTTTTTAAGATAATTACTTTCCCTTTAAATGTCAAGTTCCTCCGTTTCCAAGAATTTAAAAGCTGTTGTATTTTAATGAATCTTTCTTGAGACCAATTCATATTCACACCCAAAGATTTATTCTTACTGAAGTATATACCCAGAGATTTTAAAAAAAGTATCACACCAACTTATATTCTTTATTGTCTCTGAAGGAAAAGTTTTTTATTCGTATTTAAATGTATTCCTGATACCCTTTCAAAATTTTCAATCACATTTATTACCTTCCTTCCAGATTTAACGTCTTGTACAAAAATTGTCATATCATCAGCCAGTTGAGCTACCTTAATTTCTGTTATGTGTCTTCCGATAGTAATACCTTTAATATTTACATTCTGTCTTATTTTGATGCTTAAAACTTCGACACTCAGGATAAAAAGTAGGGCAGACAGGGGACAACCTTGCCTTATGCCTCTAGATGGTTTAATATTACCAGTAAACCATCCATTTACTGTAACTGATAAGCTTGGATTTGAATATAACAATCCAATCCATTGCCGAAAGGATTGCCTAAAACCATATAACTGCAAACACTTGTCAATGTATATCCATTCCAACGAGTCGAAAGCTTTTCTAAAATCTGTGAAAATAATTGCCCCATCTTTTTAATATCTAGTAAGTGCCCCTAGTTAGGTACGAGAAGTGCCTCTTTTCACTTTTGATAAGTGCCCCCTTCACCTCTGATAATTGTCCCTTTTCCTAATGATAAGCTCTCCATTAAAAAAGAACCCCTTCCCCTTATCATAAGTGCCCCGTCTTTGGTAATTGACCCTTTTCAGGTACGAGAAGTTACTCCTTTTCACTTCAGATAGATGTCCACTTCACCTCCGATAAATGCCCCTTTAAAATCTGAACGGTGCACATTTTTTTAAACGTCGACAAATGCCAAATTTCCTATTCTCATGACTGACTTTTTCCATCCCTGGTGAGTGCCTCTTTTTGAGGGTGTAAGAAATGCCCCATTTTTACCTCTGATAATTATGCTTTGTACTTTGGCACATGCTCCTTTTCTTTCCTGATAAGTGTCCCCTTTTTCTCTCATCATTAAACGCGCCCTAGCTAATTTCAAGCGATAAGAGCAATTTCCCCTAAAGTTCGCTCGCTACGCTCGCACGCATCTAAAGATGATTTACTTACGTTACTTATCAAAGGTCTTGTCAGTCTTCCGTTATGACAATGTGCTTATAACCCCATTAGGATTGGGTTTTTCTCTTTAAAAGATGTAATTTTTCGCACTGCGACCTCACACATCTTAAAATTTTTCCTCGCTCGTTCGCTCGCTCGTTCGCAAACAATTTTGTCAACAATCAAACCCAACTGCATAGCGTGATGCTTAAGCAATATCTTCTATAATGTATAAAGTGAAACAAATATTGAAATCATCCCTGATAGTTGTAATCACAATGTAGGGGTATATACAAATATCTAAAAAATTCTACTTTCGCTTTGATATTTCCCTTTGTAGGTGCCCTTTTCCCCCAGAAAGTGCCATTTTTTCTTGGTGCCCCCCCCCCCCCCACGTTGAAAGTCGCTCGGCCTATCCTGAGTTACACACATGGATCTAGTGCCTCTTGAAAATAAGCTCTTTGTATGTACATAAACAAGCAATACAACAGAATACTCCAGTTCGATATTTTGGAGAAAGATTATTATGTCACAACTTATTTTTGTTTGATTGAAAAGCTGATGTAAGCCTATTTATTGTAGTCAAACGTGAAGGGATAAAACAGTTAAGGTGTTTTTGAAGGTTAGAATGTTATTAAGTTTGAAGTTTTGTTTATAACACCCTTCCAATAATAATGCAGCTCAACTGGTTATAGTTTTTGAAGAAAAAATAGTGCTCTGGTCAGGGCCTTAGGGGAATATTATGCTTATATTTTAGAGCGTATCTGTTATGATAAGTATGTCTGGGTGAAGAAGGAGATAATGGAAGTTTGCTGTTTGGTTGTTGGAACGTAAGTTTTATATTATGTTCTTAAGAAACAGACAGATTGTATGAGATCTGAAGAGGAAAATTTCTTTCATTTTGAGAACCAAATTTTGCATCAGTGATATTCTGTTTTATTGAATTGAGTTTCCCGCAGAGAAGAGAGTCAAATGAAGAACCAAAAGCAATATGTTTTTCATTTACTAATGAGAACTATGTTTTTTGAGATCTCCTTACACAGAATATTGGAATGGGTTTTTTCACGATTAATGTTGTTTGGAGACATCAATGTTCATAAAATGTATGTTTCTATCACCAGGAAATAAACAATTTTCTGTCTACATAAACCTTTCCTGGTTGCTTATTAATGCATTTGCCCACTGTTATCATCAGGCGCGTACGCAGGGGGGTGTTTGGGGGTTAACCCCCCCCCCCCCTTGGTATTTTTATGTGTGTAAACCCCCCCAAAAAAATCCCTAAACCCCCCCCCCCCCCTTTGGATTTTGTTTTTTGTTTTTTGTTTTTTTAATTATTTAAAAAAAAAAAAAAAAAATTACCCCCATGGCTGACCTAAGAAAGGTGACCTTACCCCCCCCCCCCCCACTGAGCGACTTTTCGGCTGGCTGAGTCGTTGTGATTTTTTTTGGACTACCAAAAAAAAAAAAAAAGTGTCCGCTTACCCCCTCCCCCCCCCCCCCCCCCCCCCCCCCCCCCACTGAGCGACTTTTCGGCTGGCTGAGTCGTTGCGATTTTTTTTTGGACTAGCAAAAAAAAAAAAAAAGTGTGTCCGCTTACCCCCCCCCCCCCCCCCCCCCCCCCCCCCCCCCCCCCCCACCAATCATCCCCCCAACCACGGATACAAATCGACACCCTTGACTGGGCCATATCTTTGCGTATTTGGCTTGCGTGTTGCTGCGTATTTATGGCAAGCCGTTTTAACAGTTATTCCGATTTCTTTATATCAAGAAAAAGGAATGAATGTTAAAACGGCTTGCCATAAATACGCAGCAATACGCAAGCCAAATACGCAAAGGTATGACTGAGGCATTATCTGAGCGGTGAATGCTTGCCACGAATGTAGCGAATTTGGGGTTTCGCCATGGTTCGTAAAAGGTCCAAAACATTCACAAATAGTGGCAAAGTATTGCCAAATAGTTGCTAAACTTCGCTAATACTATTGCTAACTTTTTCTTATAGTCGCTAATACTAGTCGCCAACTGCCAAAATTCGCAACGTTTGTAAGCATTCGCCGCTTAGTGAGATACCCCCTTAAATTAAAGGACAGTAGCGCTCTTTAGTGATACGAACTCGGGACCTCCCCTTTACAGCTCATTGTATTTATGTTATTATATTACCAAAGAAGAAAAAAAAAACAGTCAGTCACTCAATAGTGTCTGACAGTGAAGTCTAGCAAGTAAACAGGTTTTCTTGCATAATTTGAATATTAGGACACAGCTAACGTTCAAATTTCACAGATAGGACATACATGACATATTCATAAATCCTGCAAAGTTCTACAGAATTTGAGGTTGGCTGCAAAAGGGACATAATACCTTTAAAATGTACTTCTTCCCTTAATAATAAAGTATAATTTACCTATTTAAGAGTTTTATGTTTTTTCTCTTCTCATTCTGTTACTTTGTATAGAGTCGGCTTACGGTTGCACCATGTGAGAAGGGGAGGACTGGGGAGTCCTGAAAAGACTGTCGGTAATCTTTCTTTCTTGAGTGTGTGTAAGCCTACTGTATATCTACATCACCATGCAAGCCGATACTTATAAGCAGCATCTATTTGTTTTAGCGCTACAAATTAATCGATGTCATTTTCAATACAATTACAAACTGACGCAGTCAGAAAGACGTCTCATGTGCAACAGGAATAACGTAAGGGCATTTGGGCCTACCTGATTTCGATGCGGTGTTTGAGTAGAATTCGGTGAGATGATGATATACTCCCTCGTAGCTTGATGTGACGAAGTGTCTCTATCCAGCTTTCTGTTGAAGTACTGTCTAGATAGCTTCTAGTATTATAGAAAATCGAAGCCTGCAATGACCTTCAGCTCGTAACCGACAAGTCACCGCATTCAAATTAAATTGCGAATAGTGCTCAACAACATGCTGGTGGATAAAACTTTCTAAAATGTTATTAAATATGACCTCGGAACGCAGTTTGATTATTTTTTAATCAAAATTTTAATCATCGTCAATGTCATCATTCTGGCATCTCTCTTTTTTAAAACCTTCTTGTCTGTGTATGTACTACAGCTAGATTTCTTATTTGTTGATGGATTGAGTAGATGTCAAATCCTGCCATTAGTAACCGACAAGTCACCATGTTCATGTATCTTAAATGTTCGTTTTGATTCATTTCCTCCCCATTTCTTTCTCTCTGTTTAATACTGATAAAATGTTTAATTTGTCCTTAATAAGCAAAGCCGAATATTATATTCATATTTTCTTTATGCACGAGAGCGAAAGAGAGAGAGAGGGGGAGAGAGAGAGAGAGAGAGAGAGGAGGAAAGAGAGGGGGAGGGAGAGGGAGAAAGAGAGATTATAATAACTGACAATTATTGTGTACAACTATGAATTGCATCCTTTTCAATATGATATAATTTGCTGCCAATATTCAGAATCTAAATGTGATAAATCCACATAATACACCAACGCTGTTAACCGCATCCATCAATCCAACGATACATGTAGCTCAAGTGCCAAAAATACCATGATGATCAAATATGGAGAGTAAAAATGAAATTTGAACAAAAATTAATGCACTATGCACTGAGAGGCTTCAGTTGAAATCATAAATTCTCTGTGACGAGCTTAGCACTAGTTTCTGAGGGACCTATCACTGAAGATCCATAATTTTACAGGTGCCTCGAACACTATGATTGCATGGTACATTTGATTTATATCCTTCATCAAGAAATGAAAAACTAAGAATGTAAACTATAAAGAAATAAATCGGAAACCAATTATCAATTCACACCTTTGTCCAAAATACACACAAAATACACACAAGTCCCCTCCCACCCACCCCTTCCCCCCTCCACATACACACACGCTGCGCCTGCAAAGAGAGTTATCCATTCCACAGTGGCTGTGTGTTTTTTTATTTGGGGGGGGGATTTTGTTGATGTTATGATTGATTTGCAATGTGTTTTTTTGAAATACTTTTTTCCTCAACAAACAAAATCGAAAACATTAATTGCATAATTAAGATACAACTTACAAGATAGTGCAACATTATATTAGATGAAACTTAATACAATTAGCCTTTACATCTAACCTCGTCAATACAATATATGAAAGTAATAGCTTATAACAACTGTATATTTGATACATGTGTAACAGGTCAAAATTGTATTGTTTTATACTGAAATTTCAGGTACGTAACTGGGATTTGGCTGGAATTACTGTTGGACTTAGCCGGGATAGAGTATTTAATATTTATTCCGAAACCTCAACATGAGACCGGAATCATGCATGGAAGAAATACTGGGGCGACTTCTAGGAACAGTAGGGTTTATCTCTCTACCTTTGTTTTTCTGTTAACCTCACGGAGAGGCCGGGGAGGGCACATTGGTAGCGAAAAGGGATTAGCCAAAAGCAAAGGTTATAAGATTTCTTTGTATTTTGCTATGTCGAATTCTTGTATCTTAGGAAGTTCCTAAGATGTGAAAGGATTTTTCGGTGGGGTGGTCATTATGAAATATAGTTTGTAGTTTTACTGCTGCTGCATTTGCAAGAGTGTGTAAAGGTTCTACAAGGACGAAATCTGCCATGACTATATGCTCATAACCGACTGAAATTGAAAATAGTGTTCACCAACATGCTGGTGGATAAACCTTTCTAAAAAATTGTAATACATATGACCTCCGAATACACTTTGATTATTTTTTAATCAAAATTTGAATACTCGTCAATGTCATCATTCTGGCATCTATCTTCTTTCTTTTCTTTTTCTTTTTTTTAACTTTCTTGTCTGTGCATTTATTACAGCTAGATTTCTTATTTTTTGATGGATTGAGTAGATGTCGAAGCCCGCCGTTCATAATCGACACGTCACCATATTCGTGTAATTAACGAATCAATCAACGTCAAATAATTGATTCATCATCCCTCTATAAATAATTATTTCACATTTTAACATACCTGCGTTCGTTTCCATCACGAATGAACATTTAGTAGGTATCTTAGATGTTCGTTTTGATTATTTTCGTACCCATTTCTTTCCCCCTGTTCAATACTGATAAAATGTTCGAGTTGTCTTAATCAAAGCCCTATATTATATTCATATTTTCTTTATGCCCGAGAGAGAGAGAGAGAGAGGGAGAGAGAGAGATGGAGAAATAGAGAATATATTAACTGGCAATTATTGTGTACAACTATGAATTGCATCCTTTTCGATATGATATAATTTGCTGCCAATATTCAGAATCTAAATATGATAAATCCACATAATACACCAACGCTGTTAACCGCATCCATCAATCCAACGATAGCTCAAGTACCAAAAACACCATGATGATCAAACATGGAGAGTAAAAATGAAATTTGAACAAAAATTAATGCACTATGCACTGAGAGGCTTCAGTTGAAATCATAAATTCTCTGTGACGAGCTTAGCACTAGTTTTTGAGGGACCTATTACTGAAGATCCATAATTTTACAGGTGCCTCGAACACTATGATTGCATGGTACATTTGATTTATATCCTTCATCAAGAAATGAAAAACTAAGAATGTAAACTATAAAGAAATAAATCGGAAACCAATTATCAATTCACACCTTTGTCCAAAATACACACAATTCCCCTCCCACCCACCCCCCCCCCCCCCCCCTCCACATACACACGCTGTGCCTGCAAAGAGAGTTATCCATTCCACAGTGGCTGTGCGTTTTTTCTATTGGGGGGGGGGTGATTTTGTTGATGTTATGATTGATTTGAAAATAATGTGTGTGTTTTTTTAATACTTTTTCCCTCAACAAACAAAATCGAAAACATTAATTAAGATACAACTTACAAAATAGTGCAACATTATTGTTACACAGGCTTCCTATGCCTGCGCCGGTTCAATTAATTAAGATTAGTAAACACGGAGATCCATTAAAATACATAAGTCTGAAACATATATTTTGTGCCAATGATAATTCCAAAGAGGTATTTATTAATATTCAGTGTCAAAGGTACACCGATAATAAATTCCCAGTGTGACAACTGGCATTTCGATTTCAAACAAACAATTCTTACAAAAACAGCTACATGCAAAGCTTAACAATGTATCGTACAGGTACAATAAATGATAGAAAAGGAGCAAAGTAAACTACACTGTACAGTAGAAACATATTAGGGAATAGAAGAAAAGAATAGATGTTCATATGAAGTACAAATGATAAACACAAGTCGTTCGTCAATAAGCACTAAATACATCGATCAGGCGGAGAGCGTTGCCTGAACAACGACAGCAGTCCCAACTCTTGTCCCGAGGGAAATGGAAGTGGAACCATGGTGGAACCATGGTGGAACTCTGTTAAGAAACAAAATCAAGGCAGGTCTTAAAAAGCTGCGACATAGTAACTTCTGGGGGAAGTTACATCACACGTCTATCTGCCTTGAAGTCTAAACTTGCTCTCCTACTTAATCAATAATAATTCTTCTTTATATGGAACACAGTAATTCAACAAGAGTATTTATCGTCTTACAAGTAGTTATTGGGCTATCACTAAACTATCTAATCAACAGTATTTTACAATGACTGAAATATCTATAAACAGGTCTGGCTTGTGGAAAGTGGTATCTTAATTCATACACAGTCACAACCATCTTGTATCAAAAGTTAATGGATAAACACATAAAAATATAACAATGGGTTTTCCAACGTAAGGAGAATCACACTAAACAATATCATACAATTAATTCAAATTGCATTAGGAACTTGTGATATCTCTATAATTTACTAGAATAGAACATGAATATACTTTTAGGAAGGTGAGTGTTCGCTTACCTGTTAAGAAACAAAATCAAGGCAGGTCTTAAAAAGCTGCGACATAGTAACTTCTGGGGGAAGTTACATCACACGTCTATCTGCCTTGAAGTCTAAACTTGCTCTCAACGAGAAAGCCAATCTTTCTTCCAAACCAGGCAAACAACCCCACTATTCCCTATTCCCAAGACAAAGGGGCAGTGGCGGATCCAGGGGGGGCCCGGGGGCCCGGGCCCCCCCCCCTTGAGACAAAAATCATGTAAAATCACGTGATTTTTACGATTTTTGGGGGTTGGGCCCCCCCCCTGGCGCTCAAGGGGGGGGGGGGGTGCAAATTGAAATTTTTTTGAGGATCAAAAAAAAAAAATGTGCTCACTACCCCCCCCCCCCCCCCCCCCCCCCCCCCCCCCCACTGAGCGACTTTTCGGCCGGCGCGATTTTCAAATTTTCGGGAGCAAAAAAAAAAAAAAGTTGGGCCCCCTCCCCTAAGAAATCCTGGATCCGCGCCTGCAAAGGGGTACCAGTAAGTGTATCCACTGGTCATTCATGATTTATGTACTCTACGACTAAAGGAAGTGGTCTGGGTTTAAGACATAAACAAGGCCTATAGAATAGGGGTATCTTTGTTCCCATCTCTTTGTTTCACCAGCAGCATATACCAGAGAGGTGATCTTAATAGAAACATAGTTTAAAGGTACACTTTAAATAGGGGTTCAACAATTTAAAGTAATATAAGCTTACTCAAAAATAGAAAATAGGTTTACTCAAAAAATAGAATATACCTTGATAATAAACAGGGTCTGACATTATATTAGATGAAACTTAATACAATTAGCCTTTACTTCTAACCTCATCAATACAATATATGAAAGTAATAGCTTATAACAAATGTATATTAAAAAATGTGTAACAGGTCAAAATTGTATTGTTTTATACTGAAATTTCAGGTACGTAACTGGGATTTGGCTGGAATTACTGTTGGACTTAGCCGGGATAGAGTATTTAATATTTATTCCGAAACCTCAACATGAGACCGGAATCATGCATGGAAGAAATACTGGGGCAACTTCTAGGAACAGTAGGGTTTATCTCTCTACCTTTGTTTTTCTGTTAACCTCACGGAGAGGCCGGGGAGGGCACATTGGTAGCGAAAAGGGATTAGCCAAAAGCAAAGGTTATAAGATTTCTTTGTATTTTGCTATGTCGAATTCTTGTATCTTAGGAGGTTCCTAAGATGTGAAAGGATTTTTCGGTGGGGTGGTCGTTATGAAATATAGTTTGTAGTTTTACTGCTGCTGCATTTGCAAGAGTTTGAAAAGGTTCTACAAGGACAAAACCTGCCATGACCATATGCTCATAACCGACTGAAATTGAAAATAGTGTTCACCAACATGCTGGTGGATAAACCTTTCTAAAAAATTGTAATACATATGACCTCCGAACACACTTTGATTATTTTTTAATCAAAATTTGAATCCTCGTCAATGTCATCATTCTAGCATCTATCTTCTTTCTTTTCTTTTTTTTAAAACTTTCTTGTCTGTGCATTTATTACAGCTAGATTTCTTATTTTTTGATGGATTGAGTAGATTTCGAAGCCCGCCGTTCATAATCGACACGTCACCATATTCTTGTAATATTCACACATACAACTATGAATTGCATCCTTTTCAATATGATATAGTTCGCTGCCAATACTCAGAATCTAAATGTGATAAATCCACATAATCCACGCTGTTAACCGCATCCATTGATCCAACGATAGCTCAAGTACCAACAACACAATGAAAGGGGGAAAAAATGAAATTTGAACAAAAATTAATGCACTATGCACTGAGAGGCTTCAGTTGAAATCATAAATTCTCTGTGATGACCTTAGCACTAGTTTCTGAGGGACCTATCGCTGAAGATCCATAATTTTACAGGTGCCTCGAACAGTGTGCGTGGTACATGGGAGTTGTCCATTTCATAGTGGCTGGCGTGTTTTTGTATTGGGGGGATTGATTTTGTTGTAGTTATAGATTTGGAATGTTATTTTATTCTTTTTTTCTCAACAAACAAAATCGAATACATTAATTGCACAATTAAGATACAAAATAGTTCAAAATTACCGTAGATCTACAATCTACCATAGATAATCCATATATAACGTGCCGGGTTCGCCGGCATTGTTGCTTCTATTGCTTCTCTCTACCCAGGCTATAAAAGGGTATCCTGTATGAATAGTTGAAGAAAAGGAAAAATAGAAGTTTGGGAGTCCAGCCGTAAATGGAGATATACGCTGATTTGGGCAAAACATTGACCTAAGGGGCGCTATAACAATAGAGGAGTTGGGTTAAGTTGACCATTTGTACGGTTATTAGTTTGACTTTGTATACATCTAAAAGTTGAACAGCATTAATTATGTTCCCGATAGTATGACAGGAACTGGTAAACAACCCCTGGACTTGAATTTCTACATTAGATTTACAGGTGTTCATTTCCGATAAACACGTTGGACTTGAATTCATGCACAATAGACTGTTCTCCGGGGATCTGACATTCTGCCTCAGAGGCGGCGGAGCGACTTCCAAAGTGGGGGGGGGGGCACCAATAAAAAAGGGCACTTTCTGGGAAAAAAGGCACATACAAAGGGAAATTTCAAAGCGAAAATAAACAATTTTTAGACATTGGTATATACCCCTAAAATTTTGATTACATTATCAGGGATGATTTCAATATTTGTTTCTCTTTATACATCGTATAAAATATTGCTTTTTAAAGCATCATACCTTGCAGTTGGGTGTGATGGTCGAAAAAATCATTTGCGAGCGAGGAAAAATATAAGATTTGTGAGGCCACAGTGCGAAAACTACATCTTATAAAGAGGAAAAACCAATCTTCATCGGGTTATAAGCGAGGTTAAGCGGGTTATAAAGCGAGCTTTGGGAGATATTGATGTTAGTCGCTTGAAATTAGGGGCACGTTTAATGTTGAGAGGAAAGGGGACACTTATCGAAGGGATAAGACACTTATTAGAAAATAAAAGGAGCACGTGTCAAAGTACAAAGGGTTATTATCAGAGGTGAAAACGGGGCACTCACCAGGGATGAAAAGGCACTTATGAGAATGGAAATTGGGCATTTGTCGACGGAAAAAAGGCAACCCTCAGATTTTGACAGGGGCATTTATGAAAAATGGATAGGTTCCTCATAAGAAAGGAAAAGGGGCACGTATCATTGTTAAAAAAAGGTTAATTATGAGAATGAAAAGGGGGCATTAATAATAAAGGGAAATGTGCATTTGTTGAAAGAAAAGGATCACCGATCAGATTTTGATAGGGGCATTTATTGGAGGTGAAAGGAGGCTTTTATGAAAAGCGGAAATTATGAAGGAAAAGAGCATTTATTAGGAAGGAAAAGGGGTACGTGTCAAAATAAAAGGGGGTGTTATTAGAGATGAAAAGAGCACTTATCAGGAGGAAAAGGGGGCACTTGTCAAAATAAAACGATTTGTCTCTCAGAATTGAATAGGGTCATTTCCCAGACATGAACAGGAGCACTAGTAGGAGAATGAAAAAGGACTATTTTCATAGGTGAAAAGGGGCATTTATTAAAAGGCGAAGGGCTCTTTGTTAAATGGGGGCACTTATCATAAGGAAAAGGGGCACTTATTAGAAAGGAAAGGGGGCACATGTGAAAATAGAAGGTGCGCTTATCCGAGTTAAAAAGATGTAGTTATTAAAAGGGAAAGGGGCACTTCTTACAAAGGAAAAGGGGCAATTGTCAAAGTAAAAGGGGCACCTCTAAGATTTGAATAGGGCAATTATCAGATGTGAAGGAGGCGCTTAACAAAAGTGAAAAGGGGCACTTCTCGTATCCGAAAAGAGGCACTTACTAGAGATTAAAAAGGGCACTTATGAGAATGGAAAATAGACACTTATTGCAAAGGAAACTGGGAACTTGTCTGGGAAAAGAGGTACGTGTAAAAATAAAAGGGGCACATATCAAAGTGGAAAGGAGAGGGGGCACTTTGTGATGTAGTTGACAAGGGGGGGGGCAAACTAACATATATTACGTTCAAATTATCTCATCTAAAAATTAATATTTCACCAAACACCAACAATAATTATGTCCATAATTACAGTACTATACGTATGGGGGAGCTGCAGTAAAGGCCTACACAGTAAAAACGCTGTTTATAAAAAGTGGTGTTCACTTACAGTTGCAGGCGCGGATCCAGGATTTCTTAGGGGAGGGGGCCCAACTTTTTTTTTTTTTTTTTTGATCCTCAAAAAAATTTCAATTTGCACCCCCCCCCCCCCCTTGAGCGCCAGGGGGGGGGGGGCCCAACCTCCAAAAAAGGTAAAAATCATGTGATTTTACATGATTTTTTTTCTCAAGGGGGGGGGGGCCCCCGGCCCCCCGGCCCCCCCCCCCCCCCCTGGATCCGCCACTGTACAGTTGTACACTATCTTAAACAACAGTTGAACAAATTGTAAACAATGTTGCTCGAAACGAAAGTAATTTTGTTAAACATTCGCTGTTTAAAATTTAATGACTGCTATATTTACTACACGAGAGCTTTTAGACAGTGTTGTTTACATATGACGTCATGTGTCACGTGCCAGTAAAGTGCGCGTTGGCTAAAAGCTTTGTTTCACATCATGGCCGACCAAGCTGTAGAGGTGTCGTGGATGAGTGGAAACGTCGCCGGACTGTCGATCACAAGGTCCACGGTTCGAGTCCCGCCGCGGCACTAATGTCTTTTGGCAGCCTAGCATAGCCGGGTAATGTTGGAGCGCCTTGAGGACCTTGCAAGGTCGGTATGTGCGCTATATAAGAATCCAATAGTATTATTATTATTTAACAATTAACAACAGCTCCTTTTTAAACAACTTTCTTTAAACAACCCAGTTGGTGTAAACAAGCCCCACTGAACAACAGCTCCAAAATAACAGCTCCTTTTTAAACAACTTTCTTTAAACAACCCAGTTGGTGTAAACAACCCACACTGAACAACAGCTCCCTTTTAAACAACTTTCTTTAAACAACCCAGTTGGTGTAAACAAGCCCCACTGAACAACAGCTCCGTTTTAAACAACTTGCTTTCAACAACCCAGTTGGTGTAAACAACCCCCACTGAACAACAGCTCCGTTTTAAAGAACCGTCTTTAAACAACACCGGTTGTTTAAATTGTGATTTTAAACAAGTTGTTCAAAATGTTGATCAACTAAGTGTTTAAACTTTAAACAACTCGAGTTGCTTAACATTTTAAACAACTCTTAGATCAGGTCACCCGTTAATCCAAAGTTGTTTAAACTTTTAAACAACATGTTCACTAAAATTTTAACTGTGTATTATATTAATGGAGAGGAGTGGAAATCCATTGTCAAAGGTGTCATATTAGGGATCACTTTCTTTGGAGCTGAATCAACTCTAAAGAAGTGATCGAATAACTCTTTTGAATCACAATTTTTCGCGTGGATTTCCATTTCAAACGATTCCAGTACATGCAGGCGCGGATCCAGGATTTCTTAGGGGGGGAGGCCCAAATTTGAAATTATGCGAGCCAAATATTGGTACGTAATGGTGACCAGCAGTGACGTAATAGGGGAGGGGGGGGGGGGTGGGTGCAGGGAGGGGCGAGTTTTTTTAAAGAAAGAAGGCGATTCGTTGTACCGTTCCCCAAAATAATCCTCGTCTGAATTATGTTTTCCCCCCTCCTTTTTACGTTTCATTAAATCATTAGAGAAAGAAGACGACTCGTTGTGTCGTTATCGACTCTTAACCCTTACTGTACTGGGCTATTTTGAGCACCCACTGACTGGGGGGGGGGGGCCTGGGAGGCCCCCCCCCCCCTATGATCTCGGCCGTCGATTGTCCGATGAACACGAAAATTTGCATGTTTGTAGATATTTACGTAAGGAACAAGATGGTATAATTAGTTTTTTCCGAATATGCAAATTTTTGTCGTTAGCCTAATTAATTATGCGAAATGCGCTAATTTTATGCATTTTACAGAAAACGTGTCAAACTCCACTTTTTGAATGTTGAAACTCATTATTCATATGAAACTTCTTTTCTAACACAAAAAAGTTATTTTAATGTAATTAATAATGATAATTTATGCAAATTTTGATGGATTTTAATTTTTTTTTTTTTTTTTTTTTGATGACATGCGCATACTAATTGTTATGTAACGCCTTACAGGTATATCCGATTTTGACGAAAATGGTATCAAAATGTGCGTAAGACTTGAGGGAAAAAAGTCATGAAACGACAATTCAAAATTCCAAGCGGTTGCGGCGCAATCTCCGAAAATGTCGAGGGGGGGGGGCCTCCCAGGCCCCCCCCCCCCAGTACAGTAAGGGTTAATCTTCGTCTAACTTCAGTCCCCCCCCCCCCTCCCGCGCGAAGCGCGGAAGCTTTTACGTTTCATTTAATCTTATAGAAAGAAGACGATTCGTTGTATCGTTCTCGACTCTTAATCCTTGTCTAAATTCAGTTCCCTCCCCTCCCACGCGAAGCGCGGAAGCTTCGACGTTTCATTAAATTATTTGAGAAAGAAGACGATTCGTTGTACCGCTCACGAAAATAATCCTCGTCTGAATTTATTTTCCCCCTCCCGCGCGAAGCTTTTACGTTTCATTAAATCATCAGATAAAGAAGACGATTCGTTGTACCGTTCTCGAAAATAATCCTCGTCTGAATATATTTTCCCCCTCCCGCGCGAAGCGCGGAAGCTTTTATGTTTTATTAAAACATTAGCGAAAGAAGACGATTCGTTGTACCGTTCTCGACTCTTAATCCTTGTCTTAATTCAGTTCCCTCCCCTCCCACGCGAAGAGCGGAAGCTTCGACGTTTCATTAAATTATTGGAGAAAGAAGACGATTAGTTGTACCGTTCTCGAAAATAATCCTCGTCTGAATTTATTTTCCCCCTCCCGCGCGAAGCGCGGAAGCTTTTACGTTTTATTAAAACATTAGCGAAAGAAGACGATTCGTTGTACCGTTATGACTTTTAATCCTCGTCTAAATTCAGTTCCCCCCTCCCGCGCGAACCTTTTACGTTTCATTAAATCATTAGAGAAAGAAGACGATTCGTTGTACCGTTCTCGACTCGTAATCCTTGCCTGAATTAAGTTCCACCCCCCCCCCCCACACACACACACACCTTCATGCGCGAAGCGCGGAAGCTTTGACGTATTATTAGAGAAAGAAGACGATTCGTTGTACCGTTCTTGACTCTAAATTCTGTCTGAATTTCAAAAATGTTCTTTGTCTTCTCCCTTTTCTTCCTACGTCCTTTTCCTTTTCACTCCTCTCTTTTTTTTTTGGGGGGGGGGACCACCTCACCCCCCCCCCCTGGCTACGCGGCTGCGGATGTTGATACCTTGTCCGCCCCCGGAAGCTCAGGGTTTAAGGCAATAATTTACGGTCAGTTTAGCATTCAGGGATCCAGGGGGCACAGCCCGGGAAGTTCAGGGGTTTTGGGCATTTAATTACGGTCAGATGACCATTATTTTGATACCTAATTGTGACACTGGCAGGTCACTAATTGGCGTGGGGCTCAGGGGGCAGAGCCCCCGGAAGCTCAGGGGTTTTAGGCTTTTAATTACGATCAGATGAGCATTTTTTGATACCTTATTATTTTTTGACACTGGCAGGACAATATTTGGCGTGGGGTCCAGGGGGCAGAGCCCTCAGAAATCAAGGGTTTTAGGCATTAAATTAACGTCAGATGAGCATCTAAGGACCCGCCTTAGGGCCCTAGGTGGAATCCAGGGGGCAGAGCCCTCGGGGTTTTAGGCATTTAATCATGGTCAGATGAGCATATTTTGATACCTCATTATAATGTGACACTGGCAGTTTTTTCTTTCTTGCTCTCTTTTTTTTCTCTTTAATATATTTTTCAAAAAAAGTGGGGGGGGGGGGGGCCTCGAGGATCCCGATCCCCGCCGTTCCGCGGGCCCTGGCATATAGGCATCTCAAGAAGCATTTTCTTGCCTGGCTGTAAATTTAGGAATTTGTCATTTTCCAACAAACGCATAAAAAATATAATTTACTTAAAAGTGAGGAAAAATCTCAGGAAATTATGTCATTTCAGCATTATTTGTAAACCACGGTTATGGAATTAAAAAAAACCACGTTTGAATTTTATTTCCCCAAAGCCCCCCCCCCCCCCCCCCCCCGATCTACACCTTGTTGGCGGGGAAATTGCAACTGATATCCCTTACCTTTCTTCATTCTCTTGTTTTCTTCTTTCCCTTTCTATTCTCTTTCCCTTTCCCTTCCCTTCCTTCTCTCTCTCTTTTAGGTTTGCTGGGGAGGAGGGGGGGGGGGGGAGCAAGGTCATTTTGACCCCACCCCGCTCCACACATTGTTGGCGGGATTAACGGCAACTGATCTCCCCTCCTTTTCTCCCTTTTCTTTTCTTCTTCCTCTTTTTTGTTCCCTTTTAGCTCTCCTCTTTTCCTTTTCATTCCTTCTCTCTCTCTCTCTTTTTAGCGGGGACGGGGGGGGGGGGGGGGGAAGGGCCTTTTGCCCCCTCCCCCCCCCCCCCCGATCCACAACTTGCTGGCGGGAAAATTGCAACTGATCTCTCCCTTCTTTTCTTTTCTTCTTCCTCTTTTTTCCTTCCCTTTATCTCCTCTTTTCTTTTTTTCTTTCCCTTTCCTTCCTTCTCTTTTATTTTTTGATTGGGGCGGGGGTAGGCAACAGCCTGGGAGGCAAGTCCTCCCCCCCTCGATCTCCTTCTTCCTTCTTTTCTTTTCTTCTTCCTCTTCTTTTTTTCCCTTTCTCTCCTCTTTCCCTTTCCCTTCTTTTCCTTCTCTCTCTCTCCTTTTCTTTTTTCTTTTTTTTGGCGGGGGGGGGGGGGGGGGCAAGGCCCGCTCGCCCCCCTGGATCCGCGCCTGAGTACATGTATACAATGCGTATAAAAAAAGTCCACACTTTGAAAATATACTCTAAAAATGATACTTTCACTATATCTGCATGATTTCTATTACACGATTGCGAGTAAATAAGCGAATGCTCACTCAAGCGTAAAACATTGTCAATACTTTTAGTGCCATCCTACTGAATAGACCCTCATCCATTATTTTGTAATTAAAAATCATGCAGATATCCTTCAGTGATAATTTTGGAGGATATTTACAAAGTTTGAACTGTTTTCGTTACGTACTGTAGAGCACTATAATCTTATTGCGTATTTTACCTCGACATCGTTGGCACCTCCTGATGCACCCTGGTATGTAGCTAGTACACATAGCATGGCCAGCATCAAGTATGTAGTATACACTGTCCGTGTGATTGGCGCCATCTTATACGTTACGTGACCTATCCACCATATGAAGCAAAGCAGAACAGTAGAACTTGCAATGTTTCCCTTTTTTCAAAATCTAGTCCTGAGTAATATTCAATATTGTTTCAAAATATCTTTATTTCGTACTGTGTCACCACTCGCAAGTAAAATATGTGCATGTACAATGCATAGTTTCATTCTCACAGCAAAGAAGCAGGAGATTGTAATGTTTATAAATTACTACCATGGCAAGGACAATATTAAGAAATTGAATTGAATGAATCACCTTACAGGTGTAAGTCAGTGTGAGTAAAGGCCCTATCTCTATATTTGCGGGAGTGTCGTTGTCGAGTGGTTTAAGGCGCTTGACTGTAGATGCGAAGGTCGAGGGTTCGAATCCCGACACGGCACTAATATCCTTTGGCAAGATATTTACCTGCACTTGCTACTCTCCACCCAGGTGTTAAATGGGTACCCGGTAGGATGCGAACGTTCATGTGGTTGAACGAGCAAGTGTGCGCCTGTAAAATGGCGACTGGCTGGAATGCTCCCCAGGGAGTGGAAAATGTGCACACATTGTGTGCGGGTAAGCCTGAATCCGATGACCGGGGTAATAATATATCTGTAAAGCGCTTAGGTACATCGTTGGATCGGTGTATTAATATAAAAAACCGGATTATTATTATTATTATTATTATCTCACTGAGCGACGGATGCTTGCGAACGTAGCGAATTTGGGGTTTCGCCAGGGTTTTTAAAAGGTTGCAAAGGTTTGTAAAAGGTTGCAAGAAAGTTCGCAAACAGTTTGTCTTGTCGCAAAGAAATTTTGGACATCCAAAGAGGTGAACCCTGAAAAGTCGGCGAATCCAAATTCGCAACGTTCGCAAGCATTCGCCGCTCAGTGAGGAGACTCGCGCTCTTTAGTGATACGAACTCGGGACCTCCCGATTACGAGATCACTGGGCCCATGGGTGTCGATCCGGGGGGTGGGGGGGGGGGGGTGGGGGATATAGCCCCCCCCCCCAATATTTCAGGTGGGGGGTGGCCTGTACAATCACCCCCCCCCCCCCAATAATTCACCATCCAAAAAAAAATGAAGAGAAAACTTAATGATGAGAGCCAATATGGACTCTGTGACGAATTCTTGATGAGATCGGAGACAAGGAGAAAGATTTTCGGACATTAGTATGACTTATGAGATAGTTCACTAGTTGTTATGATGTTTCCTTTCACCCTTTTTAAAATTCACTTTATTGTATCTTTATTTGTTTGTTTTTTCACTCATTTTATTTCCTGATATTTCCTAAAACATTTTTCAAAACGCGCTAAAAGTTACAGTCGTGTATAATGTTTAACTCTTTAAACTTGGGCATTATTGCCAAGAAGAAAAAAAATTATCAACCAATTCCTCAATATAAAGAACTCCTAAAGGTAAAGGAAAGCATCTGGGCAAGAATATCACATGACTTTTGGCCAGTTCAATCTGAAGTGATGATGCGCTTTTTTCATAATGCAAGTAAAGTAATAAAATATTGTATCATTGAAGAGAAAGACGTTTATGTCCGAATGGCAGCATGTAGGAGACGAAACTTTCAGTTTGTTCCCTGATTCATACTCAGTATCTATTTTGTTTCATTGATTTCATCCATTTCTTTGTTTATTTCCATATCTGTATGTAAAACATTTGAAGAGCTATTTTCCAAAAGAAACAAAATCTTTTGATAGCAAATTGAGATAATGATATACATTATACAATTTCCTCTATTTTACCTTGTACAAAATTATTAACCTAAATTACGAGAGAAATTATAAACAGATGCATCTTTTGATAAGAATTTTCCATAGACACCTGAACAAAATCGGGTAAACAAAATTCTTTCTTACGTTGCACCAGAGGCGGCCCTCCCCGGGGGGGGGGGGGGGCAAGGGGGGCACAATGCCCCCTCCCCAATTTTGAAAGCACCTGAAAAGTGCCCCTTTTTACATAGGAAAAGTGCACCTTTTATTTTGAAAAGTGCCCCTATTAATTTGTAAAAGTGCCCCTTCCCCCTTTCAACTCTGATAAGCGCCCCTTTTATTTAGACACGTGCCCCTTTTTCTTCGACAAGTACCCATTTTCATTTGCAATAAGTGTTCATTTTCCATTCCTTTTTTAATCTCTAGTAAGCGCCCCTAGTTATGTACGAGAAGTGCCTCTTTTCACTTTTGATAAGTGCCCCCTTCACCTCTGATAATTGTCCCTTTTCCTAATGATAAGTTCCCCATTAAAAAAAAAACCCTTCCCCTTCTCATAAGTGCCCCCTCTCTGGTAATTGACCCTTTCAGGTACGAGAAGTTACTCCTTTTCACTTCAGATATATGCCCCCTTCACCTCCGATAAATGCTCCTTTAAAATCTGATCGGTGCACAATTTTTTAACTAATGCACATTTTCCTTTATTACAAGTGCCCCTTTTTCATTCACATAAGTGCCCTTTTTCATATCTGGTCATTGCCTCTTTTCAAATGCGATAAGTGCCTCTTTTCAACTCTGATAATTTCCCTTTTAACAATATATAATAATATCTTATAAATGCCCCTTTTCCTTCAACAAACAAACCCAACTGCAAAGCATGATGCTTAAGCAATATCTTGTATGGTGTATAAAGTGAAACAAATATTGAAATCGTCCCTGATAGTTGTAATCACAATGTAGGGGTATATACCAATATCTAAACAATTGTATATTTTCGCTTTGAGATTTCCCTTTGTAGGTGCCCTTTTTCCCAGAAAGTGCCCCTTTTTCTTGGTGTCCCCCCCCCCCCACGTTGAAAGTCACTCGGCCGCCCCTGAGTTACGCACATGGATCTAGTGCCTCTTGAAAATAAGCTCCTTGTATGTACATAAACAAGCAATACAACAGAATACTCCAGTTCGATATTTTGGAGAAAGATTATCATGTCACAACTTATTTTTGTTTTATTGAAAAGCTGATGTAAGCCTATGTATTGTAGTCAAACGTAAAGGGCATAAGACAATTAAGGTGTTTTTGAAGGTTAGAATGTTATTAAGTTTGAAGTTTTGTTTATAACACACTTCCAATAATAATGCAGCTTCTAAGACTGGTTATAGTTTTTGAAGAAAAAAATAGTGCTTACATAGTGCCTATGCTTATATTTTAGAGCGTATCTGTATCTGTACTCTTTGAACTTTTTCTTTTTCTATTTCCTTTTTATGTAATAGTAGTAATAACTTTTTTTTTTATTTATGGTAAAGGGTTTTTCTTGTGTAAGTTGCTGTAAGCCTGTTAAAACTAATCAAAAAGGGATACAATGTATGTACACAATGTTGCGAGTGGGTACATATTGCCTGTGTCGGTGTCGGTGTTAAAGACTATGATAATCCTTTATATGAATTCTTAAATTGGGAATGTCCAAAATGTTTATTTTTGTACTTGCCTCACTTCATATATGAAAGTACACACAGCAGTGGTGATACTACAATTCATTTACCTTTCAGTGATATAAACAACTTAGAAAAAAATGCTGATTTAAAGTATGAAAAATTACAGCAGAAGGGTCTAAGAGTCACCGATGAATGGCTTCGCGCTGCTGACAATGGCTTATACACTGGAGTAGTCTTCATAGATATGCGTTATGCTAGGAGTCCACTGGGCCAGCGCCAGTTGGTGCCAGTTTGCGCCAATGCAATTTAATGTGGCGCCTAGTGTCGCCAATAAGGTGCCTAATGGCGTGTAGTGGCTCAAACTGCCTCCCAACTGGCTCGTGGTGGCCCGTAACGGCACCAAATTTGAATGTGGCGGCAAGAAAATTTCAAAATGTTTGAAATTTTCGTCGCGCCACTTGCATCGAGCAATCAGCGCCAAGTGTCCGCCAAGTGGCACCAAATGGCGCGAACATATCGCCCTTTGGCGCAAACAATCCGCCTATTGGAATCCACTGGAATGTAATGGCGCGCGCCAATTTGCGCCAATGAGATTGGCGCGCCAAATGTGCAGTGGCGCGAGCCAAACGGCCAAACGACTACTTCGCGCCAAATGCCACCTGGTTGCCCGCCATTCGGCGCCACTTGCCGCCTATCAAAATTGTAAATATTTAGTAGAGATGTTGTTCATATAGCAGCTGAGGAGGGTCTGAACCAGGTATGTTGTTTGGTATTATCGGCGTTTCATTCTTTTTTAGAATATTTACGCCGACGGCCGGTATTTATATAGTCGGCAAGTAGCGCCAAGCGGCGGCAAGTTCAAACCAATTTGGCGACCTTTGGCACAAATTAATCACCAAGTGGCGCAAAGTAGCCGTCTATTGGCGCGAATGGCGCCAACAGGGTGAATTTTGGAATCAAATGGCCGTGTAATGGCGCGAACTGGCGCAACATTTTGGGCAAGCCGGGTGGCATTTGGCGCACGCCATATGGCACCCATTTTATTCCACTTGGCGACACATGCCGAGCGGACATTAATTCGGCGCCACAGCGAGCCACTACGCGCCAATCACATAATCTTTGGCGCGAACTGGCACCAACTGGCGCTGGCCAAGTGGACTCCTAGCATAAGGCGTTCGATACTGTTGACCCATGTAGGGGGGGGGGGGGGGGGTCAATGTCGCTATTCATAAGGACTGCTATTCATATGGTCCGCTATTCATAAGGTCGACTATTCATAAGGACCGCTATTCATAAGGTCCGCTTTTCATAATTGGAGAAAAGGGTCATTATTCATAAGGACCGCTATTCAAAATCAAAGAAGAGCGTCGGTATTCATAATATTAGAAGAGGGTCGCTATTCACAATACGAAATCTGGATCGTTATTCATAAGGGTTCCTATTCATAATATTACAAAAGGGTCGGTATTCATAACACAGAAAGAGGGTCGCTATTCATAATAGGAGAAGAGGGTCGCTATTCATAATGCAACAGGAGGGTCGCTATTCATAAGGGTCATTATTCATAATCGATGAAAAGGGTCGCTATTCATAATAGGAGAAGAGGGTCGCTATTCATAATAGGAGTAGAGGTTCGCTATTCATAATACGAAATGAGGTTCGCTATTCATAATAGGAGTAAGGGGGTCGCTATTCATAATACGAAATGAGGGTCGCTATTCATAAGGGTCATTATTCATAATCGACGAAAAGGGTCGCTATTCATAATACGAAATGATGGTCGCTATTCATAATAGGAGAAGAGGGTCGCTATTCATAATATTCTCGAGGGTAAGAGGGCACTTTTTTTTTGGTCTCCAAATTTGAAAATTTGACATTTTGTTCCGTTGGGGAGGGGGGGGTAAGGTCAGCTTTTTTAGGTCAGCCATGGGAATTTTTTTTATTTTAAATTTTAATTTTTTTAAAATAAATAATAACAAAAAAAATAAAAACAAAATAAAAACAAAAGGAGGGTTAGGGGGGATATGAGGGGGGGGGGGGTAAATCTCAGTCTCGTACGAGTAGGAATTGTAGTTATTAACGATCAAAGTGTCAAATGTTTTTAGTATACTTCGTATCAAGCAGACGGGTAGTGCATGTTATTTAAGTGTCAGTATACCTTAAATCCACCCTTTGTTGCGATGCCATAGAGTGTCAGATTATCTAGTGCCTTTGTTGATTAGCTTATAGAAATGCGTTTGTTTGTCAAAGATTGTCAAAATATGATCAATACCTTACGATTCAATCATTGTGTCAGGAATGTCAGCTTAAAAATATGTGATCTGTTCAAATAACAAACACTATGGCCTACCATCTTTGGTGACTCACTGTAAATAGACAAAACTTCCAATTGTAAAATGCTGCTATGTCGGGGTATACTATCTAATTTTTTGAAAATGCATGTTGCGATTTGGAAAGGCGGTTGAAGGGAAAATGAATGTGTTATATGGTATGGAACACACTTGGTACATACATTCTTCTTCTATATTTAATGATAAGTGGTTTTAGGGTGACTACTGCAAAGTGGAAAAATAAAATTTCTTACATTCTCGATATCTAAGCTTTGGAACATTTCCATATTGTTTTTTGTCATCACAGTCCCTTGCAGCTCGATCAATTTGTGTGATGAACTGAAGCGTTTTTTTAATTTAAAGACAGATTTGCATTTGGCAGTGTAAAGACAATAGCTTTATATTTAACACTTGGTGCTATGTCAGGTATGTCTGGTGATGTAAAGACTATGTTGATCTGATGTGAAAGAATTTTGTGTGTAATGTGTATACACTAGCCATTGACCAATAAGGCTGCATGGTGAAATTTCCTCTTACTTTTGATGCTTTATCGGAAGCCTTTTTATTTTGACAGTCCTGAGGAATAAATGCATGCATATACGTCTGAATTACTTCATTCATCTGTTACGATGATTGTATTTCAATATTCAGAATTCAAATTGCATTTCTTACTTGTTGCTAGGGAGGGCAAACCATACAGTTTGTCCTATCTAGTAACAATGTATGCAATCTGCTTTTTGATTATTGATATACCGGTACATATTCAGGTGTACCCATTCGTATCAAGGCACTTAACAATATGCTTACGAAAATGGCCTATTAAAATGCATCGACTATCCATTTAGTGAACCACGAGTCGTGATTCTTCTTGTCTTGTCGGAAAATGCACGTTTAAAAATAAATCACTAATAGTTTGCTCTGTTTGGGGTTACCGTGATCTGGCAATGTAACCAGCTAACGTCGCTGTCGTCGGCATCATCATCATCATCATCATGATACCAGAGCTAAAGAATAGGGGGAATGAGAGAGTTTAATAAATAAAGTACATAGATAATGGAGGGAGGGGGCAGAGAAAGGGAGGGATAAAGAGTGGAGGGGGGGGTGTAAGACAGAATGAAATAGAGAAATGGGGAGGTGGAAAGAGAGAGAGAGAGAGAGAGAGAGAGAGAGAGAGAGAGAGAAATAGAGAGCCCCCCCCTCCCCACTCCGAGAATGGACGGACCCCATGCGTGTTACCAAAATGTCCGGTAAAGGGGTACTTTTTGTGCGACAAAGTACGGCCCGAGGTTTGTAAAAAAAAAGGGGTGTATTGACTTTTCACCCGGAGATTTCTTTAAAAAGTTTTTTTTTTGTCTTTTCTTCTCTCATCTCTTTAGACTCCTGATAAATTATTCCGAATTTAGGGGGGGGGGGGGGTATATTGAGCATTTTTCATGATTAAGGGGGGGGGGGGTCTCCAAGGCAGGAAAAGCCCGCGAAATGCCCGCGAAAGGGCAGGCACGTAGCCAGAGTTTGATGGGTTTTTTTTTCTGGGGGGGGGGGGGGCACATACATGTAATCGATCGAGGTAAAAAAAAAGGGGTCTAAAAAAGTTCAACCGATCTTGGAAATGCCCCCCCCCCCCGTGGCTACGTGCCTGCGAAAGGGGGGGGGGGTTCGGAAATGTTAGCAGTCCTCAGATAGGGGGTGCTTTCAAAAAGAGGGAACAAGCATATGCGTACCCTAAATAACACTGAGTGGGGGGGGGGGGGGGGGGGGGGATAGAGAGGTGGATAGAGATTTTCCATCGCATTTTCCATCAGACCAGTTTGAGTACTTGTGCACAACGCCCCCACCGGCCAGCATTTTCTACGCGGGCTCAGTTTGAAATGTTTTATGCATCTTAAAATTACAGAAAGCTCTGCTTGACGGAACAAAAAAACGAAACAATTATCCGAACTTTTCGAAACATAGCAGGCTGTGTTGATTTTGATAACGTTGGACATACAATAATATCAGAGGTATTTTTCGCTCTACTATATCCCATGTGCAGGCCCAAACAATGACAAGGTTAAATTCCAACGGCAGTTGAAAGATAATACTAATTTAGAACTTCCCTTAAAAAAAAAAGGGGGGGGGGGAGGGGGGCTTGAAAAAATGTCTTTAAGTGGGAAAATAACGACTATTAGTTGTCGAATCGACATAAGTGCTACCAAGTCAATAAATAATAGTCTGATTTTCAGACCATTGCAGTACCGAATGGTCGTAAGTTTTGTGCTGCGCAAAGATTCAATCAGTTTAATTTTGGCCAATACAAGAAATGGGTTATTGATGTAGGCAAATACAAATGTACCCATTACAGCTCATTTTATGTATGCTATTACAAAAGAAGAAAAAACTCAACAGTGTCTGACAGTGAAATCTCGCAAGTAAACGGGTTTCCTTGCATAATTTGAATATAGGACACATGCACGTTTAAATTTCACAGATAGGACATACTATTCACAATTCCTGGAAAGTTCTACAGAATTTGATGTTGGCTGCAAAAGGGACATAGTATCTTTAAAGCCCGTCTGTAATTAGTTGGCCAGTGGGATTATACCTCCCTGCAAGGTCACTGACAGGTGGTTATCTCATAAAATCAGCTCTCAATTTACATAAGAAAAAGGGGTTCATGGGGGACCAATATAGGCACCGATTAGGCATTGGTTGCTATATAGAGGGCGCAAGTAGCTATAAGTAGTGCAGTAGGGATTTAATACAGTCTCGTACTTTGATCGGGTTTCGTTGAAATTGATCAATACAATTGTTTAGCATATCTCTTTATTTTTCATCATTAAAAAAAAAAGATCACAATGTTCCAAAAATTGCGTTTCAGCCGAAACACGGAAAATGATGTATCAAGGAAGTCATTTCTTCTTTGCCAAAATACCGTGTTGAGTTTGTCAGAGGGCACGTACAAGTATATCCGGGAATATCTGAGATTATTTGTGCTTTTGCTTGCTCGATCATATGTATTTTCTAGACACATGCTTGTGCACGGTTCCGCCAGTGCTGTAAGAAGAGCTTGGCCTAATTGTGGGAGGGGCCTGTCCTTGATGGATCTGGAGTGCGCGTATGATTAACTTACGCGCTAAAAGGGAAATCCCCGGCATGGCATCGCCCATCATCATTCACGGCACATTAATTTTGTCTACTCCTAGGCTAAAGTAAAATTGGTGTAGTAGGACATACCAATGATAGCATTGTGTTTGATGCTGAGCTACAGATTTCATTCAAATACAACAATGCTGTTTAACGTTAGTGAGCAAAACTATCAACAGTTTTATATGATACAAAATGAAGGGCTTATTTCAAACATCCGAAAAACTTAACCTACAAAAGCTTGTCTTTTCCCTGTTAAACATCTTTCAATGGGGTCGTCATTAAGTTTGATGGAATGACTTTTCATAGTGATGTCAGTCGGTATTTTAGGGTCAGTGATTATGAAAGATACGTTTGCATGCTTTTATGATTGATTCAATACCCTCCGATGGCCCTTCAGTCAATATTTATTGTACAAATTGTAAATGTTATCAACACTTGTCCCTCATATTGCATAGAGCGTAGGCTTATTGCGTGATACTAGATTAAAAGGTTTAATGGTTAATTCTCAAACAGTTATATGGAGTGCAGAAGAAAATAAATCAAACCAAAGCAAGCAGATTGAATATATTTTTATCTTTTTCTACATTATGCACTATGCTACGATGTATTTCAAAAATTGATTATACGTCTCCCTTTTATCTTTTCCACCAATATTTCCCCGGGAATATTTCTAATCAAACATGCTTAACATCACTTCATCATTTATTATATGAGGCCTATTTTGGTGTTATTCATAAAGGCCTGTTCATTTCGCAATTGTGGAACTGGGTGTACCGGTAGACAAAATAATATAACGGAGATGAGTGTTGCTTTTGTGCCGTTGGTCCGTTATCTTTGAAACCATGGAACAATAGCAAGGGGGGTTGCCCGCCCCTTTCTTCTTTCCGCACAAACACTCTCTCACTCACGACCCTCGGACTTCGGATCGTCACAGCTCGGCTCAACAAGCGTGCGCTTTCAACGTTTTATGTGATCTGTACTATATGCATGCAGTGTGCGTACCACCGAGACACTGTGCATGTTTTTGCATAGCTGAGCTGAGCAAGCACGGTAGTGAGTGCCCTGCTGTTTTAATACGAAATACAGACCTTTCCTAATATTCAACCATGGATAATAGTGATGTAAAGCTACTCTTGAAGTGGATTTTTATCTAACTTGGATTTTATTCATTCGTCAGATATCAGCACATAACGTCTGTGGATCGGAATAACTAACACTCTTCATCATGCCGTTTATCAAGCGAGTGATTGAACCTCAGTATTTGAGCAACAGTCCCTTGCCTCCCGGCTGCGAAAGGGAGTTGGATACGGTGTCAAACAATACACTATGCGGACTGGTCCGGCAACTCTCTGACCTGTCGCTTCGTGCAAATGACATTTTTAGCGACATCAGCAGTGAAGCCCATTTATTAGCACACAGAACACTTCTTCTGAGGAGGAGGACTATCAGATTGGAGGATATTGTGGAGAAATTAGATGCTAGATCTGTCAGAGTTCGTAAGTATCCACATTGTTTGAATTTTATTCAGCTGAAGGTTATTTCATTTGAAACTTTGTCATAATCATTGTTATTATCTTGAGATGGCCTTTCAATTTAAGTTTCATGGCATGCCCTTTTTTCTCTCTTCAACTTTGACTTTACTGTAAACATGTAAAGAAAACAAAAAGTAGAAAGAGAGAGAGAGAGAGACAGAGAGAAGAGAAGAGAGAGAGAGAGAGAGAGAGAGAGAGAGAGAGAGATCACCAGTAGATATTTTTGAAATCTAAAAGGATTGTCAGAAGAACTTCCCCCAAGCTAGTCTTTTAAACACACATTGATTTTGGTAATACAGTCAAACCTGCCTATAGCGCCCACCCAAGGGCCAAGGGAAACACAAAATTGGTCTTTGTAGGAGGTGGTCTTTATGGACAAGTTCCTTTACTTATTTAGTACATGTTTCAATGAGAATCCATTCTCAAGTGAAATACAAAACGTGGTCTTTGTAGACAAGTGGTTACTAAAGCAGGTTTGACTACTAATAGATCTAGGACTACTATAGGTATTCAATATTTTTCTTTCAAGTTTCGGAGTATTTGTATTTGCTTGCTAATGCTATGACAACACAGATGTACGTGTATATAATGTGATATGTATGTTAAACTTTCCTGAATCAAGATTGGAAAACTTAATGATATGAGACAAGAGAGAAAGATAAATAGAACAGAGAAGCTGAAAATTTATGAATTCATGCACTGAAATTAGTGTTAAAGTCATTCTTATCTTGTGACTTGAATGTGATACACTTCACAAATGCATAATGTATGAACCTAATGTGCAGATTGAGACATACATTGTACATTGTAGATCAGTATTGTTGATTTGTGTACAGGTCAGGTCTAAGTTCAAAAGTGACATTGTCTGAGATTCATATATTCACACTTAGCTTGTCACATCCTTCTTTCTACTTACAAGATAAAGGCAATTAATTATACCTAAGAGATCTCTAAAGCTTTAAAGCAAACAAAAGTTTAGCAAAGCAAAGTGATCACTCAACTTACAGGCTCAACACCTGCTACTAGTAGTCTGCTTACCAGACTCAACTGAGATGATTCTTTGCTTTGTTTTGCCTCCAGATGGAAGGAGTTTTCCATCCTAATGTTCAATCAGTGTGTGATTCTTCTGTCCCTTTTAACAAGTCATGTACAAGTCCATTTTCATGTAGGCCTACAATTTATATGATTATTATCAATCAATATATACTTTTAGATGCACACTGCGTGGTTGCTCATTCAAACAAAGCGATCATCCCTTTGTTCAGGAAACATACAGCTTTACAGTAAATTGTTCAGATAAATTGCATGTACTGGTAGATTGATATTGATACGCACAAAATGTACAATGATAAAATGTACATTGATAAAATGTTTAGCAACTTTTAATAGGCCTATTGTATAATATGAAAGCATCTGGTGTATTGTAGGTGTCTGGAGAGAATGTTTGAAGTTTGCTTCATCATTCTTGATTATCTCTCCCTGTGAAAACTCATTTTAATACAAAGACTACCGGTATTCGGTCTTTCCCTTTGAAGCCACTCATTCATGTGGCTTGTTTACAACTGTCTTTTCATTCCTTGACTTGTGTTAGTCAGCCGTGTAAACAAAGGAGCTTATCATAGAATGAACAGGAAAATTGTCAAATTAGATCATGTTAGAGATGCTCTGTCAAACACAAACATGTAATATCTAAGTGATGGAAACAGATCCATTGTAGGTCTATAGAAAGATACATTTTGGGGTATTTCCAAGAGAAAGAGAGAGGGAGAGAGGTCTGAGAGAGAGAGAGGAGGGGGAGGGGGGGGGGGGTGGGCAGCTTGAACGAGACATTCAGAATGATGTCCGAGCATTCATGGTCTGTGAAGTTCGACAGGCAAACTATTTGTTTCTAGATGTACATATATTTATTTTGCCAGGAATGAAATATAAACGAAAGGCAAATATGAATTTGTATTGGTTTCAATTCAAAATAATTTAGGATTGTACTATAAATTTTTCAAAACAAGCAATGCAGTTTGTTTTTAAAATTGCTTTGTTTGTTGTGAGGGTTCATGACATGATTTTATGGAAATATATATGTTCTATGTATGTACAATTGTACATTCATGTTTATAGGCCTGTAGATACAGTATACAGGTATGTACAATGGTACATGTACATATATTTCTTTCATATTTTTTTCTGTCCAAAACAATGTACATTTGCTGTGTATGCTGTGACTTTATCTCAGACATGGGATGTATTGCAATACTGCAACCATCTTGTTTTCAAACGGCATCACGTAAGAGTGGTGAACACTTGGAATAGTCCTCCTACTTGGATGGTAAAATTGAAGAGTTCATCTGATCCGTACTGGTGACATGGATCCCTGGCAATATGCACTGAGATCCGTAATGAAAACCTTTGCTTGCCCAAAATGGCCCATGGCTAAGGCTAGCGAGACAAGATGAGGTTCCCAGCTTGAAAGTTCATTACACCTGAATCTCCCTGGTTCCAAATAGCATGGGTGTGAAACATTGCCCCTTTATCTTGTGTTCAGACTACTGTAATTCTACGTATAGCAATACCAAAATCATAGAGCCATATCATAATTACAGTGTAATTAATTGTTTCTAGTCCGGACGTCACAGAAGAAACTGTATGTACAGTATAATGGAACGCATGTTTGAGCTTTGTCTCAACAGAAAATTTGATTAAAAAAATCATGGTCCCGCTCTAGTCTGAGTGAATATCATTCGGAAATTGTATAACTGGGCCGAGCTTATCATTAAAAACAATTAAAATTAGATTTGTTTTACAACGTTTCTAACTTTCTTTTAGATTAGATGTTCATTGCTACATGTACTTGCTAGTACGTATGCTTTTTTCCCTACATGTGTACGTACAATGATTTCTTCCACAAGTTCCATGTGTGCTGTCCAGTTAAGAGGGTTACCATTATGCCCAAAGACATTCAGCTCGCCCGTAGAATGTTATACATGACATTTCTTGATACAAGTTACAAATAAATTGCGTGTTTTCTGCATAATTTAGTATATTTTTTTGATAATTCATTATTTATGGAAAAATATTATATAAAGATCATAATGGTGAGAGCAAACAGTGGCATGAACTGCCTGCCATTGTTAAGTCCAACTTCAAGTCAATCTTACTCTTTGTGAAACACTCCCCAGGCCAGGGTTTATCTTTTTAATATGCACTGCTGATGGGTCAGCTGTCATGTCCATTGACCACTTATAAATAGGATTCATTACCGGTATACAACGTTTCTGTAGTGTTCATGATGTTGATTTCTAGTCTAATGTCTGAGTATGCTTTTTTCGCTATACCATGACATTTCTTGATACAATTTGCAAATAAATTTTCTGTTTTCTGAAATGGGTACTTTTCCTGGAAGTGCATCCAACTATTAAAATTCAAAGGGATTCATAGTTATGTATCTAAACAGAATGTTGACCATCTCCAGCCATTGACCCAAGTCCCAAGGCGACGTCAGTTCAAGTTACTATACTGTCCTGTCAGTCCTGTATGTCTTGAGAATAAAATGATGTTTTCATACTGTAACTTTACCCATTTCATTGCAAAGAAAACTAATTTGAAACCACCGCTAGCAGGCAGCAATGGACATCTGTAGGGCCTACATGTCTATGAACGAATTACCAAGATGATGACATTTTTCATATGATCTAAGGGTGCTTGGATGGGGTTGCTACCGTTGCTTGGTAACAAACGAACGTAGTTTCAAGATGTGTTCTGTTGACTGGGCCATTGAGGTATTTTATTCTCCGTATTCAAGGGTTAGGTCTGCGATGAGGGTCAACTGAAATTGATTGGTTTTCTGATATCATGAAAGACGAGACAATATACGAGAGGACTGTCTGCAGAATATGTACACTACTTGTTCATGTACATACATGCATGTACACTGTACATTGTACTATTGTAGGCCTACATACACACTATACTTATTGCCTTTGCCCTTGGCCTACAATATACATGTACATGTACATGATGCTCAATACTTGTTTATAAAGATGGATTTTGTCCCCTTTCATTATTAAGAAATGCATACCGGTACAACAACTTACATTATTGTACAGTAGTTCCTGAAATGAGAAGCAAATTAGTTTTATTCTTTGTTCATTTTTGTAAACAAGTTCAGACAAAAATATGTTTCCTGAATCAAGCTTATTAGTTCTGAATGTCATTTTGTTGACTAGGATTGATCATGTACATGTACCTGTATTTCTGACCTATTATACAAAGCAGGATAGGTGTTTACATGAGGCAATTTTGTACTCTCCTGTGCATGCAGGCATGCATGATTGAGGGTGCCAACCAGTGATTGCAAACAATTATCATTTTCCCATGCTCTCTATGTTGAACAGAATGCAACAGGGTGACAACCTACAGCATACATGTACTTGTATCTGATTCTAATGGGAGAGACATCAGACATGCATAAAAATAATACATGTACATGTATATTAGTGGAAACAACACATGGGAGTGGTGGGTGAATACAGTACAATGTACATTAGCTCTGGAAAGACCTAAACGAGCAGTTGGAAATTAAAAAAGAGCTTGTTGGTAAAAACCAAAGAAAAAAGTAATTGCGCTGAACATTTCATTTTTAAATTAAAGTTCATATGAATAGTACAGTATATTTTACACAGTAGTAGGCACTAGGCATACAAAATATATGTACCGCTTAGAATCTGTAACAAATTTATATTTGTAAACCAGAATTTTCTTCCAGTTGATCTGAAGTAACCTTGGGCTGTTTCTAATACACAATCCTATTATCATTACTTGTATACATGTAGCTTCATCTTGTTGTAGCCTTGGTAGAGTAGATGAAATGGAGGAATAATAATAATAATAATAATAATATTGGCATTTATAATAATTACAGTTCTTGAAGAAAAGGGGAGAATAAATAGAATCTTTCATGGCTGTTACTAGGGATACATCATGCACCGATACTGAAAATCCAGGGAGATGAGAGTCCATTCTGGTAAAGATGTACATTGAGGTATAAAGAAGCTCTTCTTGTGTATTTAATTGCTTGTTTTTTAAGAACACAGGTATACAAGTGTCATATGTTTGTTATCCAAAATAACCAACCTGCTGCAATATGGAATTTCTCTTGAGATGTATTACCAGAACTCAAGATAAGCTTAAAAGAGATGTCCCTGCACTAGCCTTCATGTGTACATGTATGGTATTTATACTTTGGGATGGATTGAGAGATGGTTTCCTGGCTTCAGCACCACCACCTGTCCTTTTGAGACTGAATGGGTTAATCAGGTGTCTCTCCCTTGATCTACATGTACCTGTATGTATCCTGTCATCCGCTCAGAGCAAGAAGAGCCTTATCTCATATGGGTTCTATATGACTGAATGGCCTTCTTGCTCTCAGCGGATGCTTTAATCTGAAGCTTTACCTCCCTGGTCGGGCGGGCGGGCGGGAGGGGGCTGTGCGAGTATCTGGCCTCCTATCTTATTTCTTCATGCACATACTTTCATATATTGGCCTAGTTTGCCACCCACACGAGGCTATAGTGGCTAGGATCGTCCGTCCGTCCGTCCCATTGCCCCCGTCCTACATGTACCTTCCCATCATACCACTCGCTCTGGTGATGGCAGCCTTATGGCAATCTCACAGCCCCGCGAACCGAACGGTCGCAATAAAACCATGTCTTATTAAATTCTGCAATTCTATGCGTATATTGATTTACAGAGGGAGGTAGAGTGCGAGTGTCAATAGTGTAAAACAAACAGACTGGATTGTGCCCCACCGTCTGGGCCGGTATCAATACCAAGTTGGTATCGAGTGGATGATATGAAGATGGTGCCATTTGATGTTAAGAGCAAGTTGGTATCGAGTGGATCATACATGTATGAAGATGGCGCTGTTTGATGTTAAGAGCATTTAAAGCTGTAGAAGTGACTCTCACGAATTTAAGATTGTTAAGATTAAGACGTAGAGAGAAGGATAACATTTTGAAGAGGAGTGTAATCGACTGAATTCTACAAGTTGACTACGGTGTACAGTACATGTATATTTACTGTACATCATACAAAATTTCAGCGAGGTTTGCGGTTAAACCACATATTCTTTTAACAGGGTTAATTTAGATAGTTTGTACCTAGCTATGGTAGAAATGTTCTAGATGGAGCATGAGTGGGCACTTTTCAGGGCTAACTAACCCTGTCAAAACTCAGACTTGAAAGAATACATTTTGTTTATACCGTAACCTCGCTTGCTCAAATCTATCCTCGCCATCATGGAAGTCTTCAAAGATTACATCATACAAAATATATCATACATGTAATTATGGTTGCACACACACACTGTTGCAAAATATGCAAACTTCAATGATTTTATGTGTATATTTTACATTGAAATGTCATAGTTCCATTTTGATTTAATCTGATATGGCAGTATGTAAATGGCTTTTGTTGACTGACATTTTAAGATGATTAAACGATTTAAATTTCATACCAGTTGGTCTTTTATCTACTCCAATCAATATCAACCAGGCTCTGGTCACAGTCTGGTGTATGTGTCAGTGTACATTCACAGTGCTGTAGTGTACAGTCAACCACAATGTGGCATTGCACAGGTCTAGTATGCAAACACACCGTCTTCCATCCTAAGATGACACTTGCTTCACACTCATCGGCGGATAGTCGTCAATTACGCCGACTAAATTTGGTTTGCAAATTTGAGGTTCAAATTTGGTTGGGGTATTGGTTTCCCCCTGTCCATAGGATGCGAAGGCTCTTCACTCCACTTAGATTCTGATGGGAACTTAATAATGCAAGGTTTAACTGCGGGCGCTTTCTCCATATTTGCAAATTACAATATCTTCATCTTGGGAACATGACAATCATTGGCTCTCTACCATGCACAGTCACATGTACATGTATATCCCAGCACATAAACACTAAAGAAAGAATTGTGTGTACATATTATTTTTTACTTTGAAATAAGAACTATAATATTGCAACTATGAATAAAACAATTGCTTGTTTGGTTTCTGTTTTTCACATGCCAAATTCCAAAAAGATGAAATGATAAATTATCAGTAGAAAGAAACCTTGTTAAGAATACTAGGAGAGGTGTTGAAGGAGGGAGGGAGAAAAGTGACATTCCCTTTAGTTTTGGCATTTCTTTTGATGGAGTATGAAAAAACAAAGAACAGAAAGAAAAAAAAAAGGGATAATTATATACTAGAGAGGACATTTGGGAATGACTTACATGTATTAAGAGAAATCCATGTACTAACATGACCAGTTAATATACATGTAGTACATTTAGTAAGTACAGAATACCCAATGAGCTCATGTGTTTGTACATCACATTGAAACATTTCACTGGCCTGGGGCAACAGGTCTAGAAAAATACTCCATTCTCTTTGTTATTGCCTCATGACTCACCCATACAGTATTTTGACACATTGTTACCCATTCTCATTGATACATTTCTATCCTTTCCATGTTCCTTCACCATCTCTATTGTCCATCCTGTTCACACTTAATTAGTCTTCATATTCAGCTCTTTTCTAATTAACCTGTGATACCGAGATCTCACCAGGATCACACGTGAACTGTTTACACGATGCTGTTAATGCTTGGGCTTTATAATGAAAACTGTGACGTCAATGAAATGGAAAGTCTTGATGACAAGGAAATATTTATTTTTATGATTAAATTTAAGGATGCGTTTAGAACAGAGTAAACAACTTGTAAGTGTAATATAGAGTCTTAATGTTGAGACTAATTAACACTTATTTGACAATCTAGATGACCAATGGTCTATGCATGCACAAAGTAGAGTGCATAATGGTTGTATAGACTGCTGAGCAATTAACAGGTGGCATGGGAACTTTATTGACCCAATAACCTCCAATGAGAAGGGGGGGGGGGGGGGGGTACAAAGAGATGGATAGCAGGGTTTTGTGTAATAAACCTCCGGCCATGTTTGTCCTCTGAAAGTTCCTGAAAATTTGAATAGGCTTTATAATATTCACCATGTTAATTTGTTCTTTTATAGCAAAATGCTATTGAGGCTAACCTTTACATGTTCGTGCATAGAGTTCTATAATAGTTTTTTTACTTAGTTTTTACTTATCAGTATTCTACGTTTACATGTTGAATTTATACTCTGAACTTGATCAGGGAGCTCCCTGATTTTCAAAGTAAGTCAGCTACACATACATGTACAATTACTAGTTAGATGTACATGATTGAAAAGGCCAACATGCAAACTCCATTATATCAAGGTAAAATTGTACACAAGCCAGATCTACATTCTAATTTGTACTGTATGCCTTCTTCATCTCTTTCCATGGGCAACAATTGGCTTTAGTGAGAGGGCCAGGAGCTAACTTCATGTCGTTGGTTTGAGAATGCCATCTTCCATGTCAGCTACTTATCAATCCAATTGAATTGCAATCCCACTCTAGAAATGAATTGGCAAGGCAGCTTTGCATGGCTCCATCCCATTTCTAGTTTTCAAATCAAATTGAGATGAATGCGAAGATTGGAATGAACGAAGAAGCCATCCTCCCTAATCTCTTTGTGCCTTGTATGCGCCCCCGTGATAAATTGGAGTAGTTTTTATACTTCTCAAATCCCATTTGGAGGGGATGTTTTCAAGGCCCCTGGAGGCAGTTTTTCAAACTGTTTTGGGTCATCTCAGTGCATCCAAAGTAACATCAGAACCGCTGTAAAGTATGCCATAGTGAGTTTGGACTATACAATGTACCTGTACTTGAATTTGTTGTACAAGACAAAAATGTCAACTTATTATTTGTGTTGTATGTCTTGGATGTTTGGTTGACTCTATGAAATACTGGTACCGTAAATCTCTGTGTATATAAGGCGCACCTGTGTATAAGGCGCACCCCTATCACACGCGGGGAAGGACTTTTATTTAATATTGAGGTGCAGTTGAAGGCGCCGATTTCTACTTGTGACCTTGTCACAAATAAAAGTAACAATGTCGTTTTTAGAAGAATGTGTAAGATCATTAATGTAAATTAAAAACAGTAGAGTACCTACATGTACATGTAGGATAAAACCTTGTGGTACGCCAAAGCAAAATTGAGGAATTATTATTATAATCTACATATTGAGATCTATTAGAAAGATTACTTTCACACCAAGATGACAGACAAATTTGAGTGTTGTTCTAGTTTCCGAGTGGTGAGTCAACACACCGATTACTGAGCTGGGAGACATTGCCAGGCATAGCGCCAGGTGGAGGGGCATAAATCGAAACTTAAACTTGAATTATTTTCGGCGGCAATACAACGTTAATTACGGTACAGCCTACATACAGGTGTACATGTGATAAAGAAGCAGTGTTTGATATTGCATCATAAATGTCAACTCCATTTATGTGTGTTCTGTAAATGAACACTTCAGGCCATGTAATCATTAAAAGCTAGATAGTTATGGTTGCATGTAATAACCCGTTGCATACTGAATGTCCTCATTCGCATTGACTTAATACAGGAGCTACCCGATACCAGTAGGCAAGGGGTTAAGTGATGTACAGTGTAAGTTACAGTGCACAATATTCTCTGCTGTATTTTTATCCTTAGGCTTGTCACATTCCCCACAACCAAACTTCTCAAAGTTACAACATATGATTTGAATGGTTCTTAAGCAGAGAAGTAGGTTAATGGATGACATTCTATCTTGCCCTGTAGCGTGTAAACCTTTTCTAGTATTTATTGAAAGGAAAATTTGTAAAAAAAGAAGTATTTCGTCATCAATTGTAGAAATTAATAAGAAATGCAATTCATTCCATTTATTAGTTATAGCTGAAAAAATGATAGAAATTTGAGTAAAATTAATTGCACAGAATAAGCTACATGTACATGCACATGTAGAATGCATGTATAGAAGGGTATATTTTTTGTATGTACAGTGCAGGTTTATTTTCAACTTTGAGTACAAAATCTGTACCTTAAGAATTTAAAGGCATGGAAGTCTTACAATGATATATGTACAGGGGGATAATTTATGGTTTACATGTACTTATACAAGTGATTATCAGTAACTTTGGACAGATGGCAATACAGTGTAAATCTTACTACAAAGAGAAAGAGAGCCGTACAGCAATCACTCATGATCCATTGTAAGGGGTGATTGCCTTCCAATGATGCCCCCATTGGTTTACAACCCCTACCCCAGTTGACCATAGTCGCTATTGATTATCTATCAGTGGTCAAATCATCGCCTAGATGAACTGATAATGGTCAGTATTTTGGTTGACCACTAAGGTCTTTGTCCTTAATAATTGGACACTGTCTGTCTCGACCATACTAGAGGTGTAGCCATCAAGGTTTTTCCGTACTTTCACAAAGTACAGAAAAAGGAGTAAATAATGATTTTACCACACACAGTCAGTAATGTGATGCTTGTAAGTTGTACATGTGTAGGCCTTCATGTATATTACATACTGTATACAGACTGTACATGTACATGTAGTACCTGAAACTTTCATGAATTCATGAATTGAAAAAACCCCAGGTATTTTCACTTCAACAGCTTTAGTGAATAGCAAATGTTTAGGGTTGTTGCAATTGTTATTTAAATTATTTTGCAGCATGACACTTCTAAGAATATGATCCACTCACACAATTTGTTAAAAATTCTATGCACATGAATCTACATGTACCGTACAATGTATCTCGTTTAAAATCACACAATGCAGTGTGTACTTGTATGTGGAGCGGTAGGGATGTCAAGAAGTCCATGTGGAGGAGAGAAATGAGAAGATCATAAAAAGAACTCCGGGGGAAGAGAATGGTGAAATTCAAAGGAAAGATTTCTCACGAACAAAATTGAAATGAAAAAGGAAAATGTGCCATGTGTATTATAAATACATGCATAATGTATTGTAATGTATTTAAAAGGAATACAAAATAAATAATGCATCATGGATAAGGAAGAGAGTCAGGGAATAAAATTCTGAATGAATGATGAAATATCTAAGCTTGATATGAAGGAAATATTGATTGAAAAAAGTATCTATTCATTCATATACTGGTAATACTGTAGGCCGCAATTTACCCCTCCCCTTGCGAAAAATCAATATTCTTAAACCGTCTTCTTTTCACTTGACTAAGTTTACTCACAGTCTGTTATATTTTGGGAGATGTGCTATATCCAATTAATGGGGTCTGAATAATTAAGGACTAGTGTAGACATGATGATTTCCAGGGCGTGAAGACCAGAAGATTTATTCGTCTGTCATCCCTCTTGACTCCCAATACAAACAAATAACATATTAATATACAAATAATGAATGGTTATGAGTTCAATAGTGCGAATATTTTCATGAGTTGAAAGATTAACATTCTATTCAACGAGGCGTCAGCCGAGTTGAATAGAATTAATGTTAATCTTTCAACGAATGAAAATATTCGCACCATTGAACGAATGAAAAACATTCATTATTTGTTTTATACAACATCGAAGAAGATTTAATAGAACGTTAATCAACAAATTATGCTTTACTCCTTATATTAAAGATAAGTTCAAGTTGGATTCAAGCCTTCTCGATTACATTCAGATTGCCTTCGCGTCAGATACACGCAGGGATACGCGCGCGCACGGCAGAGAGGTACGCAGTCTGCATATAACCAAAAATGCACGACCGTGCAATATACCATAGACGTAATAGAAATGGACTTTTGACGGCAAGAGTAGTAAAAGTAATGATAGCTACCACCTGTTCTTATGTCTTACTTTCTTCTATGTTTTAAGTCTGACCGCAACGCTGCGGGCATGTTTTGATAAGCTCCGATAAGGGTCCTTTGGTCCTATGAGATCCACCGGGATTTTGCCGACCTCTATCGGCCAAGTCGCTTCGCACTGACCAATGCTTCCCACGATTTGCGCTTCTCATTTCATGAATGAATCGTGACAGGAGAGCCTTCTGCCCATGCACAGCTAAATACTACGTCAATAGTGCCCCGGATGTAAACATGAGGTTTACGTCCTGTTCATGCTCGCCAATCTGTAAAAAAAGCCGTTGAAATCGGTGATTTCTTCGATTTTTTACGAATTTGTGTTTGTGTGTAGCAAACTCATCATATAAGCAAGGAAAGTCACCACAAGAGCTTACAAAATACAGTTTAAAAAGTGTTTTTTTCTCCTGTTTCCCTTAATTTCTCTGTGAAACCAACGACGTTGTGGTGATCACAAATCCTTCGTTTGTCGAATACAATCATTCGTTATTTGTTGCGTTTGCGTGCGTTTTTTTTATAGGCATTGGAAGAATGGGGTTGTTTTCGTGAGTGCTCAGAAAATCTGTGGTAATTCGTGATTTCTTCGCATCATGACCACTAAATTGCCGTGCCTTTGTCTAATCCAAATTGCACACGTAGTCCCATTGATAGAGATCGGCGGGTGCATGTTTTTTTCAAGTTATATTTTGGACTTGTTAATCCGAGAGTGACTGCTTTTTTTTTTCCCCCTCAGATTTTATCTTATTTTATCTTGATGTAGGCCTACTATATGTGTACGTTTTTTTTTGAGAATCTAGGAATTAGGATAAATATCTGTGTCCGTAAATTTGGGAATTGACCATTGCAAAATATTCAACATTTCCGTCGTCTGCTATGTCGATATATGGACTGCCCATCATAATCATAAAGTTCTTCCTTATTTATGTCATCTAATGATAATCCTGCCCTTCTAATTACTTTATAAACAACACATGACTCATGAGTACGAGAAAAATATGTATTATGGAACAATACACACATCGAAATAAATAATAATTGTTAGTATAAATACAACGCTGAAAACAATAACAATAATATCGTCAGGCACAAAGATGAAAACATGTTCGCTACGACCGCATGGCGGAGAGCGCTCATACTATTTAACACTAAGTTCTCAACGATTTGAAGGAGCAGCGAACAACCCCAAATCGCGAGCTTGCTGTTGCGATTATGAAAGATTGCGCAAGTGATCGCATCCAGCTGTCGGGTTGCGGTGGGACCACCGCTGGGTTTTCGCATCGGCGCGAAATTTAAACCTTGCCGGTGGAACTCATAGGATCAAAGAAACTGCTTCGTCGATAGTCCATTCTATTACGTCTATGAATATACCATCTATTGAATATCATGTGATCAACAATCCTCCAATCAAATGACAGGGATCCACGTAGGTGTTGTATAATACACTTCAATTATTGTGGGATAGCCGACAACGACTATATCCAAATGATTGGGTCTGAATGGTTAAAGACTAGTGTACAGTGTAGGTCTACATGATGTCCAGGGTGTGAAGACCACAAGGTCTTTGTCACATCAGAGTCTTCTACCCTGTTAATGGATGACCATTGTAATGTCCACTGTGATGGTCAATTGATGGTCAACAAAGAAGACTGTCTTGGAGACAGGATTGAGGATCTTCTAATCTCCCTGGAGGGGTTGGTAATATCTCCTCTTTATTGGGTGCCCAAGCCAGGGGACAGTTATGTTACAGTTATTTGTCAAAGTGATTTCTAATACCCTTTTCACATCTATTTTTCTTAACCCCGGACTATCCTTAACCCCATACTATCCTTAACCCCATACTATTTTTTTTGCTGTTCACATCTATTTTCTTAACCCCGGACTATGTGCTTAGCCGGGGTTAAGAAATTTCACGCGATTCACACTACGTTCGCCTTAGCCCCGGACTATTCGATAGCTCATGAATATTAATGCTTTTGCTACCGCGCATGCGTAACGTGAACTGCATGCATAGCGCGCGATAAATGCAAATTCACGACCACACGACCACGCTGTCTGTGATTGGCTGTTGCTTAGCCCCGCTTCTCCTTAGCCCGGTTCGGATTCACACTACGCAGCTTAGCACCACAATTGCCCGGCTAACCCCGCAATTGCCCGGCTAACCCTGCTATTTTGCAGGGCCAGATAGTCCCGTACTATTTGTGGGGTTAGCCCACTTTGGCAAAACGTAATGTGAACAGAAAGCTGGCTAAAATTACCCCGGGTAATTGGTGGGGCTAAGGAAGGAATTGGTGGGGCTAAGAGCCCCCTTAGCCCCACCTATTTCCCGGGGTTAAGCAATATTTGGTAGATGTGAAAAGGGTATAAGGGTACCAAAGAGTGGCCCTTTCTTACACTGTACGTTCAATAAGCAGGTGTCCATGTATATGTGCACATCTTTATGATTGTACATGTAGTCTGTATGGAAGACTCTCACTAGGTATTATTCCAGATTAATTCTTGCAATACAACATGTAGGGATGAAATTTGTATGCTCCATGGTACTGTACTGATTCCTGAACTACACTTAATTATAAAACTGAGATACATTAAATATATGCATGTACATTGTAGGTCTAGATAATGGCAAGATAGAAAATGGTGTACAATGTACAAACAAAGCATGGAATTACAAAGTCTAATGTCACCCGTGCTATCTTCATCAGTCTCAAGTGGATGTATTAAAGTGCCAGGTATTCCTTTCTAAAAAAAGAAGTGTTAATATTAGTTTCAAATTAGTACCAGTACAAATAATGACACTTTAATGAGCCAAGAAACTTAAAATATGCCCATTACTTTTGCACTGACGTATACAATGTTGGAGTAGATAACAGATCTGCATGGCTTGACAATAAACAGCAACATTCAATCTGTGATATTTAAACACTTAAAGTTAAAGCCAACACAGACTTAAAGTATTTCACATGTAAACTCCAAAAAGTAAGTCCAGTGGTTAAACCACCATTAAGAGGGCTGTGATTTAACACTTTTCTTTTTATAAAGTGCATATAGATTACATGTATTTCTGAGATGCGTTCATTAGGCCAAAGCATGGGAGGGCATTTGTATTCTCCTGTGATTGTCATTCTGTGGTTGTATTCCCTTTCTCCTCCGTTGTCACTGTTGATGCCATCTTTCTTTGCTTTGAGAGGGCCTCTTTGGGTGTCGACTGCAGCCAAATCTATTGGGAGATTGAAATGCAGCCAAGCTGTTTAATTCATGCAGTATCTCTCTGCGGTCCATTCTTGAATTCCAATCAATGCGTTTGTGCAAGCCCAGTTTGCATTCAAAGCTTTAGACAAAGGGAATGCATGTTCAGTTTGCATTCAAAGCTAAGGGAATGCATGTTCAATTTGAATTTAAAGTTTTAGATAAAGGGAATGCATGTTCAGTTTGCATTTAAAGCTAAGGGAATGCATGTTCAATTTGCATTCAAAGCTTTAGACAAAGAGAATGCATGTTCAGTTTGCATTCAAAGCTTTAGACAAATAGAATGCATGTTCAGTTTGCATTCAAATTTTTAGACAATAACATGTATGTGCAAGCCCAGTTTGCATTCAAAGCTTTAGGCAAAGGGAATCATGTTTATGTTGATATCACAAATATTTTGCAAGAATAAAGTACCTAAAGATGTTGGGTAGACCCACAGGTATGATCAAATAGTGAAAATACTTGTATTTCAGAAATGGATTTACTAAGCTGTAAGGGTTTGTTATCAACCAAAGAATGTAAGTCTAAAGAAGGCATTAATATTTATGTATCTTTATTTAAAGGCAGCCGTCCTTTTTCTCTTGATAAACAACAAAATATGACCAAAATATCCTGGAAACAAAGTGCCCTATATATGTGTATTTTATCTTGGTTGAAAAACTCAATAATTATTATTCCTTTTTCGAGTGATATAAAGCAGTGTGCTATTTCCCTGGCTGCTCTAGAGTCCTGCCCATAGATGCACAGTGCAGTGTCTGATCACCCAGCATCTTACAAAACAGTGAACAATATTTAAACAATTTTGGGGGCTTGCTTGCTTGCATGAAAATAACACTCTTTAATATGTTTTGCATTGAACTCTATGCACTTTTTTGGGGGCTCTATTATGACTTTCGGGGGCTAATTCACCCCAAGCCCCGTGTATTTTTTTCCCTGTTACAGAATTACATATCCATTCAATACATGATATTTATATGAATACCTACATGTATGCCTGAGGTTATCCAGAGGTGTGTGTTTAAGATATATTTGGATTATCTCCCACATGTGAGAGGGTACATGTAGGTATAGCTTGCCGAGGTTTGAAGAGAATCTTTGGAGCAATCTCAATTCCTTATCTCAATAACAATTCCCCTCCGCTGCTGGCTGGATGATGGCTCCCTGCCTGCCTGCCTGCCTGGTCAGACCAGACCAGATCAGATGAATAATTGATCATGACAATACTAGGGCTGGATGTTTTTGCTGCATCTTTATTCCTTCTGTCTGTCCATGACTCCATGGCAGGTATTGACTTTGTATCCGTGGCTGGCAGGGGGTAGCAGCAGATGTAAGGGGGGGGGGGGGGGAGGGGCGGAGAGGCTTGGTGTAATGGTAGAGAAAATGGGACATACATAATTCTGTGAAGAACATCAAACTTAATGAATGTAGGTCTACATTGTATATGATACCGGTACTGATGGGGAGAATGCAGAATACATTCATTATTCCAGCAGGTCTCACTTGTGTATACATGAGTGTTCTAACATTTCCTTTAATGGTCTATGAATGACTACTTCTCTGGTGTCATTACATGAGGGCATTATATGCTTGTTTATTCTTAAAAATGGTATTGTGTGGAAATCACAGATGTCAGGAAGACCATTAAAGGGCTTATGGCCTTTCTGAAAGGAAAATACCATTGCAGTGCTGTCCAAGTCTCCATGCCACTCGTCATCATTTGTCATTTGGTCATGGATATGTAGGTCAGGGTTGATACTTAAAAACAAATGACCATGTGCATGCAGGATGGTCTTTAGAATGGTAACTCATAGGTCATAGGTCACAGTTGCTGTTTGACATGTATCTACCTTGTCAAGATAGTTTGTAGCGCAGTAAAACTTAAAAACACATTGTAGGTCAGCTTGAACTTGAAGTCATGCAGAGGAGCTATCAAACAGTCGACGTGTCAAGATTCATCCAAAGTTCAACAAGATAGTGAAGAAACAATAGCTGAGTAAATAATTTAGATTCAATAACTGAGATAAAAAATATATACATGTAACATGTGTAATGTTTCTCTCCTTGTTTTTGCTGAGAAGAGATGAAACCTCTATTATCAATGATGATTTCTCGTTTGAATCATTTTCCAACATTTCAGTTGGAGATAGTATATTTGTAAATTAACATATTATTATGTATTAATGTTACAGGTGTGTGTAATTGAAATACTAATTTTTTTAATTACATACCTCTTTTGGACTTGATAGAGTCAAAAGTAAAATTTATTCATTGACAAAAATTGTTTTGGATTGAGCTCTCTTAAGCCCATACTTGAGCTCTTTTAGAGCCTTCGGGCAATGCATTTTTGACTAATAATTTGTATTTTTACTTGCCCTAAAACATCAAAAAGATTCGTAAAAGTGTACTGTAATCCTCTTTCTTGTCAAAATGGATGTACAGTACAAGTACATTTAAGCAATAACTTGTGTCAATGTTTGTATGAGAATGAAATTAAAGTTCGGCAGTGGAGAGCAATATGGTAAAAAGAATCAACCTCATAAATTTTCATGAAAACCCCTTGAAAAACATTCGCTGAGCTGAAACTAGATCAGACAATTGATCCAAAGAGAGAGAGAGAGAGAGTGTGTGTGAGAGAGAGAGAGAGAGAGAGAGAGAGAGAGATGGAGAGAGATGGAGAGAGAGAGAGAGAGAGAGAGAGATGGAGAGAGAGAGAGAATATTGAAGGAAGAGGATCAATTACAAGGTGGATAGAGGGGTTGAGTAGAAGGAAGAAAATAGATTTTTGGATAGTAGGCCTAGGATTATAGATCTGTAGTCCGCTTTTTATTTGATTTTGAGTTCACACTAGATTTGTCAGGAAATGATGACAATTCTTATTCTGTTTAAAGGCCCAATACTATGTTTAGGATCACTTGGATTTGTTAACAGTATCAGAAGTTTGTAGAAAGAGAAAAGAATACCACCTGTCTTCAGTTCAGTGTGTGAATCAAGACAAAATGTTTTCATCATGATATAAATGATCTAGAGGCAAAAGTATAGTAACATTTAACATTGATCATTGACATTGAAGTCTAAAATCAACAGTAATACTATGTACAGTGTACATGTATGTCAACTTGTCAAGTATGTTGTAAATGTTGATATTTTGTTCTAAAAATGTTTAGGGAATTATTGTATACCGTATTTCTCTGACAAATAAAAACAAAAAACAACCATATCTTTTCAAAACCTGTTTGAAAAGTTAGATAGATCCTTTAAAGTTGAGGAACAGTAGATCCATTAAAAAATGGTTGATGAATTTGAAATGTATGATAAAGACATGTTTGTTTCAGCACTTTGGTTAAAGGTCAAACGTCATGATCCAGAGAGGCAATTTATTGTGAATTGATTTTAGAGGTTGATGCACTTTGTATGCACTCACTTCGGCCTTACATCTCTTACTAGTTTGAATAGAATGAGTTCCAATCCAATCCAATCCAAAAGATATTTGATATAGCGCCTTTTCCTTGCAGTTACAAAGCGCTGCACACATGCTCGACAATGTTTGGGCCACTTAAAAACAAAAGTTAGACACTTCTTAGAGATCAGCAAAGTATATGTAGGCTGGTAATAAAGTAATTTCTAGCAGAAAAGATGTGACTTGAGTAGTTTCTTGAACTGGTCAACAGATGAGGCAGTCTGCACAGCAGTAGGTAGTTGGTTCCACAGTTTTGCAGCAACCGATGGAAAAGACAATTCACCAGCACGTTTCTTAGAGAGACACTGAGTGAGCCAGATGGATGATGATGAGCGGGTATTTCGGACTCGAGGACGACGAACCAAGCAGTCAGCTATGTACGGGGGACATCGGTGGTTGAGAGACTTGTAGACCAGTAGTAGGATCTTAAAAGCTATTCTCTGTCGTACAGGCAGCCAATGGAGTTCAAGTCGAAGTGGTGTTATGTGAGTCCGAAGAGGAGCAGAAAAGACGAGCCTTGCCGCTGAGTTTTGGAGTCTCTGAAGACGATCAAGGTCCCTCTGGCTGAGAACACTGAAGAGACTGTTGCAGTAGTCTAGTCTGGAAAGGACGAGAGCCCTCGCCGCAGCGTGGCATGTTGATTGATCAATAAACCGCCTCACCCTCCACAGGTTACGTAGGTGGTACTTGATGCTTCTGCTGAGAAGGTTAACATGCAGACTTAAGTTCACAGATGGTTCAAGTGTTACTCCCAGATTGCGGATGGACTTACATGGTGGGAAGGATTTCTCACCAATCATCAGTTTGACATCATTCATTAGATGGGATGACCGATGATGCGGTGAAGCAGAGACAAAGAATTCTGTCTTGCCATCGTTGAGTTTGAGCTTGTTCGCATTCATCCAACGCTGAATTTCAGTGATACAACTACTGAGTCTGCCAAGCGCAGCATCAATTGCCACTGGATCAGTTGGGTCAAACATCACGTAGATCTGAATGTCATCTGCATACATATGAAAGAATACTCCATGAGCCCGAAGAATATCACCAATGGGACGAATGTAAAGGGTGAAAAACAAGGGTCCGATGACAGAACCTTGTGGAATTCCATGTGGCAATCTACAAGCTTTCGAAAGCTGACCAGAGATTAGAACATGGCTGTTGCGGTCTTCAAGGTATGAATGGATAAGCTTGAGAGCGAGACCTGTAATACCAAAATGGTCTTCAAGACGATTCAGCAGAATGTTATGGTCCACTGTGTCAAACGCAGCAGACAAGTCAAGCAGCACCATCATTACTCCTTTCTGACTGTCAATGGCTTGAAGTAAATCCGTCTGAATCTTAAGTAGTGCTGTTTCAGTGCTATGGTGTTCTTTGTATGCCGATTGCATGGGCTCAGCAAGTCCATTATCCTGGATGTGCTCAGTAAGTTGTCTAAGCATTATTCGCTCGATAATCTTAGACCGAAATGGTATATTTGATACAGGGCGATAGCTCCGTAGATCATTTCTATCCATTGACGCTTTCTTGATGACTGGTAACACTAGTGCCTCTTTGAGATCTGTAGGAAAGACACCACTAGACAGAACCTGGTTCGTAAGGTGAACAAGTTCAGGTAGTACAACTCTGAGATGTTTCTTCAACAGCCATGTTGGTAGAGGGTCAAGGGAGCAACTCTTTGATGATGAACATTTGATGATATTCTCTACTTCACTCTCAGATACTTCGGCGAACTCTCGGAACTGAAGACCTATCCCCTGATTACAGCAGGATGTGAACAATGGATCGGGATCATTGCCATCAAGTTCATTCCGAATCTTCAGGACTTTATCAGTGAAGAAGTTGGCGAATCTGTCTGCTAATTCAGCTGGCAAGTCATGTACAGGAAGAACCTTTTCATTGGTGTTCAGTAACCTATTCAGTACTTGGAAGGCAGTCTTTGGAGTACACTCCTCAAGAGCACAGGTAAAGTATTCACACTTGGCCATGGTGATGCACTTTTTGACATGAAGTTTTGCAGCTTGGAAAGCACTCAAATTTACATCAGTCTTGTGTTTCCCCCACCGCCTTTCACATCGGCGGCGTTCACGGCGTGAATCCCCTATTGTCGAGTTATACCACCTGGGCCTGCGACGAGCCTTGATGGTGACTGTCTTCATGGGAGCGGTAGAGTCAAGAGTCTCCTGGACGGCAGAGTCGAATTCCGATACGATCTTATTGATACGACATTCATCAGCAGTCCCATTATCAGCCTTAGGAGCATCAAGTTTAGCCGCGAGCTCAGAGGCAAAATTGGAGTGATCCATGTCTTTGAAGTTCCTGTATGATATTTTTGTTGATATCAACTCAGGATGATACACTCTTAGAGAAGCACATACCACGTGGTGATCAGAGATATGATTGACGTGAACTTTGTAGTTCATCAAACTATCACCATCAACACGAGTGATGATAGGGTCAAGTGTATGTCCCAACCTGTGCGTTGGCTCCGAAATGTTCTGTACAAGACCATTTGCAGAGAGTGAAGATAGAACATGAGCCACGTCTGATTTCCCTGGAATATCAAAATGAATATTCATATCACCCATCAGAACAAGCATACCTGGCAGCAGACTTGCAGCATCAATAAAAATGTCGAACTCTGATAAGAATGAGGAAGTACGTAAGCCATTTTTAGCTGAAGGAGGGGGTCTGTAGATAACGACAAAGTGAATGTCTCTCGTAGTGTTGGATATCAACGCGTGTTCAAAGGTTACTGTATCAGGAAGAATACCAGGAACAAGTTGCAGATTGAGTTCACTCTTAGAAAGAATCCCTATCCCCCCATGATGATCCTCGTCGGATGATCGGGGGACATTTAAGAACGAGTAACCCGGTGGTTTAAGTTCACCTATTATAACATTATCATCCTCACGTAGCCAGGTTTCAGTCAAGAATAAAACATCTACATTATGTTCAATAGCATAGTCAGCCACATAGCAAGTTTTGTTGCGTGCAGAGTGGACGTTCCAGTGCCTAACATCAAGTTCATTCCTGTATGTTGTTGTAACTTGATTATCAGATGACAATTTACTTTCCACATTATTATGTACATGTACATGCTTTGATTTATGCATGTGGGCACCTCCACGTCTGCCCCTTACATGTAGCAAGCCATTGTCCTTCAAAGCACAATAAGCATCAAAAGGTATTGCCAAACTACCACTACCAGATGGAAAATGAATACCCCTGGTACGGACTGTGTGTCTGATGCATAATATGCCCTTACGGGGGTTGCTGATGGGCTTACCGTCCAGGCAGTATACATACATGTAGGTAATGTTATGTTTCTAGATGCATGCAGGATGAAGCTTTAGGTTAATACCATACGATATTATCTACGCTTAGATACTGACATCTGAAAGATTGACATCATAATCAATGAAAATGCTGATTTTCAAATCATCACGGTTACTGAAAGCTTTTAAAACTTTTATTAGATTAAAATGCTAAAAATAACCATGATATTTTGAAATAAATATGCCTCTTTTATCTTTCCTTTGAAGAAAGTAGAAAGGGAGGTGATTATAAGCAGGTTAACAACACATAATGGACCATTGGCATCATTTCTATTTTCAGTTGCTCTTTTGAAAATCATTTACAGGAGTTTTCTTTCAGATGTTATGAGCAGACTGCCCTCAAACCTCAGCTATTTTTGCACACAATGTGGTTTGGCCGTTGTTTGTGCTTGAAATTTGAAACGAAACTGAGAGAATAATCATAATACGAGCCTGTTTTTGAGTGAATGAAAGATCAGTTTACAATGAAAGGAAGCTGGGTTGCTAGGTTTAGCCTAATCCTGTCTGACTGCTTTCATATCCTAGGGATTATATCAAACAGGTTCTGGGTTCAATCAAATGAAGAAATCCATCCCCAGCATTCTCCCCATTAGAATATAACTAATATTAACTACCTCACTCAAGTATTGTGTATCTAGACAGGGACTCATACTTGCTTTCTTTACAGAACAATTGTACATGTTCATAAGTTGCAGGAGTATGATTTTGGAATTCAGATTTGATTTGGGGGTTCACAGTAAATCTCTTTGATCACTGACAAAGTTTTGCACATTGATGAAAGTCTAGTCAGAATATTATACATATATATATATATGCATATGTTCATTCTCTGGCTTGGTTTTGTTTGTGTTTCTGATTGATATTAAGTAAACCTTGTATGCACAAAATATATCTGTTAAAATCTTATAAAATCAAGTGAACAAGTAGGCCTATAACCTTCCCAAATTCTAGGTATTGGTAAACTCCATCAAGTATTTTGTTTCTATAGACTATAGGCTACAGGGCCTTGAAGGTTGTTGTGTACTGTACATGTTCATATAGCCTATACTCATGTTAAACAGTTTTATGTTGGAAAATTGGCATACCTGTGTATGCGCCCAATCATATATTTTAATTGACCCTTCATATCTACCTTTTAGCTCTCACAGATTTTTAACATTATTTAGGGGATCATCCAATTTACTGGTTGCCAGTTCTCCTATAGTCTTTAGTATATAGTCTTTTCATACATTTTGAGAAATAAAAAATGGTTTATGATTTCATGCTGTGATTCCCTTCAATTCATATACTGTACCCATTGATCTGTTTTGGCTACCATTTTTAAATTTACAAATCATCAGTGAGCATCTATACATGGTATTACCCCTTTACATAGGCTGCTGGGTGGTATAAATCGTCCCTATTTTCACGAAGTGACGGTAGTGAATGAAAATCGCATTAACTTTGCGTTACGACTTCGTGAAAATAGGGACGAAATGATAGTACACTGTAGGTGTAAGTAGGTATGTATTGTACATCAGACAAAAGCAAATCACTTTAATCTTTGGTGTTAGTTTCAAGTTACACCTTGAATAAATCCACTCTCCTATTGTTCTTGATCATGCCGCTATTAAGCCTAAGTGTTAGGCCTTGCTTTGATACTGTTCAAAATGACAAAGGAAGGGAATAGTGAATGGGGGGGGGGGGGGGGTGATGGATTAGTGAAGATTATGCTCTTGCTCAGTAGGATTTGCAGGATAACTGTGGTAGGGACAACATGAATATGGCTGTAAACTAATATCTACATACATGATACAGTTGTAAAACAAAAAAACTGAATATACAGTGTGTATCACACACTATGTAATTCTGAAGTAAGGAGGTATGTGAGTGGTGGTGGGGTGGTGCTGTTATCCCATAGACAGATTGCCCTTTGTTAACTCAAAGAGTGTGTTGACGTTAGGCTTGAGTCGGTACGGTCGATCACACCGGGACCCGACCGTTGCCGTCGGGTCCCGGTTTCGTTTTTTGAGAACCGACGCTCCGAAAAAAATAACGAAATATGTAAGAAATTGCAGTTTTGAACACAACTAAAATCAATCCACCTTAAAACTTAAGTATTAATGGTTACCAATCATATTCTAGCTCATCGTGAATCAATCAGAACTGCTGATATAAATATGGGTTGCAATTAAGGCAGTTCGCCCCATGGGGTTGTTGTTGCCAGCTGCTAGCATGGCTACTAGTGCTGTAACATCACGGATATCTCCAATTCCGTTTAACCGCCAGTCAAAACCGGACGGTTTTCGGTTAAACGATTTAAAAAAATTATTTAAAAAAAAAAAAAAAAAAAAAAAAAAATCTTTTTTTTTTTTTTTTTTTAATTTTTTTTTTACCGACTCTGTCGGCAACTTTCCTGTAACTGCGAGGTGCATTTAAAGGGGCCGATTTGTGCTTGTGAACTTGTCACAAATAATATTAATAATGTTGTTTTTAGAAGAATGTGTAAGATCATTAATGTAAATTAAAAACAGTAGAGGACCTAGGACAGAACCTTGTGTAAAAGTTGGATGAATTATTATTATAAACTACATATTGAGATGATGAGATCTATTACAAAGATTACTTTCAAACCAAGATGACAGACAAATTGGAGTGTTCTTCTAGTTTTGGAGTGGTGAGTCAACACACAGATTACTGAGCTGGGAGACATTGCCAGGCATAGTGCCAGGTGGAGGGGCATAAATCGAAACTTTAAAAAAAAAAAAAAAAAAAAAATATTAAAAAAAAAAAAAAAAATTGGGAAAACGAAACCGTCCAATTGAAAACGGAATCCGCCATGGGCGGTCGGATACCGGACGGTTAAACGTTTGACTACAGCACTAATGGCTACTGTACTGGCCGGGTCTCTCGGCAGAATTAATAAATCAGGTTGAAAGAAACATTAATGTTTGAATAATAAAACGGCTTTCTAAAAAGTACTTCTTTACAACATACCGATCGAGTAATTTTTAAAAGACAATATATATATTTTTTCTTTGATTTTGAACACCGCATGCTTCTTTTAAAAGTGAAAATTACTTGGTAATCACAAGAAGTTTCGATACGGATAGCTGTTGCAAGGCAAGTTTAGACTAGTCTCGGAAAAATGCGCAGTGCTCCTCGTTAGCTGTAATGCGTGCCAGAACGAACCCAAACAAAGCATGAAAGACGTGATCGTAACGAGAAAAAAATTATTAAAAACTACGAGAGCACAATTGGAAAGACAACTACTCAAAATTATCGTAAGCAGATACATAACTTGGAGGAAGAAAACAATAGTTGTCCAAGAAAAGCCACATAAATAGTGATATTTAAGGAGTTACTATAGGTACAATCATTATCGGAAGGGCCTGCTGCAATATCCGAATTACACGTGTTTAAATTGAACACGAGGCTATACGAGCCAAATACCGCCCTCTACGGTAAAAAAGCAGTATAACAAAGGATTCGAGTATTTGCAGCAGGCTCCTTGCGATAAAAATGTACCCAGTTACTCCTCGATTATCACAATTTCTGTGGCATTTCTTGGGCGATTATTGAATTCTTTGTCCAAGTTATCTATCTGATTATGGTAATTTTGAGCAGTAGTTGTCTTTCCAATTGTGCTCTCGTAGTTTTCAATGATTTTTCTCCTTAGATCACGTCTTTGTTTGGGTTCGTTCTGGCACGCATTACAGCTAATTACGAGGAGCACTGCGCATTTTTCCGAGGCTAGTCTCAACTTGCCTTTCAACGGCTATCCGTATCGAAACTCTTGATGACCAAGTAATTTTCAGCTTTTAAAAAAAAGCATGCGATGTTTGAAATAAGAGATAAATATTTATTTTGTCTTTAAAATATTATATGATCGGTATATTGTACAGAAGAAATTTTAGAAAGCCGTTTTATTATTCTAACATTCATATTTTTTGACCAGATTCATTCAACCTGCATAAATCAAAATGGCGGCTCGAATGTTGTCTTTCCATTTCTGCCCCAGTTTTTTTACTTTTAGAGGCACGAAAATGGCACTAAACATCGCCAATCATGGATGAAAATAATGTCAAATGGAAGAATATACCGATCTGAGCCGAGGTATGCATGTGTTTATTAATTTGATTGATAAAAAGGGTCACTTTTAAGGGACATACTGATGATATGCGCTTTTTATAGAGGCAAGTGACAAATCCTGCGAGCTGATTTCGGGACACCGGGTCCCGATCGGTACAAGGCCGTCGGGACCCGGTTTATGAAAATCCCGACATGACTCAGGCCTAGTTGACGTCTTACTAATCTTCAAAGATAACTGTCTATATCAACCCATGCATGATTAAGTTCAAATCTCAACCAGTAATACTTGAGGACAGGCTGAGGTCAATGACACAGTCGATAATGTGCAAACTTTTTAAATGGACACTTCTGAATTTGAAATGTAGGGGACATGAATTCAGAGTAGTATTCATGAATTCATATCACTTAATGTAAGTGTGCTTCTGGTGTAGTTGCTTAACTGTCATCAAATTATTTACATAACTTATGAAAAATGTGAACTGAAAATAACATTTGAGGGGGCATCAAAGCAGAGAGGGGTGCCTTAAGCTACTGTCACAAAGGTTTGTACGAATGATGCGTTCATACAAATCTCCCTGTTTTTCTATTGTCTTCCTAAATTTCCATTGTCTGAAAATCGTTTGTACAGCTTTCGTAGCAGTTCATAATGGCATTTGTGACCGAGGCTTAACACATCAGTGTACAAGCTGGATTATATCTGTAGTGATGGTATCATATTTTACTTGTGAACTAACTATTAATCCTCAGTGCTTCTAAGTTCTGGGCAGAAAAATATTTGTCTGTATTGGCTATTTGATATTTATTTTAGGACAGGGGAAAAAGTGATTAATAAATTGTAAGCAACCAGATTCAATTGCTTTGCCCATTTACAGATAAGCCCGCTCCCTGGTAATGTCGAGCAAATATAATAGGTTAGGCATAGGAAGGTATGACTATTTGTGTTAATACAAAAACAGTTAACCTGCTAATATAAATTTGATTACCCCCTACATGTCAATGGTGCCTAAGCAGAGCCTCATTAATACCTACGTACATCGTAGATTGTGATCATGAGTAATGAGTTTGTGGAATCACTAGCCTAATATTAGCCTGCCGGAATTAAGAGCGGTGTACAGTCATGCCTAGCTGCCTGGGTTATTATTACAAGGGCACATGAATACAGACCGACCTGCTGAAGAAGTTCATGTTCAGTGACATGTATAGGGATGCAGTTATGGGATACAGAGAGAGAGAGATAGGGGAGGGGGTGTGTGAGTGATTGAGTGAGTGAGTGGGAGAGAGAGAGATGGAGAAGGAGAAGGAGAGGGAGGGAGGGAGGGAGGGAGGGAGGGAGGGAGAGAGAGAGAGAGAGAGAGAAAGAGGGGATGGGGTAGAATAGATCAAGAGAAAGAGCAATGAAAAGAAAGTGTGGGGAAATGATTTGTATGTATTTTGGCTGTGTACTATGAGTTATTTTGGTATTTTTGGAAGAAATGAGAGATAGAAAATAAGAAATGGTTAATGGGGTCGGCTTACAGTTCAATTAAACCATCTGCAAGAACTAGGCAAATTGCAATTTAGTTTATATGTGCAACGTATCAAGAATGTGATGATTTGTCATTGAGTGTATAAACTGGCAACAAACAATACAAGGAAAGAGAAGAAGCTGATATGGATAAGATATAGCTGATTGCTATGTTACCATGTCAGCCTTTGTGTGTTGCTGAGGCCAAACATAATAATACATTCACCTCTATCACATCCATGCTGTAGAGGGAGGAAGTGCCTGTTCATTCAGGTTCCACAGTCCAGCATGTAGCCCAAAGTGCAAGCAGATAGCTCCATAGACCTGACCTTTGGCCTCTATAAAGTCTCTAGACTGTGTTGAAGAGAACATTACTTGACAAACAACAAACAAACAAACAGTCTGGAACCTACTTGTCAGACTGTCTATGGGGGTTGGTTGTGACTCATAGGACTGGTATCTAGTGGAAGTAGAATAAAGGTAAAAAGTCCATGCAGAGCTACAGTACCTGTTCATAATGTGAAGTTGAAATGAATGGCCCAAGGATTCCATATCTTAGACCATATGCTTAGACTAAGGCTGCGTTCATGCTTAAATTTTGAAGGCAGAATCAGGCATCTGTTACGCGTTTAGTTTAAAACACGCTTGCGTTCATGCTCACTTTTGTAGAATCACCGAAAAACGGCGATCACGATCGCCGATCGTAAACTCACAAAAAGATGCGTTTACAATTTGTAAACGCGTTTAAATGGGGTCAACGCACTGACTTCTAGTGGGTCTACGTAGCATGCACACACAGGTTTGCGAATCCAGCTGAAGGCCACCCAAGGAGAATTTCCTGGAGAAGTGAGCATGAACAGTGCACCGTGGAACTGCGATTACTATGAGCGTTTACGATGAGCGTTTACGATGAGCGTTACAAATCGCTCATTCTGCCTTCAAAATCAAGCATGAACGCGCCCAAAGTATGAACTTCTGAAGGTGAAATGCAAGTACATGGCTGTGTTTGATAAAGTCAAGGGAGAGTATGGTATTCAAAATTTTATCAGGGTGACAGACTCTGCAGATGACAGATTCTGCAGGTGGGTGTCACCCCAAAGTTCTGACATTGACTTTAGCCAAATACTACTATTTTTTAAAATAAAAAGTGGGAATAAAAGTGGGAATAAAAATAAATCAGAATGTACTATGGATGTTGTGGCATTTGTCGACCTGAAAGCATATCCATATGATAAGTTTCATGATCTGATGGTGTTTATATTTTGCATGTGAACATATCAAATGATTCCTGTATCTAAGTCCTTGCCTGTAAAGACTAAAGAGTACACCTTTACATTCCTCCGGAACACAATGCTATGTGGAAAAAGCTGAAAACAGACAAATGTTTTGCAAGGTAACAATGTTGCCAATTTAGCCTTTGCCCTATTTTTGTTTAGAAGACCTTGCTATAATGTATTTCTCTCATGCATTGAGGATAAACTTTTTGTGAACACTGTGAGGTTATCACAACATGTAGTCCCTATTGTGCAGGTAGCAATGTAACTCTTTAAACAGTTAGGGCAATTTTATGTCAAGATCATAAATGTGGGAGTACCAATAGTTTGTAGTTGTGTCAGAAATTATATGAAGCATTTGATTACTTCCATCAGTCATATTTTGTGGAACACAGTCCCATATGCAAAATGTAGATGCTTGTTATATTAGAAGTAAACCAAGTATTTCAATCCCATCAAAATCTGAGTACGCTACCATAATCATAAAACTTATTTTTGGCTATGATAGAAAACAGTATAGAAATCAATATAACTTAATACACAATTTAACATAATTTCAAATCTTGTATTTAAAGATACCACTGTACAGTTGATAATTATTTGCCTATTTCAGCTCTTATCTGGATAGTTACAGGTCAATGAGTTTGAACTGTGACCTCTGACTCACACATCATATATTTATGTCAGTGAATTTGACCAGAGCTTTGACCTTTGCTCTGAACCACTTTGACCTCAGCATTGGCCAATTTTGTTTATAAGATTGGAAAGGCTGCCTGAGGCACTTTTCATTCATAAATCAAATCATGGATCAAAGTATCATTTTCTTTGCTACACTGTATTCAGTATTATGTACTCTGTAGTCTGTACAAGCTCTCTTTGAGGAAACACAGGCACTTTATATTCCCTTCATCATTACTAAATGTACATTGTATAGGTGTTATACTTAATTTAGCCAATATGAAATACATGAACAACAAATATTCATGGAATACATTGTCTACTGGATACCAAAAGGGTGTTAAGTGATATTCAATTACATAGATCTGACGCCTTTCAGGCTCTCTGTATGCAGATGACATCTGAATGCAGACAAGACATTTCTCATCCATTAATTGCTGTGAAAATGAAGAGAATAAGGTTTGCTAGCATGGATATGTACATGTATATGAACATGGCATCGTGGCCTAATGTAATGAGATATTGGAGGTATGTTATTAGAGGTGAGAGTGGCCATGCCTAGCATAGGGGTGATGCACCTGTCACCCAAGCTGTGAAAGGGCACATAGCGTTTCCTGTATGAAACAGGCAATCTAGTGCAACACTACACTATCAGTGTGGTAGCATAGCTATTGAATAGGTTGCTGCTGTACAGCATCGCCCTACCCGGCCCTGGCAGTGTACATGTACAGAGCTTAGGGGAGGATTGCGTTGAATAACGGTGCGGTTAGTAGGTCAGAGAGAAGGGCGCAAAGAAGGGGAGTAGAGGGAAATAAAATAAAGAAGGAGAGAGAACATTAAAGGACAGCGAGACGGCCATAGAAAGAGGGAGAGAGAAAGAGAGAGAGAGAGAGAGAGAGAGAGAGATAAAGAGAGACAAAGAGAAAGAGAGAGAGAGAGAGAGATAAAGAGAGACAAAGAGAGAGAGAGAGAGATAAAGAGAGACAAAGAGAGAGAGAGAGAGAGAGATAAAGAGAGACAAAGAGAAAGAGGGAGAGAGAAAGAGAGAGAGAGAGAGAGAGAGAGATAAAGAGAGACAAAGAGAAAGAGAGAGAGAGAGGGAGAGAGATAAAGAGAAATAAAGAGAGAGAAAGAGAGAAATCAAAAGACTGAATGAATAGGAGTACCGTATTTGCCGGCGTATAGGCCGCAGTATTTTTGGAAGAGAAAATATCAAAAAGTCGGGGTGCGGCCTATGCGGCGAAAGAGTAAAAATTTTTTTTTTTTTTTTTTTTTTTTTTTTTTTTTTTTAAATTTTATTTATGGCGCTATGCCTGGCAATGTCTTCCAGCTCAGTAATCAGTGTGTTGACTCACCACTCGGAAACTGCAACAACACTCAAATTTGTCTGTCATCTTTGTTTGAAAGTAATCTTTCTAACAGATCTCAATATGTAGTTTATAATAATAATTCCTCAATTTTTTTTCTATAACAAATGGTGTACCACAAGGTACACCATTGGTACCATAGGTACTCTATTGTGTTTAATTTACATTAATGATCTTACACATTCTTCTAAAAACGACATTGTTACTATTATTTGTGACAAGTTTACAAGCACAAATCAGCGCCTTTAACTGCACCTCGATGTTAAATGAAGGTCCTTCCCCGCGTGTTTTCGGCAACAAAACATCAACAACAACCAAAAAAAAAAAAAAAAAAAAACGATTTTTTTTTTTTTTTTTTTTTTTTTTTTTTTCAAATGTCAAAATCGGGGGTGCGGCCTATACGGCGGTGCGGCCTTTACGCCGGTAAATACGGTATTTAAAAAGAGAGAAAGAAGATGATAATGTGTGTTCTATAGGTACACATGGATTATTTCCTTTGCCAATATAATATAATATAACTAGCAGGACCCGCGGAAATCCGCGGGATTCTAGAGGGGGCGGGGGGTGTAAATAGTATAGAGACTGTCTAAATTAAAACCACCAAGAACTCTCTTTGCCATTCAGGCCATTAAAAAATATACATGTTAAGCGTCCCCGCCCGCTTCCTTTTTGGGGGCCGCCTCCTCTTTTTTTTTTTTTTTTGAAATTTTTTTATTTTTTATTTTTATTTTTTTTATGAAAGAAAAAAACAGCGTCCCCGCCCGCTTCCTTTTTGGGGGCCGCCTTCTATTTTTTTTTTTTTTTTTTTTTTTTGGAAAGAAAAAAAAACATGAAAAGCACTGCTAAAATGTATTTCTGATTTAAAAAAAAAAAAAAAAAATTGTCGGCCGCCATCTTGAAAAATAGCCCGAATGTCAGGACAAATGTACGGAGCGGCCATTTTGAAAGAAAAAAAAAAGGGCCTCCACCTTCCCATTTTTTGAAAAAACAGGACGCTATAAACATGTTTTTTTTTTAATTTGGCCTTATATTAAATAAAAAAAACAATCCAACTGTACTGGTAGTTATTCTTTCAGCCACTGGAACAGGCAAAAAATTAAGTTTTTCATTTCGGGGGCTCCATTTCAAATTTTTTGGAAATTTTCGGGGGCTACTTTTTCAACTTTCGGGGGCTCTTTTTTCCATTTCGGGGGCTCTTTTTTCTGGGGCTACTTTTTCATTAATTCATCAAAGGATAAGCCTACAGTTTGTTGAGATTTGTTTAGTAGGCTAATGTTTCGGGCTTCCTGCTTCATAATTGCCTATTAAAAAAGAAACCCCTTTTTCTAGTTCAATAACTTAGTTTTCATGCATTGATTTGATGCAAGAACTGTAACATAATAGACCCTAGATAGTCATTATTTCTGGCCATGAATTCCGATAATCATTTTTCAAAGTAAAATTTTCACAAGAAAATCAAACAGTCTTTTAAAAACGTAGACATTAGAGTCTAGTACTACTTTTACTAATTCTAAGCTCAGGTTTCGTAAATCTATTCACGAAACTATATTGAAATCGCGGCAATAATGATGCAAACCAACAGATAACGATTTCAAAGTGTCAAATCTCTTCGACTCGAATTCAACTCACACACTGCTGCATAACTGCAGCGTAACTCCAGGAAACTTCAACACCGGCGCCGCAGGCGTCGGACGCCTGCGCTGCCGGTATTGGAGCTTCCTGGAGTTAACTGCAACTCAGCTCATCTCACACACACTACACAGTGGCAATGCACTGTATTGTATGCGTGTCAGTTACGGTGATTTTGTCTGATTTTCTTTACTTTGAAGAAATGATTATCAAAATTACGTAAACATGGCGAGAACATCACAAAATAGGCTTTAATTTCATACCTCTATTTATGGAAACTTTATAATATTGCAGCAATCGTGAATTCGTGATGGAAATTGATTGCAGTTTCGCGATGTTTAGTGGTTCATGGTCTAGATTCAGCTTCTACCAAAACAAAATCGACCGCCAAAAACTTGAGCCCTACGCTCCGTCTCGATCTCGCAACTGCGAAAATGTACGTGTTTTGGCGTACTTGCGTGCGACATGGTAAGCCAGGTAAGGTATGGAATATGGTTCGAGTTTTTTTACGACCGATTTTTGTGTATACAATTTTATACGGATAGTCATCGGTCGTATGTCTACGGATGTCATGTTGAATATCCATGAGGTATCTCTGTCGTCACGCATATCCTGCATTATGCATGTCGCGTCTGTTTTCGCCCTGGACGTCGACACGGAGGAGGACCTCGGGCGGAGTATAGCCAATTCGACAGAGTAGACTCTCCCCGGACGATGGCACCGGGCACGGGTACCCCGAGGGAAGGGTTCAGGAGGAGATAGCCGCACCAACTTGGGTCGGCGATCTCATTAAAAAACAATAGAATACAAAGGCCGGCGGAGACGTCACGCCCCCCGCGGAGCCTTAGCGTATTACTATTATAGATGTCAATTGTAGGACCAGTTCCCCTTGAATGGTAGGTCTAGACCTGAGGGTCAGTGGAAGCCAAATTGAAAGCAAAGGGGGCTCTGCTTTTATGAGTGAAAGACACTCAGAGGATTTTTCTTTTATTTTAAATTTAGCCTAAAATCAGTGTTTGGCAGTTTTTTAATTTGAAACATACACATCAGGTTATTTTCAAGTCATACATTTTGAACATTTATCAATTCAGTGCATGAAATTGCTTGTTTCAAAACATGTTGCTGCATAAATCAAGGTTTTTTTTTAAAGGTAAAGACAAGTTTTGGAAGAGCTTCCATCTCAAAAAATTGAAATGGAAGCTCTTATTTAATACCAATCATGTGAAAGAATATGTTTTGACTAATACGTGATGATACAATTTTTGCCTGGGAAACCGCTTACTAATTGATATATTTAGTAAATTATTATATCTATCTGTCACTTAGTCCCATATACATCTTCTGTGTACAGTGCTTGTAACTTTGTAACCAAGACTGGGCCAAATTTATCAATTTTATGATTTCAGAACCTTGCAGTACACACCAATACTTATATGCTAGATGATAAACCTTTTCTGATTGATTCCACACTGTTTCTTTCACAATGCAACCGCATGACCAGAACTGGTCTTTACCTTTAACCCATGAATTCGCCTTTAGGCCTGGATAAAGTTGTTATGATCTTATGCCACTGGTTGAAATACATTTAGAAAGAGGTTTTTGAAAACTTTGATGTTCTTTTAAAGTGACATCAGTAATATATAATATTACATTCGTGTTGATGAAAGTGAACATTGATTTAGGCTATTCATTAGCCTAGCTCTTGGGATCTTGGAGATGAGGTCTGAAACATTGAGACTGGTGTAAATGGCAAGGTAGATATGATGGCTATATGTCCTTGGAGCGGTCAACTCAATTTGTCTTCTAAAGGCCAATTAAGATGCACTTTGTATGCACTTTACATGATATAGCTGGGAGTGTGTTATTTACTGGAGGTAGTAGGGCATCTTTTTATTATAGTAATCAAGTTTCTGTTGAAACATATTTCACAAATGGGAGTCTTTACATGTTACATGTACCTGCTCATACACATGTGCCTATAAGCACTTGCTCGCTCTATAGTGGAAATGAAATTGGGCAACAAGTTGGGAATGTAATTAGTATTTTTTAAAACATTTTTATTCAATAGAACTAGAATATTATATAATGGAAAGAAAACATTTGTTTATTTGAAGGAGAAAAAGAAGGAGGAGTTGGAGAAGGAGAAGATTCAAAATTGTTCCACGGTGTGATAAAATGTCATTGTCTAGTAACCAAAATGAATTTGAATTTGTATTCCTTGTTTGAGTTGATCATTACATTCTTCAAGTCATTGCAATGTCTGTTGGTTTGATCATCTGGCAGGAAATCATAGAAATAAGTCCAATATCCAGGGCTATTTTGCAGCTCAGTTTGCCAGGGGTAATCCCTCCAAGGATTCCACTCTTTTAGCTGATTCACAAACATCACGATTCAGAATATTTGATAGTAGCTCATGGAGTCCCCCATCCCCAAACTGTCTCTAAAGTAGCATTATGCATGAAGGAGAGAGAGAGTGATATCAAATACTGTCTGTGTATTGTACAGTATGCAAAGGTAGACCCATACGGCTTTCATCGAAAGGGTGCGGTGCGGCGCGGCGCGGTGTGGTGTGCTCAACGCACCCATTCGATAAAAGGCCCCCCGCTTTTCTCGAAAGGGTGCGTTGAGAGCGGAGCACCGTTTTAACACACCCTTTCGATAAAAGCGGGGGGTCTTTTCTCGAAAGGGTGCGTCGACTAGTCTTTCGCATCAGTCGTTTAAAATGAGGATCTAGGACAGAAGGTAATAGTTGCCAATTTAAGTATATCGAAAATGTATTAAATAAAATGGAATGGTCTTGATTACAGAGTGTTCTCTTTCGTTATTACTATGTTGATGGGGAGACAGAGAGAAGGAAAAAGGGGAAAGGGAAAGGGAAGATAAAAGGAAAGAAAGAAAAAGAAGAAGAAAAGAGGGAAACGGGGGGGGGGGCGAAGGGCTCTTGGCTCCTCCTCACCCCCCTCCCCCCCCCCCCCCGCCAAAAAATTAATGAGAGAGAGAGAGAAGGGAAAGGGAAAGAAAATATAAAAGGAAAGAAAGAAGAGGAAGAAGGAAAGAGGGAAACGGGGGAAAAGCGAAAGGCTCTTACCTCCCCCCCCCCCCCCCCCCCCCCCCAATAAAATAAATAGGAGAGAGAGAGAGAGAAGGGAAAGGGAAAGAAAATATAAAAGGAAAGAAAGAAAAGAAGAAGGAAAGAGGGAAACAGAGGAAGGGCGAAAGGCTCTTACCTACCCCCCCCCCCCCCCCGCCCCCCCCCCGCCAAAAATAAATAAGAGAGAGAGAGAGAGAGAGAAGGGAGAGGGAAAAAGAAAATATAAAAGGAAAGAAAGAAGAGGAAGAAGAAGAAAAGAGGGAAACGGGAGAAGGGCGGAGGACTCTTGCCTCCTCCCCCCCCCCCCCCGCCAAAAATAAATAAGAGAGAGAGAGAGAGAGAGATTTGAAAGCGAAAGGGAAAGAGAATATAAAAGGAAAGAAGGAAGAGGAAGAAGAAGAAAAGAAGGAAACGGGGGAAGGGCGGAGGACTCTTGCCTCCCCCCCCCCCCCGCCCAAAAATAAATCAGAGAGAGAGATTAGAAAGCAAAAGGGAAAGAGATGATAAAAGGAAAGAAAGAAGAGGAAAAAGGAAAGAAGAAAAGAGGGACACGGGGGCGAAGGGCTCTTGCCATCCCCCATCCCCCCCCCCACCAAAAATAAATACGAAAGAGAGAGAGAGAGAGAGAGAGAGAGAAGGGAGAGGGAATAAGAAAATATAAAACGAAAGTAAGAAGAGGAACAAGGAAAAAGGGAAACGGGGGAAGGGCGGAGGACTCTTGCCTCCCCCCTCCCGCCAAAAAATAAATCAGAGAGAGAGAGAAGGGAAAGGGAAAGGGAAAGAGAAGATAAAAGGAAAGAAAGAAGAGGGAAAAGAAGAAACGAGGGACACGGGGGCGAAGGGCTCTTGCCCTCCCCCCCCCCCCGACAAAAAAATAAATAAGAGAGAGAAGGGAAATGGAAAGGGAAAGATAATATAAAAGGAAATAAAGAAGAGGAAGAAGAATAAAAGAGGGAAACGGGGGAAGGGCGGAGGACACTTGCCTCCCCCCACCCCCTCCCCCCCCCCCGCCAAAAAATAAATAAGAGAGAGAGAGAGAGAGAGAGAGATTTGAAAGCGAAAGGGAAAGAGAATATAAAAGGAAATAAAGAAGAGGAAGAAGAAGAAAAGAGGGAAACGGGGGAAGGGCGGAGGACTCTTGCCTCCCCCCACCCCCGCCAAAACATTAATCAGAGAGAGAGAGATTGGAAAGCGAAAGGGAAAGAGATGATAAAAGGAAAGAAAGGAGAGGAAAAGGGAAAGAAGAAAAGAGGGACACGGGGGCGAAGGGCTCTTGCCATCCCCCCCCCCCCCCCGCCAAAAAATAAATAAGAGAGAGAGATAGAGAAGGGAGAGGGAATAAGAAAATATAAAAGGAAAGAAAGAAGAGGAAGAAGAAGAAAAGAGGGAAACGGGGGAAGGGCTCTTGCCTTCCCCCTCCCCCCCCCCCCCCCCCCGCCAAAAATTAATAAGAGAGAGAGAGAGAGAGAGAGAGAGAGAAGGGAAAGGGAAAGAAAATATAAAAGGAAAGAAAGAAGAGGAAAAAAAGAAAAGAGGGACACGGGAGCGAATGGCTCTTGCCCTCCCCCCCCCCCCCCCCCGCCAAAAAAATAAATAAGAGAGAGAAGGGAAATGGAAAGGGAAAGATAATATAAAAGGAAATAAAGAAGAGGAAGAAGAATAAAAAGAAAAGAGGGAAACGTGGGCGAAGGGCTCTTGCCTCCTCCCCCCCCCTCCCCCACCAACAAATAAATAAGAGAGAGAGAGAGAGAAGGGAAAGGGAAAGAAAATATAAAAGGAGAGAAAGAAGAGGAATAAGGAAAGAGGGAAACGGGGGAAGGGCGGAGGACTCTTGCCTCCCCCCCCCCCCCCTCCCGCCAAAAAATAAATCAGAGAGAGAGAGAGAAGGGAAAGGGAAAGGGAAAGAGAAGACAAAAGGAAAGAAAGAAGAGGGGAAAGAAGAAAAGAGGGACACGGGGGCGAAGGGCTCTTGCCCTCCCCCCCCCCCCCCCGCCAAAAAAATAAATAAGAGAGAGAAGGGAAATGGAAAGGGAAAGATAATATAAAAGGAAATAAAGAAGAGGAAGAAGAATAAAAAGAAAAGAGGGAAACGTGGGCGAAGGGCTCTTGCCTCCTCCCCCCTCCCCCGCTAACAAATAAATAGGAGAGAGAGAGAGAGAGAGAGAGAGAGAAGGGAAAGGGAACGAAAATATAAAAGGAAAGAAAGAAGAAGAAGGAAAGATGGAAACGGGGGAAGGGCGAAGGGCTCTTGCCTCCTCCCCCCCCCCCCCCCCGCCAAAAAAAAATAAGAGAGAGAGAGAGAGAGAGAAGGAAAGGGAAAGAGAAGATAAAAGGAAAGAAAGAAGAGGAAGAAGAATTCGTGTCCTGCCAGTGTCACAAATAGATATAAAAATATGCTCATCTGACGATAATTTGATGTATAAAACCCCTCACCTTCTTGGGGCTCCGCTCCTTGGATCCAACACCAATTTGTGTCCTGCCAGTGTCACAAATAGATATAAAAATATGCTCATCTGACCGTTATTTATTGCCCAAAACTCCTGAGCTTCTGGGGGCTCCGCCCCCTGTACCCAACACCAAATTGTGTCCTGCCACTGTCACAAACAAGGTATAAAATTATGCTCATCCGACGTTAATTTTGATGTTTAATACCCCTGAGCTTCTGAGGGCTCCGCCCTGTGACAAAAACGTGTAAAAAACACGTTAATTTTACCGTTTTGGGGAGATAGGCCCCCCCCCCCTCCCTGGCGTTCTAGGGGGGGGGGGTGGTACGATTTTTCAAATTTTCGAGGGCCCCAAAAAAGATTAGTGCTCTCTAGTAATTTCGCGACTACTCCGGAACCGCGGCAGATATAAAGTTTTTCTTTCATGACTTTTTTCTTTCGAGTCTTACGCATCTTTTGAAACATTTTTTTTGTTGAAAATTGGACGTATAGTTGCGGAGTCACGTGACCTTTTGTTTTTGCATGTCAGCCCTAAAATCGCTCATTTTTGTGATTTATGTACCAAACATATGGAAATACCATTTATTCTTTTTAAAAAAGAGAAAACATTGGTTATTTGGTCTTGTTTCAAGTTAATGTGTTTGTTTTTGGGTCAAAATAGTTGAAGTGTGCTTAGAAATGAAATAAAACAACAAAAACAATGTAATACATAAATACAAATTATCAAAACAAGAGATAACATGGGGATAAACTGGCTCTTCCAACTTTGTTGTCGTATTATTATTCTAACGAATATATGTAGTGAAAAAGAACCCTTGAATATGAATTATATATGATTTATGGGTAAAAATGTGAATTCTCTGATCTTGTTTGCATAAATTACCATAAATATGCAAATGAGTGAATTTTTCAAAAAAATGAAATTACCATAGTTTTGTATACACTTCACTTGACATGCATGCACATTTTCGCGGCGATCGGCTGTAAAACGGCCGAGATCTAAGAGGGGGACCCCCCCCCCCCCCACCCTCAAGTCTACTCCAATCACATTGAAAAAAAAGTATGACTTAAATCATCTCTCTCATCATTATACCGCTATAGTATTCATGTTTTTAATATTATTTATTGTCCTTCCATTAAACAAGTTCATAGAAAAAATACTTATCTCTCTGCAACATTAAAAAAGAATCTTCATTAATATGTCTTAATTTGTATTGATAGCCTTGTGGTCGCCAACAGTGGCGTAGGTAGGGGCGTCTCCAAAGGGGGGTGTGGGGGTGCGACACCCCCCCCCCCCACCTGTCAGGATATTGTCGGTAAAATTGCGCTGCCGTCGGGAAAAAAAAGAAAAGGGGGAGAGGAAAAAAGAGAGGGAAAGGGAAAGAAAAGAAAAAAAAGAAAAAGAAAAGAAAGAAAGAGAAAAACGAAAAAGAGGGAGAATAGGAAAGAAAGGAAAAAAAGAAAAGAAAGGAGGCAAGAGCCCTTTGCCCCCGTTTCCTTCGTTTCTTCTTCTTCCTCTTCTTTCTTTCCTTTTATCTTCTCTTTCCCTTTCCTTCTCTCTCTCTTATTTATTTTTTGGCAAGGCGGGGAGGCAAGAGCCCTTCGCCCCCGTTTCCCTCTTTTCTTCTTATTCTTCTTCCTCTTCTTTCTTTCCTTTTATCTTCTCTTTCCCTTTCCCTTCTCTCTCTATCTCTTATTTATTTTTTGGCGGGCGGTGGGGAGGGAGGAGGCAAGAGCCTTTCGCCCTTCCCACGTTTCCCTCTTTCCTTCTTATTCCTCTTCTTTCTTTCCTTTTATATTTTCTTTCCCTTTCCCTTCTCTCTCTCTCTCTCTTATTTATTTTTGTGGCGGGGGGGGGGGGGGGGGTAAGAGCCCTTCGCCCTTCCAACGTTTCCCTCTTTCCTTCTTATTCCTCTTCTTTCTTTCCTTTTATATTTTCTTTCCCTTTCCCTTCTCTCTCTCTCTCTCTATTATTTATTTTTGGCGGGGGTGGGGGGGGGGGAGGGGAAAGGCAAGAGCCCTTCGCCCTTCCCCCGTTTCCCTCTTTCCTTCTTATTCCTCTTCTTTCTTTCCCTTTCCCTTCTCTCTCTCTTATTTATTTTTTTGGCGGGGGGGGGGGGGGGGGGGTGGTAAGAGCCTTTCGCCCTTTCCACGTTTCCCTCTTTCCTTCTTCCTCTTCTTTCTTTCCTTTTATATTTTCTTTCCCTTTCTCTTTCCCTTCTCTCTCTCTTATTTATTTTTGGCGGGGGTGGGGAGGGAGGAGGCAAGAGCCCTTCGTCCTTCCCCCGTTTCCCTCTTTCCTTCTTAATCCTCTTCTTTCTTTCCCTTTCCCTTCTCTCTCTTATTTATTTTTTTTGGCGGGAGGGGGGAGGGCAAGAGCCCTTCGCCCCCGTTTCCCTCTTTTCTTCTTATTCTTTTTCCTCTTCTTTCTTTCCTTTTAGATTTTCTTTCCCTCTCCCTTCTCTCTCTTATTTATTTTTTTTGGCGGGAGGGGGCGGGGGGGGGGGGTAGGTAAGAGCCTTTCGCCCTTCCTCCGTTTCCCTCTTTTCTTCTTCTTTTCTTTCTTTCCTTTTATATTTTCTTTCCCTTTCCCTTCTCTCTCTCTCTCTCTCTCTCTCCTATTTATTTTATTGGCGGGGGGGGGGAGGTAAGAGCCTTTCGCTTTTCCCCCGTTTCCCTCTTTCCTTCTTCCTCTTCTTTCTTTCCTTTTATATTTTCTTTCCCTTTCCCTTCTCTCTCTCTCTTATTTATTTTTTGGCGGGGGAGGGGGGTGAGGAGAAGGCAAGAGCCCTGCGCGCCCCCCCCCCGTTTCCCTCTTTTCTTCTTATTCTTCTTTCTTTCCTTTTATCTTCCCTTTCCCTTTCCCCTTTTTCCTTCTCTCTGTCTCCCCCATCAACATAGTAATAACGAAAGAGACCATGCTCTGTAATCAAGACCATACCATTTTATTTAATACATTTTCGATATACTTAAATTGGCAACTATTACCCTCTGTCCCAGATCCTCATTTTAAACGACTGATGCGAAAGACTAGTCGACGCACCCTTTCGAGAAAAGACCCCCCGCTTTTATCGAAAGGGTGTGTTAAAACGGTGCTCCGCTCTCAACGCACCCTTTCGAGAAAAGCGGGGGGCCTTTTATCGAATGGGTGCGTTGAGCACACCACACCGCGCCGCACCGCACCGCACCCTTTCGATGAAAGCCGACCCATACATTGCCAGTGTGAAAGTCCATGAATTCCAGTTTTTGATGTTGTTTCTTTAGAGCCAAAAGGATGTTAGCTTTGTGTCAGAATATTAGGAGTTAATGCCCTTTTAGCTGTAAACAGACAGTGTGGTGAAGGTAAACAGAATCTCACCAATGTCATGAACTTTCATGACCTATTGGCAAAGCTTTGTGAAAGTGCAAGAAGCACAAGTTACATACATGCAAGCTTTGTGTGTAAAGTGTAAACTAACAATAATCTGAGGTTTAAAGGGAACTCCAACAGTGATATTAAGTTAGTTTTAATAAAAGGCAAAACAAAATGAGAGTGATAAAAAATAAGTAAAAGATATCAGGGTTGAATTACCTTTTAGTAATTTGTCCTAAATCTAGTTGTCCTAAATCAAGAAGAAAAAAAAAGATTACAAATTCTAACTTTCTAAGGGCAGGAAATGTCCTAGAGTGGAATCCTGAAGCCCAATGCTAGGTCTTCCATAGTGATATGTAATATGAAGCAGTTTAGATTCTCACTAATGGAAAGGAATCACCATAAATGGTAAATTGTAATGAAATCCTTGCACTGGCACTGCTAAAAAGATGTAGAAAGTAGACTCAATGCTCTAGTGAAAGATCAATCATGAGAATTTGAGAGAAGATAGGACAAGCAAGGCTAAACTTAAAACTGACCATCAAAGTTTAATGATTTGCCACACATTCTTGTCACAATATCTCATTGCATTGACCATTAAAAGAAATAATTACTCTAAGAAGAAATAATTATGGTAGGAAGAAATATTACATGTCTATTGAGGTTCTCTGTTACAGAGGGACTAACAATTTAATTCTACTCCTAAATCACATTCCAAGTTCAGTTGTGACTCACAACATCTAAGCCAAGAGTAATTTGATCTATAAATCTATTAGGATCATCAATAAATCATAATTGGCAGTGAATTGCTTGAAATTATACATGCTGTCACCCCTACCAGCCCTACTGAGCATGCAGGTAGGGGTTGTTTCCACTATCCCCAAATCAAGATCAAAAACATGTTTGTGCTTCTGAAGAAAAATGCAAGTGGGTATTAGATAATTGATTTTAAATATCATAAAAAGAAATTGTTCACAAACATATTGTTCTATTGCACATTGGTAAAAAAGATTTAGTTATAACAACATTTATTATAGTACATGTACATGTACATGTACACCTAAGGCCTGCTTTCAATATCTCGAGATGGCGAAATATCCAGCTATTTGAACTTTCCCGATTGCAAACTATTCAGCTAATTTGCGTCTTCATCAGACCGAAGTAGCAATTAGCGTGATATTTGGTGGGGATTGTCATCCCAAGATATCTTGTGATAGTTTGCAAAATATCCCACTATTTGTCAAAATATCCCGCTATTTGTCCTGTGCGTCTTTACCAGACCGAAGACTTGCACTAGGCGCTAATGCTGAGCAAAATATCTCAAGCTAATTTCTCAAGGTCGAGTTTCAAGATTCGAGGTCGAATCTCTAGCTGATGAGGACGCGATTTGTAACTTCGGGATTATTTCCCAAATCAGAAATAGCGGGCTGTTTGGCAATCTCGAGATGATGAAGACGCGCCTATAGTAGCCTTTTACAAAGCTGGAGAAGGCTGCAGATATACAAGTAAGTATGGTGATTAATGAAGGATGCTGCTCATGAAATATTTAAAGCATACAGGCTTTGGGCAAGGTAATAGTGTTCTCATGGGACTATGATGAGGTACCTTCAGCCCTGGTAGCATGCACCTTGCTCTGATTCAGGGTGTGAGGATAGTGTACCCATGGGGCTACGATGAGGTACCTTCATCCCTGGTAGCATGCACCTTGCTCTGGTGTGAGGATAGTGTACCCATGGGACTATGATGAGGTACCTTCAGCCCTGGTAGCATGCACCTTGCTCTGATTCAGGGTGTGGGGATAGTGTACCCATGGGACTATGATGAGGTACCTTCATCCCTGGTAGCATGCACCTTGCTCTGATTCAGGGTGTGAGGATAGTGTACCCATGGGACTATGATGAGGTACCTTCAGCCCTGGTAGCATGCACCTTGCTCTGATTCAGGGTGTGAGGATAGTGTACCCATGGGGCTACGATGAGGTACCTTCATCCCTGGTAGCATGCACCTTGCTCTGGTGTGAGGATAGTGTACCCATGGGGCTACGATGAGGTACCTTCATCCCTGGTAGCATGCACCTTGCTCTGGTGTGAGGATAGTGTACCCATGGGACTATGATGAGGTACCTTCAGCCCTGGTAGCATGCACCTTGCTCTGGTGTGAGGATAGTGTACCCATGGGACTATGATGAGGTACCTTCAGCCCTGGTAGCATGCACCTTGCTCTGGTGTGAGGATAGTGTACCCATGGGACTATGATGAGGTACCTTCAGCCCTGGTAGCATGCACCTTGCTCTGATTCAGGGTGTGGGGATAGTGTACCCATGGGACTATGATGAGGTACCTTCATCCCTGGTAGCATGCACCTTGCTCTGATTCAGGGTGTGAGGATAGTGGAAACTGGGACAGTCTCACTTTCATCATGGAATAATGAGAACACCCCTATTGATGTAATTGTGTGGTGTGAATAGATATATATCTATTGAGAAAGTTTTATTTTTGGATAAGGTAAATAGATTACCTGCTGATAGAAAAAAGTGTGATGTGTTTAGCTGTTGAAGCTAAATGCTAAAGCTTGTCATACAAGAATATATAAATTCTTTCCTGTTTGCTTTAGGACATCGTGTATAGTATAATCTTGTCAAGTATTTAATCATTTCCCAGCCTTATGGGCATTCTTTTGAACCCCATGTTTCATATTCATTGCATGCATGCCCTCAAAATATAATACTTACAAGATTGTAAAAGAAGATTAGATGGGTGCTTGAAGCTCAGATAACAAGATCTCAGAAACTCAAACTAATCCACTCCATGAAGGAGCTAAATTGACATCTGAGAATGCTAGATACTATTTTGGTACTTAGAAGGTTAAAGACTATATTGGTTTTCGGTAAATCCTAAGAAACTTTTTGGATTAATCTTGATGAATATATCGAAATATAAGCAGTGCTAGCATAATGCTTAGCTGTTGTGCTGTTTTTCTCTTGAAGTGTTAGTAAGTTTACTATTCATATGTGAACTGTGCTTATTCTAGAATGAGTTATGGTTTGTTTAGGGTCAGGGTTGTAGCTGACCATAAGCAGCTAATTATTCTCACTCAATTGGTATCAATAGATGGATTAAAAATGATTTATGGCTTACACCTTGTCATCCAAGAATAGAGGGAACAACAGCATGCTCTAGTTTGACTGACCAGTCATGTTTGGAGTCTAGTATTACTGTGAATACCATTCATGCCTCCTCCTGAAATGATTTGAAGATTTAGATAGAATGGAGTTTGATCATTGAACACATGCATAACATCATACTGTATCCTCCATTGAAACTCTGTGGTATCCTCTTGAGTAAGACAATGTTGTGATAAAAATGACCAAAATGTGATGTACATGTAGCTGTAGGAAGTTCCAGAGAAAGAGCAATATATATTTATATATATCTACAGTAAATATATATCTTTGTGGCAATCTTACCTTAACTTTTACATTGGCTAAGCACCTCAATACACCATTACAGACAGTTCTCTTGGTGTCTTTTGTTAATTTCCCTCCTTGTGGGCCCTCTGAAAATGGTGCACTGAGATAGCAGGAGATTTACAAGGCTCTTTACAAGGCTCTATTCGATGAATTATCCTTGTTCAATCCAAGACTTGAGTTACTGACAGAATCTTCCAACTGAAATCCGTAAGAGTTTAAGGATAATATTCATTACAATAGTGGAAAGCAATGACTGTGTGAGAAAGAAATTTGCATAGATTCTGGATTAATTCTGCAATCTGCTTCAAAATAGAGTAATATATTCATGAGCTGATTGTTTATTGGTTGGCAAAGGCATGATAATTAGGTAAATGGGATAACTACAATCATCAATCAAATTAACCAGTGAAATTGATATTCCTAGATGCTTTGAGGAATGGTATCAGGAGATACCATAGCATGTCAAATGTCCTTGCAGCCAGGGTTTTCAAGTATAGAATTAGCAGGACTTCCATCTAGCGCCTCTTGGCGAGAACTCGCTATGAAAAGCCTTGATGCATAAAAGGAGAGGATTTAATAGAGCATGAGAACGAGGGTTTGAGTGTCCTTCCTCTGCGAGAACGACATTTACTTCAGCATGTTAACTCTTGTTTTTCTGTTCTGCTGCAGACAAACAGGTAATGTAGTTTTTGATGTCTATCTCTGTCCCCACTGTCATGTGAATAGCATGACATGCATGCTCACAATTTAATGATAATACTCTACGAATTGATAAATCTTACCTGTCTGTATTCATACTTCTATTATTCAGAAGAAGTAAGAAAAAGGCATGATTTTGTTTCAAACAATCTGAATGTTACTTCAAAGTACATTTCCTGAATGAAGATTTTCCATTTTGTTGTTAAAGTTCCAAAGAAAATGGTCATATAATGATGGTTTTAGTTTGATAATTTGGAATAGTGAGAACACACCTTCAAAGCATTTTTAGTCTGAAGATTATGTTGTACTTCCAACTAATGTGACCTTTAGAGAGAGAGAGAGAGAGAGAAAGAGGGTGCTTTGTGATTTAGTCTAGGTTTGCTCTTTAGAAGTTCTTCCAAGAAATATTGTTTTTTTGGTTGGGTGAACATCTTCATTTAAAATACCACACTGTAGTTGTAGAGTTGAAGGTAGGAATAAATTAAGGATTTACCGTGTGTTTATGTTTCAAGAGACACAAAAGGGACGTTGACAGTTTAAACAAAATGTGCAAAGATAGAGTTGTATTTGAGATGTATTTTTTTGGAGGATAATATTTTTGTGAGAAGAAAGAATAAGTTGTGCTGTGAATATGGAAGGTTATGAACAATTTTCAGTGAGATTGGAAATAAAAAAAAAATGCATTTTTTGGCGGAAATAATTCTGTGGGTCATATCTGCTATATGACTTGAAAGAGTACGTACTGCAGGTAGTACACTGTATATTATACCATTGTACATTGTAGGCTAGGGTACACAACTCGTCCCTGTAGTCCCTTGCCTGTATCTCCCTGTACTCTAGGGTGATCATTAGCTAGGTTGTAATCACACCTAGGCCTGCATGGACGAGTGCGTGCATCAATCAGTCACCGTTATGCACGCTTGGCATCAGCTCCGTGTAGTGGACGGTAGGTAGACATGTCTCGGAAGCGTGCACCGCGTAGCGGGAATGACTGAATACTGTATATCAATAAGGATGAGAATAGCTCCTATGCGGAAGTGAGAAAATAGAGAGGCGAAAACAAGAAGAGAGAAATGTCTGCAAAGAAGCAAAGCTGAAGGCCTGAAGAGCATGGAAAGGTCACATTGTCTTATGCAAGTGAGAGAGATACAGATACAGACAAGGAGGGAGAGAAAGAGAGAGAGAGAGACAAACTTTAAAAAATACAAGAGTGAGAAAATAGTGTCGGTTTTACCATTATAATGAAATAAAATTACTTGTAATGAAACATGATGCCATAGTAAAATTCAAATTGACATACCACAAGAACAGCGGAGCATCACGCATGTTCAAATGTCTGCCTACATGTAGTTCTGTAGGATGTGAGATGTTTTATTAGGAGGAGGAGGAGGAGGAGGAGGAGGAGGAGGAGGAGGAGGAGGAGGAGGAGGAGGAGGAGGAGGAGGAGGAGGAGGAGGAGGAGGAGGAGGAGGAGGAGGAGGAGGAGGAGGAGGAGGAGGAGGAGGAGGAGGAGGAGGAGGAGGAGGAGGAGGAGGAGGAGGAGGAGGAGGAGGAGGAGGAGGAAGAGGAGGAAGAGGAGGAGGAGGAGGAGGAGGAGGAGGAAGAGGATGATCAGAGTGTTGGAGGATAGGAGGAGGATGCCCTCAGAGAATGTTAATGATGATGAGGAAAGTTTAAGAAGGCCCAAGTTGGGGTTATTGAAACCGGCCCTGCCCTTATCTTTGATACATATATCCTCCTGGATGTTAAAGACATAGTTCTAGTTGTCTACAAACTGTGTTTGGTAGTCTTGACATGCCGTCCAGCTCTCCTGGTTTTAAGTGTACAGAGAAGATCACATCAGGATTGTTTGTAAACCAGTCAAAAGGAAGCCAAATGCAATGTTTACCAACATTGTTCTCTCATTGTTAGTGCATTCTTTTATCATAGATGTAGGGTAAATTAATACATTCAAGCTTTAGGTAAGGTTTTGGGTTTGGTTTCAGTGTAGTGTTTAGTTTTGGAGTTGAAATTAAAAACTTGTTTAGTGTTGGATTTGACAGCATAGCAGTTGTAGCTGGAGCATGTGTTTTTCATCCATTCTCTCCCCTTATTTCAATTCTGACAACATTGAGCAAAAGGGAAAGCAAGAGACTAGTATAAGGAGCTCTATTCATACGTAAGTGTTTAAACTACACAAGAAGGCTACATGGGAGTTCATGAGGTAAGTCACATAGGGGAGTTGGAAGGGGGGGGGGGGGGCATGGATCCGGGCATCACGCTTGTACCTCCCACCTTTCGTTAAAATACACATTGATCGTCTCTTGCCATAGGGGTGTTCACACTGGCAGCAGGGACTAGTCTTGACTGAACAGACAGTAGTGTAGGAATTCAGTCGTTACCTCATTAGAATGAATATTTTTTACAGTCATAGATGTGCTTGGATGCTGACAATTATTATGTATATATAACTGTTTGTCCAATAATCTTTTATATGCTATTATGTTTGCTTTGGTAACTCACAGAGAAATGGACAAATCATATGTTGAGAGCTAGAAGGATGTTATCTCTGTGTTAACGTATATGAGTTAATGCCCTTCTGGCTCCAAACAGACGCTATTAAGATATTGAGTGAGGGAGCACAGTGCCACAGGTGGCTATTTTTTCTTCAAAGATTCATTCATAAACAATTTAGAAAATGGCCTGTCATCTCAGTGTAAACATTTGCAATATTTTAAAACCTTATACTGTGGAGAAGAGTAATTTAATAGCGCAATTCCTTGTAATGTACCTTTCAATTTGCGAGGATGTCACGTCTGTGTCCCTCATGCTTCTCTTTAATGTAATATAATATTCACTTTCACTGTCATTCTAGCCTGTACATCGTTTGATGCATCAGTTCAGGTTTAGAACTTTTAAATTTCAAAGTGTTAGAAGTTCTTAAATAAGCTACACTTTTAGAGCTGTAGTATCAGCATTTCAATCTATATTTAGCAGTACTTAATGGTGAATTACATTTTGTAAATCATGCATAAAGAGGTGATATACAAAAAGAAGAGAAGGAATTTAGAGAAGAACTACACACATAAACTACACACATAGATTATGGAAACAGACAAGAAATGGGAACTTAATGCATATTTACATTTAAAATGACATTTCATGAATAGTTAATGGCCAAAGTCCAAGGATATAGTTGTGAAAAATCAGTGATACTCGTGACTGAAATTATTTAGGTTCTGAATGGCACAGATAGGCATGTGCCTTGTAAAAGGGTATTAACAGTGGACTTTCTTATATTTGAATGCTTTGGGGGCATGATAAGGTATATGTATGTTTGGCTATGCATGTTAACATCACATGATGGGTTGCCTTATAGCATTTGAAAATACACAGTAAACATGAGCACTTATTAGCTCTCAAAAGTTAGAAAAAACTGGAAAACTAAGAAAATCTCTGATTAAAAATGGAAACAACAACAAAAACATGAGGGGAGCTCACACTTTTTACACAGCCTTCTATAGTGCTTGGTAATGGATCTTGGTAATGATACATGTACGCTCAAGAGAAGCTGTATTCTCTTTGTTTCTTTATGTTCCAAACTTGTCTATTTGCAAACCACATCTTTCTAGCTTGTCTGAGTTCTGTCACTCTGTGTTTCACAGATTAATGCAGCCTCATGAATCCCACCTCATGCTCAAGAGGTGGTTTAGACCTAGCTAGCTAGCCGGCTGGCTGTTCCCAGCTCCCTCCCGATGAGATGATATCTAGAAGATTCTCCCCTAAGAGATGATGTGGGAGAAACTGAAGTACTTGTGAATGCTCTATCACCATGGTTACATGTACTCATGGATCATAAAATAACAAGATACAGATCCCATGTAGCACCTGGGATAGAAAAGGGAAGTCTGGAGAAAGAAATCTTGATATTATTTTGTACGTAGGAAATACTACTCTTGTTCAGTATTAGGTTAGATTGTTGATAACCAAGAAATAATAAATTTGGCTAGATATACCAAAATATGTAATACCACAATGCAAAGAAATCTAATGAGTTTTACTTGATTGCTCTTTCTTTGGATGTGCTGTCAAATGATGTTGAAATCAAACAAAATCAGATTATTAAACTGCATAAGTAAGGATTTGAAAAAAGGCTTTGAAATCAGATTATTAAACTGCAGAAGTAAGGCTTTGAAGGTACAGCTTAGCTTGTAAAGCAGAAATATGGAGGACATGTACATGTGTTGTACATGTAAACCATATGTACACATATACATGTAAACATACACAGGCTTTTCATTTGCAGTTCAAATCTGCTTTGTATTTTAAACTGAAAAGAAATAAACAAATAAGTTGTGTGCAAGCTAGGAAGGAAACTATTGTATTACACAAGGTAAGACAGGTGCCAGGCTGCAGTTGTATGAACTGAATGAACTGCGGAAATGGTTCGCCAATCAAGGGAAAAATTGGTCAATTGATTGGACTTCCTGCATCGGTGAGAGAAGTTACAGAACATGACTCCCGTCTTTTATTCTAATTAATGCACTGTGAAGTAAAGCAAGTTAAGGAGGTTTGATAGTCATGGTGCTTAGTGTGCGATTAAGATGCTTCAAAACTTGTTCCTAATTAGTATAGAGTTCAGAAAGTACAGGCACATTTGATTTGTTACGTTGTGTAGACATGGACCTGTATATATAGACCTACCTATACATGTACATGTTAGTCAATACATTGAACTAAATATTTGGTAGAACTGATTTATGAAGATTGCAGTTTTTGTTTTGCTTGAAAAATTGATTTTCATGTCCTTTTCTTAAAAAAACCACTCACTCACCGCCAGAGAAGGGGAATACAAGTAATCTGTAACCATAGTTTGTTCTTCTTCTCCTGTATACTTGAGGAATATCCTGTCCATTGGACTTTTCAATAAAAACATGGTACATGCATAATTCATAGTACGTCAGGGACATCCAGAATTGAAATACACTGTAGTTTAGTATAGTTGCTAATATCGGCTTGTTTGTAAATATATGTTGTATAATTTGAATTTTAAAAATGGCTTTCATACCAGAATGAAGAAGCAAGAAAAAAAGGAAAAGGAGTGAAAAACAGTTCAATGTGAGTTTCTGTTATGAATGAGAGTGAAATGTTGCTGTTTTGGAATAATAATTGTCTGCAAAAACTGCATATCCACAGTTTTGAGTTTTTTAAATGCCCTTTTGGCTCACAGCACACAAATCATACAATACTTCTATGATAGAAATAGACCATATATTACCTGAATTTGTTTTCAGCAGATAAATGAATATCATACTTTTTTTACATGTATATCACCTGAAATGAATAGTATCATTTTACCAATAAAATCTTATATGAGGTTAACCACATAGTAGCATTAACCATACACCCCCTGTACTGAACCACCATTGAACCACCACAGAGCTACAATGGTCTCCTGAGGCTGGGGTGACCTGACAGGAGGAGTTCATTGAGGTCATGTAAGGTCATTCGCTGCACTCCCTCTGGGCATGGTGCATTGCTATAGGGTGACACTGAGTTAATGGGTAATGGTTTAATGGGTTATTGGGGTGCATGTAGGCTAAACTGCAGACAGTGGTGAACATAGCTGTTGTGTTCATTTCTGGATGAATGCAAGCTTTTGTGGTTTTGATTGGTCAGATATACTGTTGTGGTTTTGTGAACTCATGAGGTACTTGTATATATTTTACAGAAAATATAAGTCAAACTGATAAATAAGTCAAGTCAAGAAACCAGCGATTAGATGCAGTATGGATAAAAATAGTTAACCATCACCTACATAATAATGTCATATAATAAAAGCATGAATAAACTTTCAGATGCTGGCATCCCTCTAAAAGTTTGCAGGAAATCGCATTTTAACAGTGATAAGGGAAAGTGTTAATTTGCAAATAACTCGGGTCTGTTTCCTGCTATTAGAACCCGCAGGAAAATTAGTATCTTCGAAACTAGATTTTAGGCCTACTTGGATACCCCCGTCTAGTACTGTGAAGTATAGAAACAAAACTATTTTCCTTTTTCATTTCATTATTGTACAATACCCAAAAGATTTGTTTGTCACTGACTGAGTTTTGTGCTCTTTTCATCAGGACACCTAGGGGAAAAACCCAAGCAGCTAGCTGAAAAAGGTACACTCATTTAGCAAAGTAGGAGTATTCAACATGTACAGCAATGCAGAGAGAGAGAGAGAGAGAGAGAGAGGGGGGGGGGGGGGGGGGTCCTTGCTGTAGATCCATCCATGTATATTCCATTTCATGCCATTACCTTGGTGGAATCTATTATCAATATGCCGGCATCGTTTGCGGAATAGTAAATACAGTTTGCGGGCTGGCCTCTTGAGCATAACAAAGTTGATTTAGTTTGCCCTGATGCCATCCGCCTCCTTCGTTTTCATCATCTAAATTGCTCCCCTGGAAGGCTACATGTATGGGTATGTGCATCAGTTAGAGGGAGGGAGGTTAGGGCAAAAAGAAATGATGTTTCTTTATGAGTGAAGTAGTGGGGCATGATATGGTTAAGTGTGCCTCAAGACCAGGACATGACATTTCTCTTCCCTTACCATTAACAACATGCTGAGGTGGTCAAGATGGAATAAGCTTGGGTAAGGATGAGAGATGCAATCATCAAGAGGAGAGTGGGAGTGGGCTTTGAATTAGAAGGAAAGAGAAGAGAAAAGAGGGAGTGAGTGAAAGAAAGATGAGGAGGGCCCGGAGGGGGAGAGATGGGAGGAGGGAAGGTGTTACAGGCAGAAGGAGAAGACATTAAGGGAAAAAATTGCAATATCTGAATAAAATGATATCATTGATGCAATATCTCAGACATCTTGAAGCCTATCTGCACTAGTTTGGCCAGGAGGGATTAGACCACCCTGCATGGTCACTGACAGGTGGTTATTTGATCAAATCAGCTTTCAATTAACATAAGCAAAAGGGGGCCATGGGGGACCAATGGTCACCGATTAGGCATTGTTTGCTATATAGAGGGCGCAAGTAGCTATAAGTCGTGCAGTGGGGCTTTAAAGAACATCAATATAGGCATTGGAGCAGTGGTTCAAATTAACATCAGCATTAAAATTCTTCCTAGAGCTCTCTTGGGATTTTCCATTTTGAAACTGAGATTTCCTTGATTTTTTTAATACATGGCTATTTTTACCTTGCTAGAGCACTTCTAGATTCATCATTCCCTTCTATTTTGTCATGGCTTTTTATTTACGCATGATTTTATCTTCGTGCTCAGGCAAGTGTTATTCCAGGAAGTTCACCTGTATTGCAGTTCCCAATGGTGGAATAATTTTACTTGTAGGTTATTGACCTGACGAAAACGTGCAGGTGCTTCACGGTTTCTGATCGATTGTTTCTTTCCACATCAACAATTATCAAAACATTGCTCTCAGATTGCTTGTCTTGTCATACTTGAGCAAAGAAGTCGGTCTTTCATGTCTTATTGTTCAAAGGTTTAAATGGTTTTATCAACAGCAAGAAATGAGATTACTCTGGAGTGGTGTAAATGTGTATTGAAGCAGATGTCATTTTTATATTTATTGTGAATCTCAAATTACAATATGTGTTTATGTTATTTATGGATGAATATAAAAATACAGACTTTAGTGAACTTTTAATGACTTGTAAGTGCTGTATTTTGTGACAAAATTTTTCAGTTTATTGTTTAACAGGGTGCATGTAGTTCCAATATCTATTTTCTGATGTTTGGACAAATGTTTAATTTTGGCAGTCCATGTATCGTTTGATGTTCTTCCAAGTTACGTTATTATATTTCTTGAATGCCTACATGTACTACATGTGCAGGCCTCTGCATGCCTTGAATTGTTTGATTGAGTTTCTGTGAAGGTTTTCATGTTTGTTTCTTCACTTGTTTGTAATTCCTCCCATTACACTTTTAAAATAGTTTCATCATGTAATATCAGTCTGATGGTGATTAAAGACACATGTTCTAAATTGCATAATTGACTCAATCCTAATCATCGAGGATTACTTGTATAGATATCTATTGGATATAAACAGGGTATGCCCACCCGATGTAGTTGTAGTTGGATATTGGTAGATGTAGGTTAAAGGAATGAGATGAAAAAATTTGATGCCCCACTGGTATAGGAAATGTCATGGACACATGCTTCATTATACAGATTTGTTTTTCACCAACTGTCACCATGCTTCTCATCGAGGTAACATACTAGTGCTGTAACATCACGGATATCTCCAATTCCGTTTAACCGCCTGTCAAAACCGGACGGTTTTCGGTAAAACGATTTATTTTGAAAAAAAAAAAAAAAAAAAAAAAAAAAAAAAAAAAAAAAAAAAAAATCGTTTTTTTTTTTTTTTTTTTTTTTGTCCGTGTGAAAAAGCTTGAAGGTAATTTAACTGAAGGCGCCGATTTGTGCTTGTGAACTAGTCACAAATAATAGTAACAATGTCGTTTTAGAATAATATGTAAGATCATTGAAGTAAATTTAACAGTAGAGGACCTAGGATAGAACCTTGTGGTACACCATGTGTTAAACTTGGATGAATATATATTGAGATCTATTACAAAGATTACTTTCAAACCAAGATGACAGACAAATTGGAGTGTTGTTCTAGTTTCCAAGTGGTAAGTAATCACACCGATTACTGAGCTGGGAGACATTGCCAGGCATAGTGCCAGGTGGAGGGGCATAAATCGAAACTTAAAAAAAAAAATTAAAAAAAAAAAAAAAATTAAAAAAAAAAAAAAAAATTATAACAAAAAAAAAAAAAAACAAAAAAAACGGGTAAACGAAACCGTCCAATTGCAAACGGAATCCGCCATGGGCGGTCGGATACCGGACGGTTAAACGTTTGACTACAGCACTATAACATACCATTGGTAAACCACTTGAAGATGGTGGACATGATACTTGGCCCCTTTATACTCTGCAACCCCCTCCCCCATTGAAAAAAAAAGGATTTACACCACTAGAAAAACCCAATTGAAAAATGTTGTTTGCTTGTCATTGAAACATACTGGTTTCTCAACAAATAGTGAGGAGAGTCATGTGAGCAAATAACAATAAGAAGAGTTATAGGCATTTCTATAGCGCCGTCTATCTAGAAATTCTATTTTGAGGCGCATTAAATATTAGCCTGGCTAAAAACCAGAGTAACTTTAATACTTGTGTTTTAAGAGCAAGCATTTACACTGCAAAAACTTGGGGAGTTTCGGCTGGAGTTTAAAAAACACTGAAAGGGTGGTTTTTAATTTTTGTTGGTGTGTTCATGGGGGGGGGGGGGGGGGCGGGGTTACCAGGCAACTTCCGATGGAGCTCCAGAACATGAGATAAACCAAGATTTTTGCTTGCAATGTCAATGCTCCTACTGAAAACATCTCTATTCCTACATGCATCCGTTGAATTAGGGGTTTTCCCTTGTCACTGAAACGTGAAGATAACAGGAGATGAAAGATGGAGAAAACGCAGGACAGGTGTTATAATTGGGTTGAGATATAGGGGAAATGGTGAAGATTGGACATGGGGGAATTAGAAGAAGAATGTAGAGAAAACAGGGCGAAGAGAAGGAGAAGGAAGATGGAGGAAAATGATTAGGAGATGAAGCAGAGTGGTAAGAAGAACAATATAATTAAATGAAAAATCATTTTACAGAAAAAAATCATTTTACAGAAAAAAATAATTCAGAAAAGATAATAGAAATTTAATTTAATTTGAAGATGACTCATAAATTGTAGAAGATGAGATAAGAAGCTAACTCGACCCCGAAAAACAAAACAACAACAACAGAAAAATGTGACTTGATAGATAGTTGTAACATTTAATATTTCCATCCATAATTAAATCGAGTAAAATCCAGAAAACGGTCATCGTCATTATCTTAACAAATATAAATGCACTATATATTAGAGCAAGTGGAGTCTTTTTTAAAAGTTCTTTTGATCTCTTTGGAAGGCTCTATCCTAATTGCTAATGTTACACACATGCTTGAGAAAGGCAATTTGCCAGCATGATTGCATAAGGTTTGTCTCTGAAGGTTTCATTGGTATTTGCAAGGGCAGAAAAAAGTGTCTAAATAAATCAAAATGGTTGGACTCAAATCAGCATGATGCACATACACAATGTCTTGAAGAAGTTAGCAAAATCATTTCCAGCCTGAGGAGAACTAAATGTTGGTTTGACCAAGGCCTTGTTTACTGCTGGGAGAAAGGAATCGATCAGAAATCATTTAGAAAATGAGGGAAGTAGTTGGAATCTAAATTGGATGATTCCAATAGGACGATCAAATGACATTTTGATGAATTACTTTTTTCTTTTCACCTCTTCTTTTCTGTTATTCCCTCATTCTGTTGAATGTCTAGTGTCCAGAGATTCATTGTCTGTTTAGAGGCAGAAGTGCTTTAACTTTTGTGAGGGTACATTGTAATATGAGCTAACATCCTCCTTGCTCTCAACAGGTATACCCTGATTATCATGCTATGACCCTATCCCACTTTAAGCTTCAAATAGATAGTTGAACCATTATGAAATGGGGTCTTTCACCTTCTATAGTGCATTTATCATTCCTTAGATATGCAATCAATGTTTTCTCATTGTTTTTTCAATTCTCAATACTGCTTGAAATTTGCAAGGATAAAGTAGATAAACCAATTCAATTCCAAATATGACTCATCCTCATTTGCCACTCGGACATCTTTGTTGTTGTTGAAACTCTAGCGTAGCAAGATTTTTAAATACTTAAAGAGAAAAATGAATTTACCTAGACCACTTCTTTGATTGTATTTGTGCTTAGTTCTGTAAACATGGTCATAATCATTTTTTAAAGTTAACTTTTGAAATGTTACAGCAAGTCAATGAACTTATAACGCTATTTGAAATCATATTCTTTTGCTTAAGTTATGCCTCAACATATTTTTGACCTATCCGTTCTCCTGATAAGATTTCAGAAATTCCAAGCAAATGAAATAGACTGGTGAAAGATATCTGCTATATATGTCCTTATCTACGATAAGCCTTTATATAGGACAATATTACTCATAATGACCTTCTATTTGACAATTCTATATAACAAATGCCAAATCGCCCTTAATTGCTAGCTGAATTGATAGGAAAAAAATCTGTCAATCGGGAATAACAAACGGTCGTTTCATCAATAAACAAAAATAACAATTTTCAAATTACTTTCGAATTATTACCATCCGCTTCAAAATTATGACTAATTTCCATCCTGCATGATGAATAACTATTTCCAGAGAGGAATATCCTATAGCAATATTGAGAGAAATCTAGAAGAAAAAAGAGGTATTATTGGTAAAAATGGCTATCTGTGTGTGGATGTCGGAAGGAATTCCATCGCAAAGAGCTCTCTAATTGACTTCTGGATAGAGACCCTCCATCACTCTTCATTTAGGCTTGAGATGTACTCTTTTCTTTTGAATGAATTAGATGGATGGGAAGGTTTCCAGTTACCAATTTGAGGATTGGCTAGGGGTCTGTGGACATACTTGTCCTTAGCTAAACATACGTGCTTCATGCAGTAGCAGTGCTATGGCTGGGTTTACTAGTTGATGTGCAGAGGCGGAGAGGAGGAAAGTGCAAGTTTGCGTCTTGAGCACACTGGCACATTAAAACGTTAATGTGTTGAGGGGCCAGTGGGAGTGTATTAAGTTGGCAATGGGAAGACAGAATTACACTGTCCTGATAGACAGGTGGCCAAATGAGACCTATCTACTCTGCAATTGTAACAGCTAGTCATACCAATGCATACAGTGTACAGGAGAGTTAAAGGCAGTGCAACAGTCGAGTCTTTTAATTGCTTTGTCACGTACTGTACACATACTATACACGTAACATGCAATCGATGGATGTAAACAGTGAAGTCTGAAGCTGGAAAGTGCATTTCACTGTATCATTTGTTGCTAACTAGACAAGTATTAATTCTATGTTGAATTGTTAAGTGCTTTTATTTAACACCCTTCTGGCTCATAGCAGAGTAGCAGAAGATACTGTATGTAGGATTGTAGGATTACAAAATAAAGTATCATTCATTGATATCACCTGGACATTTACATGTAGTTCAGTTTACACAATTAAAGTTGTTTCTTTTGATATATGTACACATAAAGTGATTGTTTAAATTATCCCAAAGTAAAAACATTTTTTGAGGACTTTCTCATCAGTATAATGAATGACGGTGGTCAATTTTTGCTCAATCTTGAAAGCAGACTGATGGAAGATAAATAGATAGATGTCTATCCACCATCATGCATAATGATTGAGATAGCACAGCTGTATAAACCTGGCTTACCGTAGATCAATATATTTAGTAAGCCAGTGAATGTGATGACATTACACACCCTCAAACTACAAGTCTAGTAATAAGGAAGAAAAGTTCACCTGTAATAAGTGAATGTACTTCTGTTCTGTACTCACAGCTAAGCTAACACAAGCTAATATCGTCCTTGTTTTCACGAAGTGACGGTAGTGAGGAAAATCTTAACGCAAAGTGAATGCAATTTTTTTTCACTACCGTCACTTCGTGAAAACGGCGACGATATGATGTAGCGTAGGCCTACATCTACATATAGATTTATACCAAATTTCACCACAAAAACACAATTTCAAGGATTTGATGACACTCTGGGGCTCAGTACAATATTCAATGTTAATTATTTTCAGAGTAATTTGAGTTGATTTGGACAATTAGTTGAAAAATAATTCTTATAACATATCCAGACATGATATATAGTTACAATCTATTTCAAAGTTAAGTCATATGCTCATCCTTTATACAATCGCACTTCTGAGATCAAGCATAGTAACAAACAGTATTTGATTTGTATTGCTGTATTTTAAAGTAAAGTATCTTTTATCTGTCTTTGTATGCTGCATTACTTTACAGTGTCCATAGTCATTACGTCGTCAAACTGGGTAGTAACATTCATGTTAGAAACTAAAGTACACTTTTTTCAAATGGTTGTAAAATACCAACCTCGTCTATTTTGGAGTGTATTTCTACCAAGGCTCATTGTCAATGTGCAAACTGAACTGATAAAGTGCAGTTCACAAGACAGAGAACCACAGTCTACTATGTATACAAGTAGCACATGTTGTACATTAGACTAGACGGAATCTTGTGATTGAATGCCTTCTAGCTCATATCCGTAAGTTGTTAGTGTTACCAAACAATACTCCAAGGCTCTGCACTGATATAATCCTCTTTATCAACCCTTTCAGATGAATAGGTGCAAATATCCACCCCTCTAGATGTGATGCAATTGTTAGGATTTAATCGCTATGACGCAAAAGGAAAACTATGTGACATATGAGATACATATCGGAGGAAACGGGGGAACCAATTTTATTTTCCAGCTTGCCCGTTGGGGACCCATTTTCTTTACTCTTCGTGTTGGAATATCTGATGAATATATTAGGGGATAATGCCTATTGAAATGAATGAGATTGAAAGAGAATGCATTATGCTGACGCATGTGAGCAAACAGATTTGATTTTTGTTTGATCCGATCTAATGGAGGGTGCAGTGCCAATTTCCCTTTTCATTTCTAGAGTCCCTACAGGCCTAATGCTATATCCTGCCTTACACACTCACCCACCCCTCTTCCTTCTCCCATCTCCTCTTCTAACTATCCTCAGATTTCTATTTTATTCTACTTTTTATTTGCTCTCTGGTTATATTCTAGACTTATCTTTTAGATTTGTTGGCCCTATATTTCTTCCTGGAGCTCTTATAAAAAAATATATATGTTGAGAACCCTTTTGGAGGTTTCTAGGGCTGAATTATTGCTCTCAATTCCAGTCTTTGCTTTCCCAAACGTAAGATATGGATGTACATGTACTTTTAGTTATGTCCTTTCTAAACCTGAGGCTGAAACCATTCAATCTTTGTATTTATGCATTTTACCAGGATGAATAAGCTTAACATCACAAATTGGAAGTTTTCTGGACATTGGAGGTGTTACGGTGTAGTGGTTCATTCACTTGACTCTCAATCCAAGAGTTTAGGGTTCAAATCCCAGCTGGGCAATAATTTCCTTTGGCAAGAAATTCCCCCACATTTAAAAGTTTCAACCCAGGTGCTATGGGTATGCACCTTTAAAGCACTGTCTGGTCTCTAGCATTTACATAAACAACAGGTTTGATGAATGATGACTTCATTTATTCTTACAAATCACTTGGACATTCATTGAAGATATGTATTGCCTTCCTGTAGACATAAATTGCATCTGCTTGACGTCAAATATATATTCTGGTCATAATTTTTCTTGCAAAGAGTGTGGGAACATCTCTTTTCTGTTGTAGTCGTGTTGTACATAACCTAAGTTTACAAGGCCTAGGTTTCTAAGTAACTAGATTGAGGAGTGACATTCAACTAGAACATGATGAGTAATCTAACCAACTCTGGATGGATGTTTTGTCAGTCCGTCTCTTCCTGAGACAGTCACCCAGCCTTCCGTCAAACTCTTACTTCTTTTGAAATTCACCGTTCGTGTTGTCACTTTTCATATCCCATTGCCAGTGAGCGTGAGGCCAAATCTCCTTACTCATGCATGGCCTTCATTGGGATCTCACAGAGGAAATGGCAATAGGCATGTTTAACTAGTTCCTCCCGCTTTCAAGCACATCTTGCACTCGGCAAGATAAAAGTCCAACATTGCTAAAGTGATAACGTTTTGAACGTTTTGAAAGCTTGATTTGAAACCCTGCTCTCTGAGAGGCCTTGTGTATTAACAATCCAGGCAGGCTAGAAATCAAGTGACTAACAGAAGGGCACTAGCATAGGGGATGATCTGATACTTACTCTGGCATTACTTGCTGCGGGCTTTGTTTTGTGAAGGATCTAGGGTTGAGGTTAGAGCTATGATAGGGCTTTACACAGGGTTGAGGTTGAAGTTAATTTGATTGTGTATACATGACTGGAGTAATTTCAGCCAGGGCATAATTATGTCATTGAACTAAGGGTGCGTTTAAGCTCAATTTTGAAGGCAGAATGAGCGATTTGAATGCTCATCGTAAACGCTCATCGTAATCGCAGTTCCACGGTGTACTGTTTATGCTCACTTCTCTGGCTCCCCAAGCAATTCTTGCTGGGTGGCCTTAATTGGCCTTGCAGCTGGATTCGCAAACCTGCACTGCGCATGCTACATAGACCCACTAGAGGTCAGTGCGTTGACCCCATTTAAACGCATTTACAAATGATCGCCGATCGTAAACGCACCTTTTTGTGAGTTTACGATCGGTGATCGTGATCGCCGTTTTTCAGTGATTCTTCAAAAGTGAGAAAGGACGCAACCGTGTTTTGAACTAAACATGTAACAGATGTCTGATTCTGGCCAGAAAAAGTTGAGCATAAACATACCCTATGCAAGGCAAATCCTATTCAACCTATTTTAATGGATTGTCTCTGCTCTAACGCCCTTCTGCCAGGCACACAGATATTTTCTAGTCTGGTTACCAGACCTAAGTATTCCCCTTCTCAATGGGTTCCACTGTGTTAAGAGTATATGTATCATCTCCCACTACCTATCTCATCTGACTGTAAGAAATGGGATTTAGAGAAATCATTTGCATTCATCATGCACTTAAATGAAATGGATTTGCAATAAACTTTTCACTAACTGATGGTGTTATATAGATTTCTGCCCTAATCATGATTGACATGTATTTTCAGTGCATTAAAAAGGATGTACACTTATTGGTCATGCAGTGCTCCTCTTATATCACCCCTAGGCCTAGGCTTCTGCTATCATGGGTAACCATCAATATCTTCTACTATGTATTCTCATCAACTGTATCTTATTTCTTTCTTCTCTCCTACAGCGGTGTCATCCTTGGAGGAGTTTAAGAACACTACAGACCACTACAAGGCGTCTCAATATGTGGATAAGGATTTATTCGTCCAAGATACAAGACCTGGTTGCCTGACAGCTGTGTATGATCGAGCTAGTACAGACCTTAAGGTGAGTTCACTTGTCTGTTCTCTGTTTATCTCTGTTCCTCTGCAACCAAAATGGATGGTCAGGCATTACAATCTCATCTAGGTAGAAGTCAAGCAATCTTAAACATGGTTGATAATTGGAAACATGAGCTACAGTAACCTGGCAGGAATTAATTCTTTGAAAGGCTAGAGCACCGCAATGGGCAGCACAGCTAAAGCTAGGGTAATAATCTCCAAGTTTGGAAGCGCTTAGTGATTCTAGTTTAAGCGCTTTATAAAAACTGAGTATTATAATTATTAAAGTTAATGAGAAAAAGCAAGAGATTATTGACTTTTACTTCCTGATGATCTGTTCTGCATGCTTACATCAAAGAAGGGTAAAACCTTTTGACGAGACTCACACATTATAACATAAATTATAACTAAAATATAAATATAAATTCAGGCAAAGGTATTGACTTTGGAGAACAAAAATGATGACACTTATTAGGCATACTGCCTGATCTTTCAGTTGGGGGAAAGATCCAAGAAGGAAGTGGGATGTTATCCAAGTTTACACTATGAGGAATAAACAACAGGAAATGATTTAACACATGTCATGCATTATGGAATATGGTCACTTTTTATTTGTCAGGTACTTGAATTGAATCATTTTGATCAGGCATTATAACTGATGGATTCCTTTCCAATCATCAATTGTACAAGGGAAAGTATGGGCTTTCATCCCAAATACACTAGTTAAAGGGATCCGGTAACTTTGTCTAAGATCTTTTTTAAAAATCCTTGATTTTGCTCATGCTGCAATGATAATTATAAACCTGTAGGGCAGTCAGGAACCGCATGACTTTTACAAGCCGAACGCCTGTTTGATTATTAAGATATATATGATTGAAAATCGAAATCAAATTTTAAGTTTGCCAAACGGTTTTCATATACTACAGTCTATTGGGGAAAACGAGTATGGTAAAACCGGTCACTCAAAGGTTTTTACATTTTTGAGGCACGTTTTTGATCATTTTGAAGCGCAATTTTTTTTAGGGCTTCAATATACATGTAACACCATAACACAGACACTGATAGGGCTGTGCATCTCAGATTAAACATTGTTAAACGATCCCTTTAAACAGTTTTCCAACATGCTGTTAATCCAATATCATCAAATACACTGTATTTCATGGTACAAGTTCTCCTATGCAGGATGAGGAATGGGCACTGCGCATATCGTCGGCCGGCTGGCAGACTCGAAAACTACTTTTCAAATTATTTGCATTTAAAGATTTGTTTTATATTTAAACTGCTTTCCGACCCAAAAATTTGTTTAAAACTTAAAAGACTAATAGAAATGTTATAGTAGAACACACCCACAATTTTTCTTTTGGAAATAAGTCAGTTTTATAAAAGTTTGAGGTGATTTAGTGCCAGCCAGGCGACGATATGTCCATTATTAATCAGAGATGGATAATAAGCAATGCGAGGATGAAAATATTAGAAATTGTGGCGACTGGGGAGGTGATCAATATTTTGGGGGTAAATTTGATGGAGTGACCGGGAACTGAAATTGGCTCTGTGATTGGGATGGCCAGGCTACTTTGATAATGAGACGGTCAAGTGCAGAAGTACATGTATGGAGAGGGTATGAAGAATGAGATGGAGGAGAGGAGAGATATTTATAGTCACAGCTGATGAGTGTTGTTATGGGAATGGTACGGCATAAGCTGGGTAGAAACAGTTGTGATTATGATGATTGAAATGAAGATGATGATTGTGATGGATGAAGCTGATGGGGATGATAGTGGTGGTGGTGGTGGTGACTGGTGATGGTATTTGTGGTAATGGTTAGGGCCTAGTGGTGGTGGTGGTGATGGTGGTGATGTTGGTGACGGTGATGCCAATTTTTCCTCATTTTAATTCATTTTAAAGTAACATATATGTTAACATATATGTTTTTCACATTTTGAGCATACTATTGAAGATATGATGATAGTGTCAGTTTTTGTTTGAGAATTTACTTTTGCTGTGGAGATGGTTTCAAGTACAGAATGAGTTGTGCAGAGAATGTAAAGCTACATAAAGAAAGAGCCCTCATGTACATGAACAAGATTGTTAAAGATAAAGGTGAGTTCTGGTAATGCGATTGCATTGTGAAAGAAAAGGTGTGGAATGGATCAGAAAAAGTTGATCCTGTAGCATGTAAGTAGTGGTGTGTACTGCAAGGTTCTGGAGTCATCAAAATCATAATAAATTTGGCCCAGTCTTGGTAGAGTAACGAGCACTGTACACAGAAAGATGTATATGGGACTACATAAATGGTGTCGGGGCTACTATACCTTGATTTCCTTATCTTTCTCTGCTCATTACTCAGCCAGTATATATTTTCTTCAAAAATTGTTTGGCATGTGACATTTATTTGTTTGTAATCTTGAACATTCAGTGTAAGTTTCGTTTGAGTCTGTGAGAATTCATTTTCTTTTTTTTACCAGAACTCAAGTTTATCTTTAAGGAGGGAAGGGACAATAAGAATGGGGGCTGTATGGATTGGTAGGAAACATATGAAGATGATATAAGGGCGAGAGAAGAGGAATAAGATGAAAGGGTGATGAAAGGAGAGGAGGTCTACCACCCCAGCAATTAGACCGGTAGAGAGTGAGAGAGAGAGTGAGAGAGGGGGGATGAAGTGGGAAAGATTGGAATATAAGTGGCAGGTGAATTGGCAATGATGCATTGGAATTTAAATTGGAAAGAGATTGGATCTGCCTATGGATGTGAAGCTTTCAATCAAAGGGGATGATAAATGTTCACATTGTATGTCAGGCAAGTCATAAACACCTCATCATTCTTGTTCTGGAACCACTCTTTGCTCCATCCCCATTCCTTCATACATATAGAAACAGGTAGGACCATGTCTTGGCAGATTTAATTACAGAAACCAGGACTGTACTGCAAAATTACCCTCTGTTAATCTGTAACCAGCTATGAACACCACTTTAAACCAGAAAATGTTGTGAACAAACTTTTGCAAATTTTATGAGGGGTCTAGATTTATTTAATGAATCATAATATTGAATTTTGCAGTTCAGAAAAGTTTCTTTTTGTGCCTTTGTATAGTGTCTGTTTAAGAACCCCAACTCCCCCACTTTTTTCTTTCATTTCAAAAATACCTTTTTACCCTAATAATCTGAGGAATGATTCTTTAAAAATGTGTTGGTAACCCCCTCCCAAAAGACGATGGTCATGTGTATTAATGTTTATAAAAATGAACCGTTATTGGGATGACCTACTGACTTGAAAACAAAACCTGTTTAATTCTAGCTTAAAATTGAAAAAATAAAATAAAAAGACATTGCCTCTCTCATCGAAGTACATATAGTTCATATAAGAAATGATGTACTTTAAGAAACATGATTTCATTGGTTGATGACCATTGTAGAGCGTAGGATAATCTATGTCATCCTGCAGCTCATTATATATTCAAGTTTTCATAACCCTAGAGTAGAAAGCTTCGACATGAACAACCTTCACCTCAACACAATAGTTTGTGTGATTTTCTCTTGGGAGGACCAAGTCTGTACTTCAGTACATGTCATAGAGATGGGTACAATCATACGTTGCCTTGCTAAAGTGCTGAGGCTCGTAATAGATCGTGACCGCGCATCTAAAGTTCAATTTAAGCGTGGACATTGGGCATATGACTTTACCATCAGCGGCTTGTTGGGTGATTATAGAGAACTGAGGTGAATCCTGGGCAAGAATTCCACCATCCAAACCTGATTATATTTCTGTTGTTGCTTCTGAACTGTAGAGGTTGAAAAGTGCATCCAGATTCTAGATTTCAGTCAAAACAGAAATAGTTTTGTTTGATACTTTCTTCTCCCCCCCCCCCTTTCTTGGGGATGGGAAATATGAAAGTGTCAGTTTGAGAAAGGAATCAAATATCATATTTTTTTTAATCTGATGCCAGCATGCTAGCGCTGGTTGAAAATAATTGCAGTTCCTGTTTTTTTAAATATATTGTAAAACCAATACCATTTTTTCTGTAAAGATTTTTACAGTGATTATCATCCGCGTATACTGCGACCTTTGACCATTTTAATCGCCTTTTTCTCCCGAACGCTTTCATACTGGCCGTTTCATCGGGGTCACACCGATAGAATGAGAATTTAATCGCCTATTTCTCTTCTTTTCATCTGCTATTTAATCACCTTTTTCTCCTCTGTTGCTTTCATACTGGCAGTTTCATTGGATGCCTCCGGATGCATCCGATGAAAATTAGGCCAGTTAGAAAAGGGTATGAGAGGATGATACTAAGTTTCTCTGTTTCTCTACTCCCTTTGCAGGATATATACGCCAAGTTCAAAGAGTACCATGAAGATGAGGTGACAGTTATTAGCATGCAAGCTAGTAGCTTGCTAGCAGCGGAGTACAAAGCACAGTCAGAGTATAATATCGTCTTCCCTAGGGTGAGTACATGCCTGGTATATCAACCATCTTATTGCTCTTGTCCGTTGGGTTTCATTGGTGCTTGTTCTTTCCATTTTGAATATTTATTCCAACTTTCCATGAAATGTTTATATTTTTGATATTTGTTGTTTTGTATATCATCTGTCTAGAGCCAGAAGGGCATTAAGTCATACTGTAACAGTGAACTAATGTCCTTCTTGTTCCCAACAGATCATATATCAAACACTCAACTGTTTCTTATTCACATTATGTCAGACTTTAGTCAGACTTCAAGGCAGATTTTGTGTGTGTCAGTTGTGGTCATGCTGTTATGAAATGGTAGGCCTCCTGTTTGATAAGTAGAAATAGCTAATGTGAAATATGCAGGCACGAGTCTTGATATAAAGAGAGCAAGGGAGGTAAACTGAACTTTTCAGTTCCAACATTTTATCTGACTCTATGCTCATCACAGCGACAAAAATCTTAATATCAAAAGCCAACCCTCTTTTACCAGACACTGCACAAGTAATTCAAATGTGGTATTTTGATATTGAAAGCCGCCACTCTATTGAGGTTCCAACAGAATATTGAGGTTTTTGCTATGACAACCACAAAGTTATTTTTCAAAGATTTATATCCTCATTCAGGTCTTTTGAATTTCATTTACCTTTCTTGAAGAGAGCCTAATGCATTTATAACAAATGCATGCATTATTTGACAAACACAATGCATTCTTGCGTGAAATTTGATGTTTGTCTGTCTGTTTGGATCATTGATGTACTATCTGGAGAAGAATGATTGTCAGGGAGGAGATGAAGCGTGTTCAGACAAACAAGTGATAATTGATAGAGTGAGAGAGTAAGGAAGAAGGGAGGTAAAAAGAAAGAGAGGGAGTGAGCAAAATACAGAGACAGGGAGACACATAGAAAGAGAAAAGCAAGATGTGACAGATAGATAAAGAGAGAGGAAGAGGGTGGGAGAGAGAGAGAGAGAGAGAGAGAGGGGGAGAGAGGAAGAGAGAGAGAGAGAGAGAGAGAGAGAGAGAGAGAGAGAGAGAGAGAAAGAATGAAGCTTTACTTTAAGTACAGGTACATTTTATATTGAATGAGCTCGGTCATGTGAACAGACGATATGGATTGTTATTTTCTATTACAATCAATCAGATTTATGGCAATACAGTTCAGGGTTTGGTTCAATTTTGTTAATGTGAATTCCTTGTCATCATTGTCAATTCGTCATGTTTAGTAAGCATGCAAGATTGTGCCAATCATTCACCAGACATAATTTTATTTATCAGGGTTTAAGGAAATACCTGTCTATGAGAGTGGGAACATTTGTACAAGCCTGCTGTGCATACATGAGCTCTCCTATATAGTCACGCAAATGGACATATTTTCACACAATCATGCAACTTAGTGATATCCCTGTTGGGGCTGCGTACCACTGCTTAAGAGACCCTGCAGCCTTTGAAGCTCAGTGGGGACGTGGTATAAGAAACTGCTGTGCATACATTGGGCCTGTTTGTATGAGAGCAGCTACACAGTGCTAGAGGCCAAAATAACCATCCACATATTTGCTACATGCAACCATCGATGCAACCGTAGACAAATATTTTGTGCAGAGAGAGGGTAGATTAGGGGTCTTTCCATATTAACAGGATTCTAAAACTCTAAAAAGATGTCAATTTCTTTGAGGATTGCCTTGAGCACCTCCTTTTTGTGGCTGATCTGATACAGTCTGTGTAGATACAATGAATGGACTGGAAGCCATCATGACATTTAGCTTCTCATTGTCCGTTGGATATTGCTCAAAACGTAGGCGTGGTTTGAACTATGAACATGTAAACATACTGTATACTATGGAGGGAGCAAGGAAACTTGGAAATAGGAGTTTAACCAAACAAAATGTGAAGAATTAAAATATGAAGTCCTTATCTATTTTGATATTTAATAATCAATATGATTGTAGGAATTTATGAAGAAGCTTATTTGGCAATTCAGAATAAAAGTATTTTACATTGAAAAGAAAGTCTTCATCTCTTCATCACTTTAAGCTGCTTCACTCTAATAGACTGAAGCAGCTGCCATTTCATTCAAGGAAAAACAAACATTCTCTTTTAATATTTAGCCGTGTATTATGAATGCTTTGATGAAAGCTCTACATTCATATCACTTGGATGTTCGGATCTGCATTCGCCTCCTAAATACAAACATGTGCAAGCTTAGAAACCCTGTTCTTTGAACTTTTGTGTCATTTTGACTACGACCGAAGGCCGCTTTGAAATCCGAAATCATTGTGTGCGTGCAAGGAAATCGACAATTGAGTGTAGAATAGACCTGTGGGCGCTTCATGTCTCTCCAATGAGAAAGGTTGGGTTCCATGATGGCAATACAAAGTCTGCATGCAGACAACAAATGAACAAAAATGCATCAAAATTCTCTGAGTAAATAGTGCACTCCTTGTGAACCTTTAGTGCTTAGATTTGCATTGCCATCTTTTTGGATGCTGGTCTATAAATAGGTCTCAATACTTTTGACTGGGAACTGTCATTATTGGTGAATAAATCTAAAATCTCCTAAGCATTGGGTATGATTACAGTGCTTGAATATAATTGGTTCTCTCTTTCATATCTTGTGATTTTAATCAGAAGCAATCTCACATCATATGCAGAGGTTTGTTGATGGGAAATGAATAAATACCTGTCTATTGTGTGAAGTACATGTACCTTTCCAGCATTGTTTGTATTGGTATGAGGATAGGACAGAGACTAGTCCAAGAAACCATAGAATCCAATCGTTACTACTCAAGGTTCAGAGTGGTAATCTTTGGTACAAAAAGTATCTTCTCATGCGAATAAAAACAAGATTACTGTATGTACATCTCCATTTAGATCAAGGGTATCTTCCACATTTTGGCAGTGGGATTACTTTAGTTTGAGATGATATGGGTACTTTCTTGTACCCCATCTTCTAATACCACTAGTCCACTACCCAGTTAAGTTTTAATAGATATTTCAGTAAAGATGACAAGAAGACTTTAAACAAAATCCTACTTGAACAGAATTACAAACAAACATTTGTTCATAGAATAATGTTTCTATTTGTTCAACTGTACTTGGTAAATTAAACCACAAAGGTCAGTAGAACAATTTGGAGTTATTGTTCATCCACACCATCGTGAAGACACCACACCCCCTCTCCTGTATTATAAGTATGTGAGCTTGGGATCAATCTCTTCATATTCCATCTACCGGTTAAGTGTCAATACCATGCATTCAAGCCATGGGGATTAAAGGTGATACTGACTTCTGGTGGTAGAGTTACATTTGAAATGAATTGTCCAAAAGACATTTTTGTTTATTATGTAGGAAAGACGAAAAGATGTATGGGGTTTTAAGTTTTAGACTCATCAAACACATTCCGAAATCACTTGAGATTTGAAGAAATAATTGAAACAGCATAGCACACATAATATTGGTATTCATGTATGAGACTACACAAACAAAAGGCAGTATCCATACCTGCTCAAGGAAATGTAAAAAACATTTTATGAAAAATTATTCTCAGGTTACTTTTAAACTACCAGTAGATAATGTTCTTCCATTTTGCAAAAAAAGAGATGCATCCTTCACGCCTTTTCTTTTGTCAGTCCAGAACATCCCTTTAAAAGGTAATGTCTTTGATTTAGAATCCAGAATGCATTCCTAGCAGTTGAAACCTGATGGATGAGAAGTATCCAGCAAAAGATATTCCTCGCTGTAAACGTGCCGCAAATTATTACTGATTAGATGCTATCAGATGCTAGGCGTGTGCACCAGCCTAATCTTGGTGATATTCTGTGTCCCTGTCTCTTAGACAATAGATGGGTGTCCTATTTGAATGTTAGAGGGATGTGCTCTCAGACCCAGTCATGTTCATTGTCAAAGGGGATTGAGTCCAGGCTCAGACTGGGTTTGAAGAAAGCTATTATGTTATAGATTTCAAACATCACCATTGTTGATACACCCCCTTTTTAATCTACTGTCACCAAGAGGGGTGTATCTAGTCAATGGCATTAATGACCTTCTTGCAGGCATCCTACGTTATATATATATACAGATGGTGTGAGAGTTATTGAGATTCAAGCAGTGAAAGATTTGTTTGTGCAGTATATGAACCCAGCTAATAGGCGCCCACAGTGCTACAAATTGGCAATGAATAGATGAGGATTGAATGATGGCACAAGTGTGTTGTGTGTGGGTACTGAAATGCTTGTGTGTTAAGATAGCCTTACATCCCAGCCTGTACCTCCCCTCTGGCACATCCCAAGGACACTTTTTAACAGCACAATACCATTATCACACCCTGGATTGAAGTCTAGCTGTCACTCTCTGCAGCTTGCCCTTCGTTATATTCAAGTCCACAAACTCTATTTTTCTGAAAATTGTCCACTTTTTATTTAACCTATATTTCAGTTGTAAAAGAAAGAGAGGATGGAAACTAAAGAAGAAAGCAAAGATCTTAGACCAATATTTTGTTACACTTTGTGTACTTTTTGTATATCCAACAAAGAAAAACAATATTATTTTTCATTCATAGAAACTCTTCAAGCATGAAGGTCATAACCATGTATCAGTACACGGTGCTACATGAATATCATTTGGAAATAGAGTCTTTACAATGCTTTTGTCTGTATTGAAACTGCGATTTCATCCGAAGTTTTGAAACAAATTTTACTCAAATGTTTTTCCTGACTTATATGATTACAATTTTAATGTGTGTTCTGTGATACGCATGGGGTATCAGCACTGTAGTAGTTTGTATGATGTGAAAAACAAAAGTTTGAATATGCCTTAATTTCATTCTGTTGACCCATGCTTGTGTTTAATCATGTGATGGCTTACAGAAGAAAGGAATGATGAGATTGCAGGTATGCTCCTGGTCAAACAATCAAGTAAAATTGATTTTCCTACATTTGATACAAACCGTCCCTATTTTCACGAAGTGACGGTAGTGAATGAAAATCGCATACAATTTGCGTGCGGATTTTCCTCACTGCCGTCACTTCGTGAAAATAAGAACGAAATGTACAAGTCCCTCAATGTACACATGTACATGGCCCTCAATACAGGAGAAACATGACCCGTGTGACTGATAAAAGTTGAATTAGAAGAAGAATAACTTATCAAGATGATATGGTTTATCAATCTGTGTTCTATGTCAATGATAGGGAATTAAAAGAGAGTCTGTGAATTGGAACAGTCAATTAAAAAGCATCAAAATAGAAACATCTGTCTCGTTGGTCAAAACAGCTGTTTGGCTGAAGGGCTCTTAAGTCCTTAGCCACTCAGTCCTGAAATGAGCTCCTAAATGAAATGACCAGCAGAGAGATTTTGAAATAAGGAGAGAAAGATAGAAAGAGGTGGGGAGTGACATTGAGAGGGAGAGAGGGAGGGAAGGAAGGAGGGAAAGAGCTAGGGGACCTACATGTACATGTATCTGTCCTGAAGTTAACCAATATTTTGTTTTTGTTAGATGCACTTGTCTCTGCTTTATGCCTCTAGTCAACGTCTTGCGGCTTCTCTCCATTTCAGTTTGTCTCTTCAAAAAAATATATTTAGCTTATCCATTCCTCTTACCCCCCTCCCCTTGCATACAAGATGTAACGATTATCTCCTTCCCAGATTGCCTGTTTATGAGTGATCACGTAGAGGGAAGGTTGAGTGGAAATTGATGAGGTTCAACGACTGATAAAACGCTGGCTCCAACCACAGAATAAGGCCCTGGGCGGTCTAAGGCTAGCATAGAAACCCATTGCTAAATCAAATGTGAGCTCTGCATATATACAAGGGAGATACAACTGTTATGTATCCGCTGAATGCAAACAATACATGAATGCTCCTTCTCATACACTATTCATTTGTACACCACTGTATAATGTGTCTTTCTTACTTGGAAGTGATGTTGTTTTTATCAATCTCGTCATTGACCAAATCCAGATACTTTACAATTTGAAAGATGGGTAAAAAAAAACCCTCACTCTCCCCCAAGGTGTAAGGTAAACAAAGCTCACTAATTTTGCTAAATAGCTAACCCAGAGCTTTGGGGTTGAAGCTCTCTCAGTTTCTAAATGTAGGCCTTACTTCTATATCTTGGTTCTATAAGCATTGCTTTATGCAACACTAAACTGTTGCACTTGGGGAAACAAATGCAAAGAATTCAATTTAAAAATAGAATCAAATTAAAGGGGGAAATGGGGGCTGGATGGGAACATTCCCTTCAGAATGTATGTGTCAATATTATTAAAAGCAAGGCTGTCTTGAGGAATGTTTGTATTTTGATGTTTCAAGTAATATTCTGGAAAATTATTGAAAGAATAGTTTCACATCTTATGAAGAAAGCAGTATAGAACTACCAAACATTATTATGATAAAATCTTTCATTTTGTTAGGTAATTATAATCAGAAATAAGGAAATTTGACATTACCTAACAAGAGTTACACTTGATCAATTGAGGAGTTTATGTCCTAGAAGCAGATTTGTTTGCAAGATAAAACAGCTACTCATAAAATTAAAGAGGGAAAAAAAAATTAAACATTACAATATTCTTATGTCAGTAATAATATAAACTTATAAATGATGATGATGTAGTTCTACATCTTCTTGAGATAGATGTACAGTACAGCATGCAAATATCTTCCTCTAGAAATCGAAGAGTGCTAAAACTGTTTGGAACATCAGATTTTTTTCTGTAGTTTTTGTTGTGACATCATTATAGGCACATTGGCTTTTTAATAGTATGTAACAGATGGGACGTTGTTTGATCAATTCAATGTGAATGTGTGTGTGCAAACAAAGCCCTATGAGCCATGCGTAATTAAGTTGGTGGTCTGGCGACAAGGCTTATTAATGTAGCATACTTCGAAAAGTGAGAATTTTTAGTAAGGCATGCTGTAAGAGAATTTTTTAGCAGAGGATTTCTGAACGTACATACATTAGATTAACTGGTTGACTACTGAATTATCTTATTCCCATAGGCTTAACACAGGGACCACCAGGTACCAGTAAGCAAAGGGTTAAAGGATTATATTCTGAATATATCAACAGTAAGTTCCAGTTGTATTGCCATGGAATTTGTAAAGTACCCAAATGTTGATATCATGTCTATTATATCAGGATAAAGTAAAGCATGAATTTCTTCCTGCTCTTCAAAACAGATATAAAGTTCAAACGTCAGAGAAATTCGATTTTATTAAGGTGAAGAAAAAAAAGGGGCAATATTGTTTTTAAAAATTCTCACAGTTTTATTTAGGATAAGCTTAGATTGTTTGCATATATGTGAGGGTTTACAACATGGTTACAGCATAGAGCTCCCTATAACTTTTTAGGTCATGTCATGTATTCAATTGATTCAGGAGCTGTCAAGATTTTGTATGTCCATAGTGTCCAAGCAGTATTAAACCTAACACTTCAAGAACACTCAGAAAAACGCAAGCAATCCATTCACAAGCAGTAGTAATAGTCAAGCTAGCTAGCGTAGACATTGCATCAGTCACTGGACCAGGCACTAATGGTTCATAATGTACCCTCTAAGTCAAGCTAGCTAGCGTAGACATTGCATTGGTCACCGGACCAGGCACTAATGGTTCATAATGCACCCTCTAATGATGCATTCCAGTAGCCTGAGTTACCAACATCCAGCTGGTTTATTCATCATCTCTTCCTTCTCTCTTCATCATGAGAGCAGTGTAGCCTAGCATCCAAGCGTGATGAGTTCTCCCCCTCTCTTATGATCGCAAAGACTCTCAGAGAAGCAAGCAAACGCAGTTTCAGTAGCTCTGTGTCTTCACCTATGGAAATGTATGAAGGTTACCATGACATACTATGTAGTCCGATTATTATTCCATAGGTTTGATTTCGTCTTTGCATACAAATTCTTATTGATTATGACTTTGACCAGGTCTAGAGGGCATTTCATGAAAGTTTCTTGCTGTCAACATGGCCCTTGTTCACAGTTTCCATAAGTCCATGTTTTTTATTGTACAGTATCTTCATTTATTTGCCTAGAGTTTGAGACAACAAGAGGAGATAATCTGGAATTTATTACAAGTCGATAGTTTTCCTTTCATCTTTATTCAAAATTCAGTGGGAGGAAGACCATTTGGCATTTTTTTTTTTTTTTTTTTGCCCATAGAAATCATCTTTGATTTTGAAAAATGTTATAATAATTTTAACACATTTCAAAAGGTGATGGATAGGGCTATAATCGTTGCCCTTGAGTGATATTTTGAATAGTCTGTGCAATCTTGTTGGAGGTACGTATAAATTGAAAAAAATATCTGTTAAGATTTTCAGATGTGTATCTTATGTGTTACATGTTATTATTGTAGATCATCATAGGAGATGTGACATCATTCAGTGATGAGAGGAATGACATAAGTGAATTTTAGACCTACACGTACATGATATATACTCTGGCATATTAATGTAGTTACTTCATGTGCTCTGGTGATGGTACTGTAGTTTGAATGATCATTAGTTGCTTTCAAGTCCATTCAAACTCGAATAATGACTGCATCAGCCATAAATCCATATTTTGATGTCCGTTCCAACTGATACCAATGTTGCACCCTCATTGCCTGGAGGCTTTATGAGTTGTGCAAGCTTCACACATCTCTTGCAGTCAAATGTGTAGAGAGGAGACCTGTGCAGGGGTTGTGCACAACATGTCGGAAGGTAGATTGTCTGTCTGCTAGCAGTTGGAACATAAGAAGACATTTGAGAATGGCTAATGGGGTTGTAACATAGGAGATGGGAGGTCATGATGTGAATATAAAATGTCTCTACTTATAGTGATAAAAATTCATAACTTCTAGATTTACATGGAGCATCGAGCTAAAGTTGCATTTTCAAGAGTAATTTTCTGTAGGGAACCTTCTCTATGTTAAGAATGTATTCTCTGAGTAAATCAGTAGTTTCTCTTTGCAGAAATCAAATATGTCCGTTTAGGCCTGTATTAAAAAAAAAACAACTAAACTTGGATGTCAGAAAAAGATAGCACCTTAGGCAAAATGTTTTTCCCTTCCCTTTCAATGACTATATAGAAGCCTTATGTTGACAAATGCGAATCAAAGAAGGCTTGCTGGATACTGAACATTTCAGAGTTGCTATGCATGGGGATATAAAACCAATCATTCATTATCAAAAAATTCTAAACTCAGCTAAATATCCACCAGACATGGATTGCTGTTCTAAATCAGGCTATACCAACTACATGTAGGAAGGTGTGCAGGAAAAGAGGGAATCAGATTCGATTTTTCAACGTCAGACAAGATGTGGGCAAAAGAAAGTGCAGCTGCTCTTCACAACAAACTCATTTCACACAATGATTACACACATTAAGTGGTGATGTGATAAACTTGACAGTGTTTAGTCTCTCATTTTACACTTGCTTTGAGGTCTCACATTTTACAATGTCATTTCCTCTCCTGTTTAGGCCCCAAAAGGCATGAATTTGTTTACCTTTGATGTTGAATCAGTCCTACATATATTTTTGTAAATTCAATTTGATGCTGTTTTTGCTGTAGTCAGGTGCGTAGAGTCACATGCACATTAGTGCTGAAACTATTGATTAAAGTTCAGATATGAAACAATCATTTAATACTTCAATATTTGAGGTCAAATTTGTGTTTAACATTTCCTATAGGATACACGTATATTGTCCATACACCTAGGAAACCATGGGTACAGTACATCTGGCAAATCTCTATGTTATGTGAAGTATAACTTCAAAATGAGAGCAGTAGATGACACATTTCATGAATGTTTAAATGTCATTTGGAATCAATAGAAAGAGGGGACTATGTGAGCCTTAGTCTTCCTTTAGATTTGTACATGTAGATAAGATATGTGTGCTTCTGACTTGGTGGGTGAAAGGAAAGCACAAGCCTGTGTGTGAGACTACTCTATACAGAGGCTGCTTTGACATTTGAATACATCAATTCAGATTTAATGCCTCAAGTCTTTGCATTCACGCCTCAATGATTAGGACAAATTCATCCTCCACAAAACAGCTCTAGCTTCTTGTGTACCTCCTCCTCCTCCTCAGACGTCCTCAGTGTGAATACAGAAAGTGGTACATTTCCTTCTGCATTCATTCTGCATCACAGCCAGTGCATGCATCCCTTAGGGCTACTCCACATAATTTGCTCCTGCGAAAGAAAGTCAAAAGTGACAAGATTATTCTCACATATATTTGTGTTGTGTATGAAGCTCAGGGATGAATTCCCCATGGTCTCATTCACAATTCAATATTTTCCTAGAAATCAATCACATTTTGTGGCCGATGAAAGCAAGTTTTAATGATAATAAAACGGGCAGTGAACTCAAATATGAATACATATATACTGTGAATATTCTGTTCTCCATTTGTGGACATTCAAATTGCAACTTGGGTAAGGTGACATGTGTAGGGTTAGGAATGAGTGCAGAGCATAAAATGGGCTATTTGGAAAAGTAGTTAACAAATATATTGTTTTACATGCTAAATTACATAAATGAGGATAATATCTTGTCCAATAGAGAAAAGCTGAACATAACGCAATCCATTTCTAAAAATAATGGTGTCTATCGGTATTGAGAAAAAGGAGACTGTATGGATGCGGTTGAGGTTCACTGTAGTCTGTAGTGAGAGGAGATATGAATTATATTCTAGGGTGTAGGGTTCAATAATATAAACATTGCTTGGAGAAATAACAAGTGTCGAATATCACCTTTCGCTTCTCAGTCTTTTTCTCTCTGCCGTACCTCATATTCTCTCAATTTATTTGTTTTTCTCCTTTCTCCGATATGTGTACATGCATGTCTATCTTTCCCTTTACTCATCCATACCTTTCTCTGTACAAGTATCCACAATGTAGGCGTATGTACAAACACTTCTCTGTCTTTTCTGAAATCCAACTTTCATGAGCAAAGCTGCCCCTTGCCTCCCTAACTTCTCTTCCTCTATCTCAAACTGTTTCAATGTCTACACATTTCTCCCTTTTCTTACATACTCTCTCCTCTCTCTTTTTAAATTTTTTTATCTCTGTCTCTCTTCCAGTCATATAACTCTTCTCTTTCTTCTGTCTCTATTTCACTATTCTCTCCATCTCCTCACCTCTCACTTTTCCCCCTCTCCCTGTTCCTCTCCCCCTCTCACTCACTCGTTCTCTTCCACCCCTCTCTCACCCCTTCTCCCTCTATTTCTCTTATTGCATTAAGATATCAACTACTAGAAGCTGTGGCATGAGACCCAAGTAGCTGGGGGACTCTTTCACTCAGATTGGTTTATGCAACTACCATTGCAGAATGGATGGATCGTTTTAACGCACAGGTTGATTTATTGCCTCTGTTGTCAAGCCGACCCTGCACATAAATTTGTTTTACCCTTCTATTTCAACAGGTCATATTCAAATGCTCAATATATCTTCCTCGATTAAAGACGTTGTCTTGGGTTGTTAAAATCTTCAGTGAAATCTTTAGATGAACTGTAGATCACATGCTTAGAGCAAGAAGGGCATAGATACATGATTTATGACAGTGTGAACTATCTTCTGGTTCTTAACTGATATCCTCTGCTGAGTGTAAGAAGGGCATAGATACATCACAGTGTGAACTATCTTCTGGTTCTTAACTCATATCGTCTGCTGAGTGTAAGAAGGGCATAGATACATCACAGTGTGAACTATCTTCTGGTTCTTAACTGATATCGTCTGCTGAGTGCAAGAAGGGCATAGATACATGATTTATCACAGTGTGAACTATCTTCAGGTTCTTAACTCATATCGTCTGCTGAGTGTAAGAAGGGCATTTTGACAAATATGCCTTTAAAAAAGAAAGTTTCCAAAATCAATTTGTACTGCATTTACTCAAAACATCTGTTACCTGAAATTCATATATTGGGCAAATTGTACTTCTATGTAGGTCACAAAACCATGTACATGTATGTACATAAGTAGATAAATATACAAATTGTATTATATTAAAATCTTCATTATTTTGGCTTTGGGAATTCTGTGATAGAAACATGGATTTGCAGACAGTGGTGAAGAAACTATCCTGTTATGAAAGTGAACTTGTGTACATTAGTCATGATGGATGGGTGCCAGCTAGGATTACACTGTGTTTATATCTCGGGATTTGTGAAGGGAACGAGGGAAGAGGGCGAGTTCTTTCATCTTGTTCAATGCATAGTGTTGGCTTGAGTGTATGTGTGATGTGTGGCCTATGTGATGGTCAACAGGGATGGGAGAGAGAGAGAGAGAGAGATAGACAAGATAGAGAGAGGAGAGAATCCAGTGAAGGGAAAGCAACTGAATATAACACAGGAAGATATTCATGAAAAAAGGTAGAGGAGAAATTTAGAAATCTATGAGTTGTTTATGACAAATAGGAAAGTACAACGAAGGGTAAATGTGTAAGTAGAGGTAGAAAAGGGAATGAGAAGGGACAAGGACTAAAAGATAGAAAGAAGAGAAACTGGAGGAGAATTTGATAAGATGAGAATAGATAAAGATCAAATAAAAAGGAAGAAATAAAAAGAATAGGTTAGAGGTAGGTATTACAGAGAGAGAGCGAAAGAGAGAGAGAGAGAGAGAGAGAAAGAGAGAGAGAGAGAGAGAGAGATAGAGATAGAGAGATAGATATAGATCGAGAGAGAGAGAGAGATTGATGGATGGATAGATGGAGAGAGAGAGAGAGAGAGAGAGATTGATGGATGGATAGATGGAGAGAGAGAGAGAGAGAGAGAGAGAGATTGATGGATGGATAGATGGAGAGAGAGAGAGAGAGAGAGAGAGATAAGACGATAGGGAGGGAGTTTGACTAGGATGGATTATTGTTCAGACTAGACGTCAATGGGCACTCACCTCAACTTTAGCCGCCGTCCATGCCCCTTCCAAGAGGCCCCCTATCATCTTATATCTGTGTTTGAGAGCAAGGCAGATCATAGTACGTCCACATCTTGATTAGTAAGCAACCACTATCCATACTAAGAGACACCGACACTCCCGCACCACACACTATGGATGGGACTGTGCCTGAAGTATTGCAGTGGTTCCTATATAGCTGTTGACATTGCATCCCCTTGTGACTTCTCCTTATGATATACTGTTTTGATTGGATGTTGATATGAGGAGAAGGGAGAAGGTCCCATGATATCAGCTACTACAACCAAGTATGTGGGCAGAAGCCATCATGAAAAGAACAGGCACAACCTGCTAAGGAATTCAGAGAGCGGCGGTAGGGAACATTGAGAAGACTTTGAGAGTGACAGAGAGATAGAGATAGAGAGAAAAGATTAAGCAGAAATAAAGAAAGAGAAGATAGGGAGATTCTCGTCAAAGGAAGACAGGTTCTGAAGATTAGGTTTCAAATGAATGGAACATGGAAGGATAGTCTGTACAGTGATAGATTTAAAACATGCTGCTGGATATAGCAAATTACAAGGAGAAAGAGAGAGATAAAGAATTAATGAAAGAGAGCGAGAGAGGGAGGAGGAGAGAGAAGAGAGAGAGAGAAGGGGGAGGGAAGAGAATTGATTAGATGATGATATTTCGTGGATATCGAATACAATTTAGTTGAAGGCAGACTTAGTGGAGAAGAGGAAAAAGAAGATGAATACATAAATGAACAGACATACTGAAGAAAGATTTTATGAGTCGATGAAAGGAAGATCTATAGAAAGAAAGAGAAATAGAAAGAAAGAAAAACAACAAGAGAGAAGAGGGATAAAATGGCGATAGAGAAGTACATTACTGTACATGTACCTGTAAATCATTAGGACACAGTGAAAAGAATGGCAAGGAAATCAATAGACCTTCATGGATAGCAGACTGATGCAGTAGATATTGCACGTTAACATCAGATTCCTGTGCTATTTCATCACGCTTTTAGCTTCTGGTTGATCCACCGTTAATGTCCAAGGGGAGGTGGTAATGCAAGATAATCCAAGCTAATGTGGCTAAATCAAAACAAGATTTATTTTCTCAGCTTTAGTACCACCAGGCACAATCGAAGCACATATACGTAGGAAACCTACACGATTGTGTACCTGTAGTACTGGTTGGAAGTGTAGATATGACAGTTCATGACCTGTACTGAGTGCATATGGTCTGTTCAGAGAATGAAAGGCATTAACTCTGTGTTAAAGTATATGAGTGAATGCCCTTCTGGTTCCAAACATATAATATAGACTTTGCCATAATGAAATGAAAAAGGACCAAGGAGATGCAGACTTAAAATTTCTTGCTTGAACTTTTAAATCAGGAATGGGATCGATAGATAATGTGAAAGATAGGTTATAACTTCATGACTACTGTGTAATATGAGTTGTAACTATCTGTGAAACCATTGATCCATGGCAGGAGTACATCATTCTTGTCTGTTTGTTTATGAATTTCACCTTTGGTACTGTAAGATTTAAATGTTACTGTTAAGTTTAGGTTACATACAAACTGGCAGCATGCATGGGGGTGATTTTCATCTTAACAAGTATTGATGCTATCATATGTGATAGCCCTATAATGTGCAGGAGTATGGAAGCTGGAAACAGAATATCTTGGCAGACTATGTGTCTGTTATATAGGCTGATTTGGGTTGGGAGCTAGGGATGCTAAATCATGATCACTTTCATTTTGTGTGCCAATTCTGCTGAGTACATGACAAAGGCTCTCTTTGACTTGCAGTTGGCCCTTTATGAAGACATCTATATCTACTTAAGATGTAGAATTATCCCATACTCTGGCATTGGTGAGAACCGATACTAAGTGCATACATCAGGCCTTAAATTAATCGACGGCCATCGACGGCCAGGCCGTCGATGCCCCTATGACTGGCCGCGGTGCCCTCCCAAAAAAAGATAAATTCACGGCCAAAAAGGCCGTGCCCTTTTTTTCAAACTGGCCGACGTGCCTTTTTTCCAACTGGACGTGCCCTTTTTTTTTTAAATTTGCGCACATAAAACCACCAATTGCGCTTAAAACTAGACGGCAAGGCGCAAGTGTTTTCCGTGAAAATGCGCCCATAAATTATTAGAACAGAAAAAATACACGAATCACGAACAGTTTGCCGCCCACGAGCTCTCTTCTAGCTTCGTATTTAGTGCTTTAATAAGGCGCAAGTGCCGTGAAAATGCGCCCTTTGTTATTATATAGGCAATGCGCTAGCGCACGTACGTTCATGCGATCGCATGATATGCATATGGTGCATGTTGTTGACGCACGCACGTACGTACGTACAAATCAAAGGCCAGGATCAAGAAAACAAATCGTCAAATGGAGAAATAAACAAGCATTCAAATAGTCATTAGAGATCTGTCGAGGTTTGTTTGTAGGTCTAGTTTATTATTTTATCTCAAATAGAATTTAGAATTATCTTATTAATAAGTTAAGAACACCTACGATGTTCTCGATCGTAATTACTCTCATTTTGCCACCAGCCGACCTCGCTTCAAAAAGCTACCCCGCCAGCCTCCCAAGACGAACGTTTCGAGTCCCGGTAAAATTACGCGCTGCGAGTCTCCGAGGGTGCATCGGTTTCGCTGGCAAACTTCCAGCCCGACAGCTTCCCACCAAAAGTGGCGAGAGTGTGTGTGCGAGGAACGATTTTGGTTTCGTGAATGCACGTTACGCAACTAAGCTGAGCGTGTCACTTTCAGCTGTCGAATGTCTATAAGGACATTTTTACATCTTATTTCATTAGTTAGGCCTATCTAGACCTTTCTATACAACAGTTAAATAGATAATTTCTTCAAATTTGCTCCTACTACCGAGAGAGTGGCGGAAGGTTTGTGTGTGAGGTGCGATTTTGATTTGGGATACCCGGCCCGGTAAACTTGCCAAGTCCTTCTGACTTTCGATGTTTGTGAAATTGACAATTTATTTATTCATTTGCTCATCAATATTTTTAGTTACTTTAGAATACTGTTTAATGTGCAAGTTTAATGTTCTTAATCAATCTTTCCTGTTCATATTGTTAAGATTAAAAAGTTATTAAATTGATCGTTCGATCTATTCACATTATGAAATTAACAACTCTCTTTGAACTTATGATTAGATAAGGGGCCTAGGCCTATCTGTTTTTGGAAAATTGCCCCTTGCTCTGGTAAATTCCTGTGGCAAAGGGCGACTTAAAAAAAAAATTGCCCCTTGCTCCTGGCTGCTAAATCTAAGGCTTGCGGGCCGCCGCCTTGTATGTACCGTAGACCTCTATACATTCTGTGAAGAAGCTGGTGCTAAAAGTCATGGGAAATTGATCCCACACAAGTTTCATAAAATACACATGACATCTAACAAAAGTAGAATCAATTTTTTTGGCCTCATACTTGATGCCCTTTTTGTAAAATATTTTGGCCTCGATGCCCTTTTTGTAAAAATATTTTGGCCTTGGTGCCCTTAAAAATATGAGGTACTCGAGGCCAAACTGGCCTTGCCCTAAAAATGACGAAATTTAAGGCCTGCATACATACATGTAGATTGTATCAACAAGACATCATTAGACCATTTGAAATGTGGATGGGGTTTAGGACGATGTTTGCACCACTTTAAGAAAATCAATCCTTTATACGTTCTATTCTTTAACAAACTGTTATGAAATTGCTCATGTCTTTACTTGAGCTGTTGGCAATCCTTTACCTGTACATGTACATGTATGTACGATCTCCACCCAAGGATCAGAGATGTCCAATTTGAAAAAAGAGAGCCCTGTATCCCTTGTTGTAGATTATTGAGCTACACCTGAGTCAGCAATGGTGGTATCAATACGAGTAGGTAGTAGGCAGTAGACATGTATTTAGCTTGTCACATTGTATCTGTCATCAAACCCTCCCTCCTACCTGACCTTACCTTGATGCTATGGGCGGGAGGGAGATAGACCTGAAAATTGATTAGAGATCAACCCTGTTCACACTAGACCGTCCATAGTGAAGTTAGGATTGAACCACAGCGTATGGAACTCTGTGGGTGAGAAGGAGCTGCTGGATGAGCATGTTTTCACTAGGCCACATTAATGAGAGCATCCTATTGAATACACAGTGTGAGGTAGCAAGCTGAATATTGCCTGCAGCATAATATAATATTAAACTATTCAATACTAGTTCTGTTTCTCATCATTTAATGAGCTGGAACGTAAGTTTATCATTCTCCAAACAAATTAATTGCTTTTTCAGTGTTTACCAATGTTCATGGTTCATGCCACATGATGAATTAGACGGAAATAGAGTTTCAAAATGTTGTCTACTTGGTAGATGTTGTATTAATACTGGTGTGTTAAAATATTTTCTTTGAATCGGTTGATCCCCCAAGAAAATAATATAATCGTTCCCAGTAGAGAACAACAACATCTACATAAGGGGCAATGTTTTTACCCTTTCAATTGTGAAACAGTATATGCCCTTCAATGATTATGGAAGTAAATACTGGAGTAGAATGCATTGCAGTATCCTTGAAAGAGAAAATAGCCATCTATTTATCCTTGATATAAGGCTACCAGATATCTTGATTGTCATCATCTATACATCCTTGATATAAGGCTAACACATCTCTTGATTGTCATCATCTATACATCCTTGATACATCACACATTGAAGATGTCGTTATGAAGATGGATCAGCAAAAAGATATACATTGATATAGTTACCAAGGCGATGGTTCTTACTAAATTGAAGTATGATAGTTTTTCTTGCAAGGTTGATCCTTCTTTGCCGATTGTGCTTCAAAGTGCATACAGCCATTTTACATGATCTGACTTGAGCTCATCTGAATTCATCAGTTTGCTTCTCTCATATCTCAAGTCTCAAACATGATTTTTGTGCAATACTGATACATGTATATCTTTAATACCAGTGATAAGTGTGCATGTTATTTCAGTGAGTGTGACACTCTACAGTGTATGCTTGATTATAGAAATACTATTAATTGTTTACTTTTGATGTCTCTATCCTCAATATTCAGATTAACATGTGGAATGGCATGACTATAATGGTAAATTACAACATTACTTGCACCTTGCTTCAAATTGTAGACAGTACTCTCAAATTCACTTCACACTGCTCTAAGCCAATGATTTCCAATCACTTCAAATCAACAAAATATTTATACAGTATTTGCATAAAATAGAATGCAAATGTCTAGAAATATATCTTGTTTAAATGAATTTGTTTGCTGAGAACCAGAAGGGCGTTGATTCATAAACTATGAAACATTTAAGGCCCTTTTGGTTCGAAACAACAAATTTGAAATTAGTCATTTTGTAAATTCAGTGTGTAATTAATAAGGTTTAGCACCCATGATAATTTTCAGTATTGTTTTCATACAGGCTGTAATTGTGTACTAATACTGAGCATGATTAAAGGCTCTCTACTTCTCATGTGATCATGATGATGAGTCAGTGTAATTGGGGGTATGGGATGAATATCACATTTTTAGTAATAATGAAAAGTGAGCAGAATGTACAGTAATTGAAAAAAAGGAGGTATCTGTTTGTTAAGGAGCATAACAGAGAGATGAGTCATAGATAATATGGATATTACAGAGCGATGTTGTAGGTTATACCAGGAAATACATCCACAAACTACAAGTCTAAAAGATCATGAGAAGCAGAATTGTAAAGGACGAGAATGTCATGTAATTTCTTTGATATAAGTTTTAAAGTAACAATGATTTTGGTCATTTTTTTGCCTTTGTACAAATTAAAAGCTTACTGAAAATCTGCAGAATTTTTCATCCTCTTTTTCATAATCAAACATGAATCATTTTGCTTTAAAGCTCTTAGGGATGCTGTAAACATGGTGCGTTCACAACTAGACCAAGTGATAAGCAGCTCAACTATTTTCAGACTATATCAAAAATCTTTTAAAACCTTTTTATTGCAGCTCTTCTTGTCATCTTTTCATTTATCAATAACCATTTTGTCAGTCATTCGAAGCAGCTTGCACCATTTTAGGAATATTTGATTTGCAAATTGTAGGTGTTATTCTTTGTTAGATCTTTTTACCATGGTGGTGGGACTTATACCTACATGTATACTTGTTGTGGTGTTATTGTTTAGAACCAGTAATTACAGATGTAGAAATATGTAATTTCAATTGTAATGGTAATAACAGCATTGGAAGTTATGAGTAGCAAACAAGTAGTAAGAAATTTGTAGTAGTAAAAGTGCATGAAGAGATAGAAAAAGGAGGTAGTATTTCAAGTAGTAGAATCATTAGTTGTTTTCGTAGAAATGATGGTGATGAGAATAAGTAGTAGAAGTAGTAACAAGAGTACTAGTTGTAGTAGCAGCAAGAGTAGTAGTAGTAGAAGTAGAAGTAGAAGTAGAAGTAGAAGTAGAAGTAGAAGTAGAAGTAGAAGTAGAAGTAGAAGTAGAAGTAGAAGTAGAAGTAGAAGTAGAAGTAGAAGTAGAAGTAGAAGTAGAAGTAGAAGTAGAAGTAGAAGTAGAAGTAAACGTAGAAGTAGAAGTAGAAGTAGAAGTAGTAGTAATTTGTCAGTCTTAGAATCACTAGCAGCATAATGTGACATGATCAGGCTCAAAGAGGGAGGCAGAGAGAGAGAGAGAGAGAGAAAAAGAAGGGGGGGGGGCATGGCAGCAGCTTCGGTTAAGTGAATTTCCCCCTAGATCGGTTCATTCCTGCCATCAGTCTGTTTTATATGCTATATAATATCCTTGAGTAGTGATTATTATACCAGGAGTTCTTCAGCTCAAGTCATGTGGAGATTGCTAATTTTGATGTGTAAATCAGTCAAATTTTAATGATCCAATGGGAAAGCGATTATCTTGTACATTTTATTAACTGGCCATTTTTTAAGTGTGCGAAGTGGCCTCTTGATGCTGTGAGGTTCTGCTTTACTCAAACCTGATAAATCAATTATTTATTGAACTTTTGGTAATCATTTGAAAGTGTTTTCTGTTTCAAGTTTTGCAGTTCACTTTCTGAAGATCACTTATTTTCATTATCCTTTTTTGTTGGGGGGGGGGGCAAGCGGGGGTGCCTCGGCTCATTGTTATTTGTTCCAATTGTGACAAATTAAATGTTTAATGCAATGGTTCAACAAATTACAGTTGATCAAGTTTATTTCAAGCTCAGTTTGTCTTATGTTCGATAAATATACAATTTTTTTTTTTATTGTTGTCAGAATGCAGCCTTGTGTTGATAGATAAATGTTTTTTGTTAGCAATTAATTGTTCATTGATTGATAGATCTGCCCATGACTTCTCAGATTATCTTCTGTTGAACAATATCAGTTTGTGTTTTTCATTCATCAAATAAAAAGATAACATGGAGCATACAATTTACTTGCTTATATACATGTACATTCCCAATCTAAGCGACAATATTCAAAACTGATATGCGATTTCAAGCGGGAAAGTAGATATTATACAAATATCAAATTACAATTAAGAGTGATTTTGATGCGTAAAATTGATATCGGATTTGAAATGAGATATACATGAAACTGTAATTGCTATATGACCTTCAAAATTCACACATAAAGTCTGAATTTGAATATGAAATATTGCAATTGATATAAAATTTGATACAGTTTGTGTGTAGAGGCAGGCTGATGTCCATTAGATATCCATCATCATCCTCCCAGAAGGGCAGTGTATTAAAGCCTTATACATGTAACCTGGCCTGGCCAGTCCCTTGAAAAGGGATTTAGAGGATAATCATTCAGAATGGCCTGATGGGAGTAAAATGGCAATTTAATTTGTGGATTGTAAGGCGGCGCTTCAATCCTAAACTTGACACGATGCCTGTAATTTGTGGCACCATGGATAAATGATGAGTGTAATTAGCTTTAATAAAGTGTCAGACATATAAATATGCTTATGGCTCTTTCATTGTATATTGATTTTTTTATAATGATTTTGATTAAATTGTCATGGAAATTTTCAGTAGTATTATCTTGAATTGACTGGAAAATGTTTCATACACAATGCAGTTTATATTTTATTTTTCAAATTTGGTCTATAATGAAGATAATTCAAGCTATCAGCGTCAACCTTACTGCCCCCACCACCCCCACCACCAACACCATCATCATCATATTCATCACCATTATTATCGTCACCATCATCATTTCCATCATTTCCATCATCATCATCATCATCACGAACACATAATACACAAGTTGCAAAATGTTCCCAACTTAGCAACAGTCATTTATTATAGAATGTTTATTAGAATGTAAAGTTACCCCAAATTTGTTGCATAAAGATAGTTTAATAAGGTACCCAAATTAAACAAGAATTTTTTGATTCACTCATCTGATAGGCATCAAGAATAAAAGTGGTAATACATGTCCGGTATATCTCCTCAAGAATTATTGATAATACTCTGATTACCAACAACACCCTCAAAAAATAATTTTGAAGGCTGAGAATGATTGAAAAGAACCACGGTGAAGAAATCTTGCTCTACACTGGTGTTAGAATTGAGATGGAGTGGGCTAGTGTTTCTATCGGTATCCTCCCATGTAGGTATGCTATCTTACATGATAATGTCAATGTTTTCGTTGGTCAGCTGTCTGCCATTGGTTTGAGCCGCTGTACACACTGATTGACACCTTGTGGTGTGAATCCTACTCCACGTATAATCTCAAGAAAGTTGTACCAACCTTGACTGAGCATGGATCAATAGTTCTTCTACAAGTGCCTTACTAGGATTTAGATTAGAGGAAAGAAAGAAGGCTTACTCTTTGAATATTTGACAAGTTTGATAGGAAGTATCTGAAAACCCTGGCCCAATTTTGTAATGATGTGCATGTTTTTTACTGTATATCTTGTATATTTATGAATATACAATTATTTTAGGGCTCTCTTTTGAATAGCTTCCTCAAATTTTTCTCTCTATGATGAAGGTTTTTTTTAAATCTAAAAGGGTTGAGGAAAACTATTAGAAATGCTTTATTTTATGTTTCAAGGTACCTCTAGTATTTGTGAAGAATATGTTCATCTATGAAAATCAATAAAATGATTTATTATTAAGCTAAGTGGTAAAATTTAAACTGCTTAGCTTTTATTTCGTTATTAAATCATAAACATTTTGTTTATATTTTGTTACTATTATTGACTCTGGGCAGTGAAAATATGTTCCATTCTCCATATTCAGTCCAAAAACATGTTTTTTCCAAATGTTTTTTGGCTGTGTAAATGGGCCTAGTGTCTGTATACCTTTCTACCTGTGTACATGTATCTTATCTTTCAATGCTGTATGCACTGATCTTTGTATGACATGGCCAGAGGCTACTGGCTATCACCTGTTTGCAACGGTTTGCACAACGGTTTAATTTTTCTGACCAATTGCCAACTCAAGTATTCTGTTTTAGTATGGTCTCCTTGACACCCACGTCTTATGTTGATTCAGCCCAACTGACCGTATGTAGCTTTGTATACCAAGCATTCATATTTCTTGTTGTACATGAGGGTACAAGAGGACATCATCGGACGGACAGTCTGCTTAGAGTCAGAAGAGCATTAATTGTATGTAAAAGTATATAACATGCAGTTCTTGCCTTCCTATTAAACTTGAATCTGAATCAACTGAATACAGGTTTTCTTTATAACTAAGGTATGATATTCATGTATGTAAAAGACAGACTATCTCATAGTGAGTTAATTCCCTTCTGTCTCTCAGCAGACATGTAGTAGTATTGCTACATTCTCTGATTCAGAGTGTCCTGGCTACCTATCTTCTATACCGTCCTGACCAGTACTCAATATCGTCTTGATACTAGCTCCTCTTCATTCAGAGTGTCCTGGCTACCTATCTTCTATACCGTCCTGACCAGTACTCAATATCGTCTTGATACTAGCTCCTCTTCATTCAGAGTGTCCTGGCTACCTATCTTCTATACCGTCCTGACCAGTACTCAATATCGTCTTGATACTAGCTCCTCTTCATTCAGAGTGTCCTGGCTACCTATCTTCTATACCGTCCTGACCAGTACTCAATATCGTCTTGATACTCCTCGTCATTTACATATATATTGATGGAGCCTCAGCCTAACCATATTGTGAAAGCATGCATGCTGCTATAAAGCAGTACATAGATCTATGCATCCATGTGCATACATATACGGTCGTTTGAAAGGTCACCGTCATTGGTATATATTTAGGGATATAAGTGGATCTTTTGACGTCACAGAGGTATAGTTGAAAGGTTTTATTTCTGCAGAAGAGCCTCTTTAATGGCATTATTAATCCATAATTTCCATACGTTTTTGGGCCAAATGTCTTTTATCTTCTTATCTGTTCAAATATTATGTGCGCACTGTGCAGTGGTCATTGCTTTGCTATTAATATTCTACAGACAGAGGCTTAGACAACTAGAAAGGCTTATACATTGCTCTATGTATGACTGACCAATGTGTGATATGAATAGCAATTACAAATGAGTTAGTTGTTCTTGTGAAAAATGGAAGTGCAATTGTGCAAACAAGTCATCAACCGTGAAAATTGTTTTTCTCTTTATTGAATAATAGAGGTGGAAAACAATGGCTGCCGATTGTCAAAACAAGTACGGTATGCACGCTTTATAGATAACACCCTTGTATTCAAGTTTAAATTGAATATACCATAAACAGACCAACTGGGCTGTCATGAAGGACCTGACGTTATCAGTCTGGTTTTCATTTCTTTGAATGAAACAGTTACAATTCATATTTTGTGAAATAGCTTGCATAGGGTGGGTAGTGATGAATTCCCATAGGGAGCTAGCTGTTCACAGCTTGCCTTGATGGCAATTAATTTGTCACAGCGGTTGGATGAGTAAGCAACCAATGATCTGATAAGCAGGCATGCTATGTTCTGCATGTACAGCAGATATGGTAGCACTAAATGAACAAATTACCAGCAGGGAGACATTAGGAGAGAAAATGAGCCTGTAGCTGGATTCGTTCAAATTTATATGATTGCTTGACAAAGGATGAGTAAGGAAAGAAAGGTAGAGAGAGGTAGAGATAGAGGGGGAGAGAGACAGAGGGAGAGGGAGCAATAGAGGAGGGGAGATGCCAGGAATGGGAAGGAGAGGGAGAGAGAGAGATATGGGGGGAGAAGGAGAGGTAGGAAGGGGAGATATCAGGGATGGGAAGGAGAGGGAGAGAGAGAGATATGGGGGAGAGGGAGCAATAGAGGAGGGGAGATGCCAGGGATGGGAAGGAGAGGGAGAGGGAGAGATATGGGGGGAGAGGGAGAGGTAGGAAGGGGAGATGCCAGGGATGGGAAGGAGAGGGAGAGGGAGAGATATGGGGGGAGAGGGAGAGGTAGGAAGGGGAGATGCCAGGGATGGGAAGGAGAGGGAGAGGGAGAGATATGGGGGGAGAGGGAGAGGTAGGAAGGGGAGATGCCAGGGATGGGAAGGAGAGGGAGAGGTAGAGATATGGGGGAGAGGGAGAGGTAGGAAGGGGAGATGTCAGGGATGGGAAGGAGAGGGAGAGGGAGAGATATGGGGGGAGAGGGAGAGGTAGGAAGGGGAGATGCCAGGGATGGGAAGGAGAGGGAGAGGGAGAGATTATGGGGGAGAGGAAGAGGTAGGAAGGGGAGATGTCAGGGATGGGAAGGAGAGGGAGAGGGAGAGATATGGGGGGAGAGGGAGAGGTAGGAAGGGGAGATGCCAGGGATGGGAAGGAGAGGGAGAGAGAGAGATATGGGGGGAGAGGGAGAGGTACGAAGGGGAGATGTCAGGGATGGGAAGGAGAGGGAGAGGGAGAGATATGGGGGGAGAGGGAGAGGTAGGAAGGGGAGATGCCAGGGATGGGAAGGAGAGGGAGAGGGAGAGATATGGGGGGAGAGGGAGAGGTAGGAAGGGGAGATGCCAGGGATGGGAAGGAGAGGGAGAGAGAGAGATATGGGGGGAGAGGGAGAGGTACGAAGGGGAGATGTCAGGGATGGGAAGGAGAGGGAGAGAGAGAGATATGGGAAGGAGAGGGAGAGGTAGAGATATGGGAAGGAGAGGGAGAGGTAGGAAGGGGAGATGCCAGGGATGGGAAGGAGAGGGAGAGGGAGAGATATGGGGGGAGAGGGAGAGGTAGGAAGGGGAGATGCCAGGGATGGGAAGGAGAGGGAGAGAGAGAGATATGGGGGGAGAGGGAGAGGTACGAAGGGGAGATGTCAGGGATGGGAAGGAGAGGGAGAGGTAGAGGTAGGAAGGGGAGATGTCAGGGATGGGAAGGAGAGGGAGAGGTAGGAAGGGGAGATGTCAGGGATGGGAAGGAGAGGGAGAGGTAGGAAGGGGAGATGCCAGGGATGGGAAGGAGAGGGAGAGGTAGAGATATGGGGGAGAGGGAGAGGTAGGAAGGGGAGATGTCAGGGATGGGAAGGAGAGGGAGAGGTAGGAAGGGGAGATGTCAGGGATGGGAAGGAGAGGGAGAGGTAGGAAGGGGAGATGCCAGGGATGGGAAGGAGAGGGAGAGGTAGAGGTATGGGGGGAGAGGGAGAGGTAGGAAGGGGAGATGTCAGGGATGGGAAGGAGAGGGAGAGGTAGAGGTATGGGGGGAGAGGGAGAGGTACGAAGGGGAGATGTCAGGGATGGGAAGGAGAGGGAGAGGTAGGAAGGGGAGATATCAGGGATGGGAAGGAGAGGGAGAGGTAGGAAGGGGAGATATCAGGGATGGGAAGGAGAGGGAGAGGTAGAGGTATGGGGGAGAGGGAGAGGTAGGAAGGGGAGATGCCAGGGATGGGAAGGAGAGGGAGAGGTAGAGGTATGGGGGGAGAGGGAGAGGTACGAAGGGGAGATGTCAGGGATGGGAAGGAGAGGGAGAGGTAGGAAGGGGAGATATCAGGGATGGGAAGGAGAGGGAGAGGTAGGAAGGGGAGATATCAGGGATGGGAAGGAGAGGGAGAGGTAGAGGTATGGGGGGAGAGGGAGAGGTAGGAAGGGGAGATATCAGGGATGGGAAGGAGAGGGAGAGGTAGAGGTATGGGGGGAGAGGGAGAGGTAGGAAGGGGAGATATCAGGGATGGGAAGGAGAGGGAGAGGTAGGAAGGGGAGATATCAGGGATGGGAAGGAGAGGGAGAGGTAGAGATATGGGGGGAGAGGGAGAGGTACGAAGGGGAGATATCGGGGATGGGAAGGAGAGGGAGAGGTAGGAAGGGGAGATATCAGGGATGGGAAGGAGAGGGAGAGGTAGAGGTATGGGGGGAGAGGGAGAGGTAGGAAGGGGAGATATCAGGGATGGGAAGGAGAGGGAGCAAGAGAGGAGGGTAGTGAGAGGCAGAGGGAGGTGGGATGGAGTGAGAGGGTAGAATGATTAGATTGAGAGGAAGAGAGATTTACAGAGGAAGCATAAATGAGAAAACATTGAGAGTGAAAACATAACATGGACATTTTATATTTGACTTCATGATTTTGCACACAAAAATACAATTATTGTTAAGTGTAACAAGTTTTTTGAAAGTTGTATATTTATTTAGATGTACAATGTAGCATTGTGCCATCTTAGGTGAACATTCAGTATTAATGTTCCTCCATCAAAAGAGAAACCATGAGTGGTTTTTATGGATTCATCGTCACATATATCATATTCAAGTGCCACAGCTAATGCCTGAAAATCTACCATTCTTGCCAAATATGGAATGGAAAATGATTCCATCATGTGAATGTGCTTAAACATTATAGCGAACCTTGAGGTCATGAGATATGAAATCATGATCTGACCCCCATCCACCCCCATCACATACACCATCACATGATGACTATATTCCTTATGCGACTACATGGTGGAGGAGGCAGAGACAAAGACATTCTTTTAGCACTGTTTACTTTATTATCTGATTTAGTTATGAAGAAAATGTTCTAGCAGCTGTTGTTTTAAAATGATTCTACCCTCCCAAGCTGCCATGTGACATGTTGGAAAGAAAGGGGGGGGGGGGATCAAGATCATCATCCTATCATACTAGCTAGCTCACAGGTTTCTTTTGATAGTTCTCATCACTTCTTTACATCAACTGATCAATTGTTTAAGATTGGTAAATGGTGCATTATGCTTGCTATTTTAAAATTTGATTAAAAACTCCCTAACTACATATTCGTTCACAAATGTGCATATTGAATTTCATCCATCTGATATAATCCCAGCCACTATACCCCCTGCAAAGGTCATTGCCATGCCACAATTTCAATGACTTTTTAAACGCTAGAACAAAGAAGTACCTACCTAAAGGGATCATGTGGGATAGACAAGGAAAAGAGAAAGTTGTTTTCTAGGTATTCCAATAAAAGACTAATCAATCAGTATTTCTGTGACAATGACCTAGCATCATGTGATGACTGCACATGATTCTTTTCTTTTATTGACAAAAGGAAACAATAATTCAATGTACAGCACAGCAGGCGCAGGAAGATAGAAATAGAAGCAACACATTATCATGTTTCTAATCCATTAGAAGCATTTATAAGAATTTAGAAGTGTTTTGGAAGTTAATTCAGAGACACCAATCTTTGCATGTGAATGGCGCGGGTAGTTTTTTATAATAGTTTAAGTCCTATTTTCTTGCAAAGATTTTAAAGGTTAATATGATTGTTTAGCTTGAGGCAATGACCAGCTGCTTAGTCCCATGTGTGGTGTCTGATGATGTGATCTAGGTCTGTGCACTGATTATCAAAGTCCAGAAAACAAATCAAAATAGACCAGTCACAAGATCTGCCAAAACAAGAATTACACACACACACACAAACAAAATCATGTTTGTACAATTTGGGGAACTTTTGCACAAACTGTATACCTGTTAGTCATTACTAGCTTTCGTCTGATGTTAGATTGATTTTTTATTGCTTTGTTGTGAAGCCTGTTGCTTTTTAAAGTGTTGTTGAAAACAAAAGGTGGAGCAAACATAAAGGTGTGGTTAGATACTCTGATGATCATGTTACATATGATACTAATTGGATGATTTGGAGGAAGGACTTCATTGAAATTGACCTAATGGGGGTATCCATTTCATAGTAGCTGATCTAAACCTAGCAGTCAAGATGCTAAAGCAAAGCTCTCACCTCAAGATATCCCAAGGACCATATCACAAACCCTGTTCACATGAACAAGGCGGGACAGATCCTCTGCATCAAACCATTTATTCATAAAAAGTTGATAGGGCCTTTTTTTTTTGGGGGGGGGGGGTGATTACTAATAATGATATGGTACCATAATAAGTACTTAAGATCAACTGATTTTTATTTATTATTAGAATTTTGACAGATCAAACATGTATGTATATATCTGAGCTTGCCCGTCTGTGTGAGAGTCCACTAGCACTCAAAGTTCTTGTATTATTGTTGGAGACCATAACAGTTGAGTATGATGAATGTTTTTGGTGATACTCTGTGGTTCGGTTTAGATCAAACCAGCACTATCATGTGAATGAGGTCTCGGGCTACACCTCCCCTCGATCCCCCCTCTCTCCCTCTCTCTTCCTCTCTCTTATCCACTCCCTCCCTCATGAGATCAGCACTTTGCCCTTAATCCCACACATATGCCCTGACTGTACTATTTGGGTCATGGGGATTTATGAAAACAGAGGGCGATAATAGGGGGCAATTTCACTCCTGTGCCTTTGCAGAGGTGCATGAGACGCAAGGCCATCACTCCTCACCCTAGCCTAATGAAAAACAAGACTCTATTGACCAGCTCCCATCATGATTTTCTCTTTTCTGTGCACTTGACATCTTCAGTCCGAGATATAGGATATCATGCTGGGCATTTACATGTTGTTTGCCCATGTAGTCCCAGTAATAGGACATCATGCGGTGTTGTTACACTGTAGGGGCAGTTACACTGTCATCCAAACACGCCAAAAAATGCCAAACCGGAGCCTGGCCGCGATGTTACCAAGGGCAACTACGCTTTACCGGCAGACATGCCAAGCCCCAAACATTCCAAAACGAAGTGTGATCTTTTGGCGTGTTTTGGCGTGTTTTGGCGTGTTTGGCAAGTATAACCGCTCGCAGTTGTAACATCGCGATGTTAGGCACGTGACTTCCGGCACTTCCGGATTGTTACCCGCGCTCTTTTAAACCACGTTCTTCCCGTGTGATATTTATAGCATTTCCATCGTCGCGCGTGTTATCCGTTCATTCAGCTCCGTTTGTTCCAATTCCGTTAACTCATCCTTTATTCAATCTTCGTTATTCCCGTCTGGCCATATCTGTCTAGTAGTAGTATTTGAGTGTTTTGTTAGATTAATTAATATGGAAGTGAACAATTCCCATTGGACTGATGATGAGATGAAGTTCTTGATTTCGATGTGGAGGCAGGGAGAGCTCCTCCACCAGACTTCCAAGCGTCCCTGCAAACGTGGGGAAAAGGGCTTCAGAGAAATGAGTGAAAGCATGAAATTAACAATTAACAACGATGATTTTCTTAACCTTCCCATATCGTTTTTACTACTAGATTTCGATTGAATTTGGGAAAACTGAATCAGCAGCCGTAGTCCGTACTTCGTAACTTATCCACTCTTGCCTCAAATACTACACGCGAGATAAACAAAACATATCGCATGCATGCGCATGGGATGTATCGCTATAGCGCTAGCTGGAAATTGCGCGCGCTAAAAATCTTTTAGCAGGCCGGGGTCAAAGGTCGGGAAGACTGCACATGCGCATTACCAACCGAAACACGCCAAAACATCGCTGAACAGCTCCGTCGGTGATGTTTCAACACAAGTGTAACCGGGTGCACGAAACATCGCGACTTTTCAAAATGAGGTATTTGACAGTATAAATGCGCCTTCTACCTCACCAGGCACTCTGTCTGAGCCCATGCCTCAGAGGCAAAGAGAGAGAGGTTTTTTTTTTTTAGAGAACTAGTGTGAATTTAGTCCAAACAAAATGAGAGTGTTTTTTTCCTGGCAGGCGCATGCACTGAGCAGTTTTACCCAAATTCATTACTCAATTTGAAAAACAGCACCCATATTTATGCAATTTTATAAAGTTGCTTTTCTACATGATATGATCATTATCACATTATGCTCTGATTGCTGTAAGGAATGTTATTGTTGTTGATTCTTTGTGTGATTTAGGAGCACATAATAATGGAAATTTTGACATTCCATATCATGACCGCATCAATAATTCAATTTCTTCAAATGTTGTTGAAGTGATAATACAATATGAAAAAATGCCACTCAGAAAGATTAAATGATTTTAATATTTTCATAATCTAGGAAACTGAAAATTGTTTTTATAAAGCAAAATTTTGTTGGCATGTAACAGTTTATGGAAGTGTTTATTCCTTTGTTTAAAACATTAAACCATAAAGAATGATCTGTTTATTTACACGATCATACAAAAAGATGGCTGCTATGAACACAGCTATGATATGATCTGGCAGTGTGAACGTTGTAGGCTAAATTCAGAGAAGCTACATGTACCTGTATATATATATATATATAGATACAAAGGTCAATCAACTCTGACTCATCCCCCCTAATCAGGAGAAATGGAAGGAAAACTAGATAGAGGCCTGGAAAAATGTTCAGAATTGATTGAAGCTTGAGATTAATGCAGTTCTGTGTATCTGTATCGGTAGGCCGCCATATATTATTACGCCCAGCATATGTTTTGAAGAATGTGTAGAGGATCGAGAGGTATGGCATATATTTTATGCAAATAACAGGTTCCACATAGGATGTGCCGTACATATTATCAGTGAAGCATATGAAAGGATAGACACCTCTGTATTGTTTTGTATGGTTACCAGTACTTCATCTTCATTGGGGGGGGGGGGGGGGGGGGGGGGGGGAGAGAGAGAAAAGGAGGGGGGGGGGGGCAGGGATGAAAGAGAGAGGGAGGGGATGAGTGTGGAGGGGATGAGAGTGAGAGAGAGAGAGAGAGAGAGAGAGAGAGAGAGATGAAAGAGGTAGAAGGGGTTGATTGAAAATTAATTGATTTTAATTAATTATATTATTTTGGATGTAAAAATGGATTTGGTTGGTCATTTTACCTGACTGCTAAGAAAGCATAAATGCTTGTAAGTAGGCAACCAGACAACGGATTTAAAGGTTTAAACAGAAAGAGAAAGAATGATGGGAGATAGATAGAGAGATAGATGAAGGAGAGCTTAATAGATATTGTAGAGTGTTGGAGATAGAATAGGGGAAATTAAAAGTAAAACAAATGACAAATTAATGTTCTAAAGAACAGGAGAGTGGCGAGAAGCATATATTTTCTTTGCAATTTGAATAAATATAAGAGGCAAAAAATATATATGTAGAGTGTTTCAATAGAAACTTTGCTATATCAATTAGTTTGGAGATATTGAGCCAGAAAATGTCATGATTGTGCAAATGTAAAGAGAATGTGACCTCATGAAAGACATGTATTTGTATGTTTTATACTGTGTACATATTTTCACATACTATAATTTCCAGTTCAACGTTTCAGCCGCAGGGATCAGAAATCATTCATGACTGCATGCAAAGCCCTATAGCGGTCCTTTTGATTGAAACTCAACGAGTACACATTGATAATCAAATCTTCCAATATCACGTAGGGAAAATGCAAACATAAACTCAAATAATGCTAATATAGTGTAGTGTTTGCTGAATTCAAGCTAGAATGGAGTCACGTATTGATTTTTCAATCACTAGAACGATCCGAGCGGTTGGCTCGCTTTCTCTTGATTGTACCCGGCCATGTTCTATTTCCCCTGGGTGCTTTTTCCACCTTTATACCCTGCGCAAACTGCTATACATGGGACTGAGGTATTGTTTCACAGCATTACATAGATCTGGTAAAAGAGGGTTGTGCATTTTCACTCGTTTTCTTGCAAGTTATAGATTGCATGATGGAAGTTTAAAACGATATAAATGGATATTTTTTTCTCTTTTTTGCTTTTTGTATTTTCATGGGAAATAGGGGATATTTGCTTAATATCATACCTTAATAGTCTTGATATTTCTTTTATTTCTCATTTTTGTGACAATTTCATTTTGTATTCATTCTATGTTTTGCATGCAATGAGGAGAAGAAAAGCTTTCTATTCTAGGAGGCAGAAGATAGTTGCATACAAGTACAGCTGATATTCTATCATATTGAAGATAGATGAGCATGCAAAGCTGCCAGTCTCTGGTCCTCAAATGGAAAGCATTTCTACTAATTTGGAAGCTATTAACAGCATTTTAAAATCATTTTTACTTCTCCTTATTTATGAATTATGGGTTTTTTTGGTCCATTTTGTTTTTTCATTATTTATTCTCATTTGTTGGTTTTCTTGATTTTCATATTTTTGTTTGCATGGTTGACTTAACCCCACCCTGCCTGCCTACCATCTTCATCATCGTCCCCCTGGTGGCTGTTTTTGCACCCCTCCCCCGCCCGCCCGCCCGCCCGCCTGCCTGCCCACCTGCCTCAAACCTGCATGGTAGGTATTTTTTTAAATTTCATCATCCTGTTTATAAATATGTGTTTACTGTACATGCATTCAATTCCACCTCATGTATATTATATATCGTTCATGCATGCATGTATTCCATAAAAGTTGCAAAGTGTGTCCATTTAATGATCATGAATATTTTCATCCACAAAAAAGGAATTATATTTTCTGTATCCATCCTATTGTCAGCGAGTCTCCAGTATTTATTTGTACCATCAATTTGATATTTATCTTGATTTGTGTGCATTTTAGCAAAATTATGATGTTTACTTGGTAAATGTCTGCAGACTTCATGACTCTCTCTAAATACATTGTACACACAAAGCTTGTCTGTGTACAATGTATTCAATGTGATCTGAAGAATAGAAAAATATTTCAAGCAGTTCAGTTGTAAAAGGAAGCTGGTTACATTCTATTTGTTTCTATGCCAGCATGATTCACATTGTATTTGCTATGTATATATTATTTCATCTGCTGGAAGCCAGAAGGGCGTTTACTCATTTAACACAGATGACTTGTTTTCTTTAAGTGGTCAATTCATACAATCTATTGTTTGCTTTATTGAATGAGGATTGTTCACTTGGGAAACACACTTAAAACTATCATAGATCCATTTTCAATCATTAATAGTGAAATAGAATACATCAGTACATCTATGTTCAATATTTAATGAAATGATGTATGAAGAGTCTTTCATAGATTCCCTATGGTATCATAATATCTCTTGATATTTGATACATTAATTGCATTTAGTGAATTAAATTGATAGTGTGATGGTATGAAAACAACATTCATTGTGATCGATATCTATCTTCCACTTCAGTTTCAAAAAGTTTACTGGAGTTGTTTACACCCATGCTAGCATGTATTCAATACTCATTGCTATTGATTTGTGTAGTAATGTGTTCAATATTGAGAAGCCCATCCTGTTCAACTTCAAAGATCTTCAAGCTCTTCAACCTGGCCCCACCCATAGCTTTCTTTGTTTCTAAGTATATCAATTGTTGCAGTAATAGAAGGGGTTTGAGAAAACACAATTTTGGCGAAGAATTAGGTTTTATGTTTGGACAAATTATCCTACTTTACATTAATTATGAAAGCTGTCTTTCATATTTCTAAAATGGTTCAAAATAATTTAAAGGCAGATGGTATGTCATAAACAATTCATGCATGCTGCCATGACATAAACCCATCCCTCCTCACTCCATTCACAGAGCAACCTACTTCAAAACAACCGACACAACTTGGTGTTTACAGTGATAAATTAGGAGTGCCTGGTGTAATGAATGAGGGAGCTAACATACATACATGCATATGATTCAGCTCCTCTTGTGACTGGAAGCAATCTAAATTCTCTTCATTAGGAATGGATATCAATGGGGGAGGCCGGTGAAGAATGAATGAAAGTGAACTCCACAGCTTTTTTATCTTGGCATCGTGGCAGTTTCATTTGTCTTTGTGGTGTGACTATCATTTTAAAGAAGTATTTTGTAATCTTCAGACAGCTGTTGTCTGACATCCTGTCTCTATCTTTGTATTATCTCAGGTACTATCTTAGGATGTAGCATCTTATCATTTTCTAATTCTGTCTCTTTTGCTTTCTATTTGTGGAGTTACTGTTTGATTTCCTTATATTCTAATATTATTATTCATCAAACTCATGATTTTGCCAATCCACATTCATGACACAGATGCACAATCTCTTTCTCTATCTCCCTCTCTTTCTCTATCTCTCTCTCTCTTCCTCTCTCTTCTAATCTCTCTCTCTCTCTCTCTCTATCTCTCTCTATCTCCCTCGCTCCCTCTCCCCCTCACCTACCCCCCTCTCCCCATCCCTCCCTCCTGGAATACACCTGTATGATTATGAGTCTCTCTCTCCTCCCTTTCTCTTTTCTCACATTCATATGGGGGATATATTTGGATTTATTTGTATTTCTTTCCAACCCATTCTCCTTGTGTATCCTGATCCAGCCCTCTTTGTATCTGTTTATTTCTTAAAGAGCTGAGTGATTTGTAAAAAAATTATGGTTTTTATTTTATAATAATCATGAAATGTGTGTTCCAAATTGATATCATTATGCTTTTTGAAATTCCAAAAAATTAAATCGGGAAGTCTGTTTAATTTGAGTTTATAATTTGGTTTCTTACACTAGCCAATTCGTTTCTCCAGCCCTTTCTTGAAACGATCGAAGTGACCTCTTTATGCAAATTTTGGCATACTACGTCATCTTGCATCCTCGACCTAATGCTATTGCAATTTACTGTGCAATTTACCGTGCAATGTGTACGCAATGTCATAGTACACAAAAACTTACAAAATCTAGACTGGTTTTACTCCATTTACTTTGTAAAAGATTCCTCCCAAACTTAAAGAAAAAAGAGATGCATAAATCCCAATTTCCTCCATGAGATTCACAGAATTACTTGTCTATTGCCGATGTGATTTGTAAGATGATGATCGATGGAATGTGCATGTGGTCAAGCATGGAGGTGTAGCAGATTTTATCAGCAATTCTAAAAACATTTGAACTTCATCACAGTTGTTTACAATGGGTTATTTTGTAATGTAACCAAATCTAATACATGTCTTTGTGAAGCACCTCAATACAAATTATTTCATTCACCTGATAAGAATAATAGTATTTCACTAGTCAGAATGCAAACTGCATATATTAAGTGTTGCTAGGTAGGGCAAGCCATAATGATTGTCCTACCTGGCAACAACTAATGTATGCAGTTCAGATTCTGATGAATGAAATAGTTTGGATCGAGGCACTTCACAAAAACGTTTGAATTAAATTTGGTTACATTACGAAATAGCCTATTGTCAGCTGATGTTACAACCATAAATTGCTTTTCAAACAGACCAGTATTCCTTTTGATATCTCTTTTGTTCACTGCTATTCAACCTATTCAACATTGTGACTCAATAGAATATAAATCAGGCAAGCTCACCTGCTGTTTAAATATCTTCTCTACTGTCACTATGAACATGACTGACAAAGAAAGCAGACAAAATATACAGTTCCTCAGGTAGACAAAGGAACATCCCTTCACTGCTATTATGTAAAAAGTGAATATGCATGTCACACCTGTTCTACATATTTTTACATAATAGCAGTGAAGGGATGTTCCTTTGTTTACCTGAGGAACTGTATATATTGTCTGCTTTCTTTGTCCGCAATGTTCATAGTGGTACCCTAGTAGATGTTTTTGTTTCATGGCAACAGCTGGCCAATCAAGAGACAGTCTGGAGAAAGGTCATGACACAATGTAGTAGAATTTTGCATAATGAACGACCAGCATTCCTTTTGATATCATCTCTTTTGTTCACTGCTGGTCAGCCTATTCAACATTGTGACTCAATAGAATATATATCAGGCAAGCTCACCTGTTGTTGAAATAGGGACTTTTAGATTTGCACGACAGCAACGTGGATTGCTACGATCGACGTCCTTTTAATGCACTGCCTTGAATGGACGTCGCACGTGTCAGTCCACGCAAATCTAAAAGTCCCTAATATCTTCACTACTGTACCTTAGTAGATGTTTTTGTGTCATGGCAACAACTGGCCAATCAAGAGACAGTCTGGAGAAAGATCAAGACACAATTTAGTAGATTCTTTTCTTAGTGCATTTCATCTTAGTAGAAGGACTTGAGTTTGGAAGCAAGATATTTTCTGCACTACATTAGGTTTATTCGGCTGTACTTATCATCAAGAGGACTTGTCATATAGCTTTACTTCATTTGGATATCATCACACGTTCTAAACTTTTCTTTGCTTGTGTTCGCCAAAAGAGAGTTTTAATTTGGTGAGCTTATGTTATTATCTTTATTGTTTGGAATTCATACCTCATATCCCTATACAGGAAAACACTTCACATAAACATTTTCCTATTTTGACGACTTCAAAAAATTCATCTTTCCACTGAACATTAATATCCTGATGGTAATTAAATGTTTTGATTGAAGTTTTATTAAAAGCTTGGGGTTGAATAGTGTATAAATGACTGATAGATTCGGCTTTATAGGCTGCCATTGTGCGAGCCGTATACAGCAGAGCGAGTTAACAAAATTTCTCAAGCGCTGCTGTTGCTGGTCGCTTCACGGCTGGCCCTGGCGGTCGTTGTGTGGGCATTTTCGGTGGCCAGCGGAAGCAAATTGACTGGCCGCTGGCTTGCTAGCTTGTATCTTTGTTCAGAATCGTATCCAGACGTTGACCCGTATGTGACTCCGGCGTGGAGATACCCTACTATAACATACAAACAATCAACTAAATCTTTATCAATTGTTCAAATAATGGTCATGATTTAAAAGACGTAAACTTTCTTACCTGTTTCTTGTCAAGTTTCTGATCTTTTTTGGAGTATTTTTCCTAAAACCGAAGACATTCTAATAAATGGTACACATTCTCATAGGTTTCAAGGCAAACCACTGCACAATAAGAATAATTATACATCATTTATTAGGCCATTAATCAATTTATTTGTTCTGGATATATCAAATATTGTATACACAACAATATTTTAATTTTTTAACTATCAAAATAGGAATAACTTAGTTCACTAACATACCTTTGCTGTGTTACTTCTGTTCCTTCTCCCATTCTCAAGTATATAATACAGACCTAGGATGATCAGCATATTCATAATAGAATGCAGTGAAAGTGGGCAAGTTTATCCTCTGTTCCTTCTCCTTATCACTCTCCCTTCTCTCTCTCTCTCTCTCTCTCTCTCTCTCTCTCTCTCTTTTTCTCTGCCTCTTTCTCTCTCTTTCTCTTCTCTGCCTCTTTCTCTCTCTGTCTTCATCTTTATCACCCCTATTTGAGCTTACTCCCCCTCCCTCCCCGGCCCTCTACTTCCTCTCGTCCCTCCCCGCCCCTTCCCTCCCCCTGCCCCTCCCCTTTCTAATTGCCTTATTAGTGAGATTAATTGCCTAGATTGCAATCCATTCTCAAGTATATAATACAGACCTAGGATGATCAGCATATTCATAATAGAATGCAGTGAAAGTGGGCAAGTTTATCCTCTGTTCCTTCTCCTTATCACTCTCCCTTCTCTCTCTCTCTCTCTCTCTCTCTCTCTTTTCTCTGCCTCTTTCTCTCTCTTTCTCTCTCTCTTTCTCTCTCTTCTCTCTCTTTCTCTCTCTTTCTCTCTCTCTCTCTCTTTTCTCTTTCTCTTTCTCTTTCTTTCTCTTTCTCTCTCTCTCTTTCTCTCTTTTTCTCTGCCTCTTTCTCTCTCTGTCTTCATCTTTATCACCCCCTATTTGAGCTTACTCCCCCTCCCTCCCCGGCCCTCTACTTCCTCTCGTCCCTCCCCGCCCCTTCCCTCCCCCGCCCCTCCCCTCTACCCTCCCCTATCCACCTCCCCTCTACCCTCCCCGCCCCTCCCCTCACCCTCCCCCCGCCCCTCCCCTCACGCTCCCCCTGCCCTCCCCCTGCCCCCCCTGCCCTAGTCTGCAGGCACAGACCCTAATTTAACACTTTATCAACAAATCGTTGTGCCTTGAGAGAAGTCTAGCCAAGCTACCTACTGGTTGTGTCAGGAGCAGCTACAGTACATGGCCTATGGTAGTCTTATATTGCAGACTCACTTTTACGACTGACCAGGGTCTGTGCCTGCAGACTACCCCTGCCCCTCCCCTCTACCCTCCCCTATCCACCTCCCCTCTACCCCCCCCCCGCCCCTCCCCTCACCCTCCCCTCTACCCTCCCCTCACCCTCCCCTCCCCTCACCCTCCCCTCCCCTCACCCTCCCCTCCCCTCACCCTCCCCTCCCCTCACTCCCCTCACCCTCCCCTCACCCTCCCCTCACCCTCCCCTCTCCGCCCCTCCCCTCTACCCTCCCCCTGCCCTTCCCCTACCCCTCCCCTCTACCCTCCCCTATCCACCTCCCCTCTACCCTCCCCCTGCCCTTCCCCTACCCCTCCCCTCTACCCTCCCCTATCCACCTCCCCTCTACCCTCCCCCTGCCCTCCCCCTTGCCCCTCCCCTCTACCCTCCCCTATCCACCTCCCCTGCCCTCGTATGCATGTCTACCATAACAACAGATGGTAGGAGGAGCTATACTGATTGCAATATTGATAAAAACACTATTTCAGTGTGTACTAATAGGGACCTTATTCATCTGTTTAGGTCAATTCCAAATCTTATCTATATCTTTAGAAATTCTAATTGCCTTATTAGTGAGATTAATTGCCTAGATTGCAATCCATTCTCAAGTATATAATACAGACCTAGGATGATCAGCATATTCATAATAGAATGCAGTGAAAGTGGGCAAGTTTATGCTAGTTTGGTGCGAAAACTGAAGTATATAGGGCAATCCAGATAAGATCTAATCACTTCTTGTCCCTTGTAGCTTTGCATTTAATCTATTGTAACGAACACAACCATAATGAAACAATATTGAATATCAATTTACTTTGCTCCCCTTTTAATATTGATGTGTCTGATGGTGGAACAATGATATTTTTAAGGAAATTGAGTTCTTAATTAATTTCTGTTTTTGAGAAGTAATTGTATGGATTAAGATCACCTGAAACGGCAAGGAGGCTGGCCCTACATGTACTATATAAGGGATGTGTGGGATAGGAATTCTCAATAGGAAGCTATTCATGGAAGTACCATGCAGTTACTTTTTTGTGTCGAGCAGCAGGATAACTTTTTGAAAGATACATCATTTGTGATAAGAATGGAGAGGATGAAAAGTATTCCAGTTCCTCATTTTTACAATCAGATCTCAACTATTGGAAATCGATATGGAATTGAAAATCAAATAGGAAATTTAAATTCATAAAACATGCAAATTAAGAACTTTGAATAGGTTATTGTGACTATGTATGGACTTTTTTGAATATTCACACAAAGGCTGTATTTGTTTGTAGTAAAGGGGAACATAAGGGGGAGTTTGTGGTGGTTTAGATGTGAGAGGGTGGAGTAGTTTAGTGTATGTAGTAAACAAAGGACATATCAATTAGTGTGTGTGAGATAGAGTATGGGTTGAGTAGAGACCTCCCCTCAAGACATACCTCAAACTCTCCACAGGAAATACCTCCTTCAATTAAAATCAATTGAGACTTACCCTAATCACCCACCCTACTGTCTTTTAGCGCGCCTGACGATCAGCACAATATGATTCAAAGAGGAAATTGTGAATAATCGTTGATTTGTGGAACACTCCCTTTACCACAAGTGATATTTCCCCCTTCCTGGCAATAATAGGCCTTTCTTATGCACCTTCAACTGCTTGTTTGTAATCAAATTTAACCTTGTTTAAAAGAAATTATGATGGAATTAGCCATCATTGTAATTGTTGACTTAACTCATGATGTGATTGATATAGGAAGTCATTTAGTTTGATTGATAGATATGCATGGAGGCTACAGATATATTATTATTTTTACTAAAGTTTTGATGGTGTGACCAACAATAATAGTATAGATGCTGCTTGTAAATGGCGGCTTGCATGGTGATGTAGATATACAGTAGGTTTGCGGGTGCACCATGTGTGAGAGAGAGAGAAAGAGAGAGAGAGGGTTGAGGAGTCCTGGAAAGGACTCTGACTCTGTAATCTTTATTGGGGATGTGTAGTCCTAAAAGGACTGTTATCTTTCTTAGCTTATAGTTCCAAGGAGAACTATAGCGCTTGGAGAGGATGAGTGGTTCGACGTTTCGAACAGGTCGACTATCCGAGTCAGAGTCCTTTCCAGGACTCCTCAACCCTCTCTCTCTCTCACACATGGTGCACCCGCATGCTCTTTTCTTAGTTAAATCTTAAAGGTAATATAACGTTGTGGTATGGGGTCATGAATTTGGTTCAAATGAACATATTGGAAGCATATATGCGATCCTACAATATTCAGTGATCGTTGTCGCGGTTGAAATCAAGTCTAAAGTTATGAAATTGCAAGTAATACTCTTTAAGTTTAGCTCCCTCTCAAGATCAAGATATTGATTAAGCTATAAAACGATGTTTTTTGACTAAAATTGACCGATTAGCCATTCCCGTTTGGAAATTATATATCACAACTACATATTTTGATATTTTCATGGTCACAGCTACCTTTGTTCGGCCGTAGGCGCTATTTGAAATTTATCAAAATTTACAGGGAGCATCATTGAATTTTTATATTAAATTTTTCTCGAAAGCAGTAGTGTTTTAGGGGCTAAATTTTCTAGTGCTTATAATACATCCATAGGGGCATCCAAATATATCAACATCGTAAAGAATCACTATACACCCAATTTTCAAAATTTCCCAAAACTTTGTATTACCTTTAAAGCATATGTTGCAAGTGACAATATCTTCAACGGATGCGACGAATAGCATTGAATCCTCTTGAAATACTAGAGGAAATTGAAGTGTTCAGCTGCCTTCAGACGATATAAGCTATTCAGATCCATTACTTAATATCTTTTACTTGTGGGCTTTGCACATGACCATCACAAGTGTCAGAGCCATTTTGCAAGAGAATTGTCATTTTGAATATAAAGATTTATCCGTACTTTGCCTGTACTTTAGCTCTATCCATCGCTTTCTGATTCCATGCAGCTCTCTAGGATAATGCTGAGTTTAATTTACTCCTTTGAAGCAATCGTCTGCCATTGAAATGTCCTGATGAATTGATAAATATCCAGATTAAATCTCAGAACCAACCATTAGTAGCTGGGTGGAAGTCTAGAGAGAGCCTCGAGAATTGTAGTCTTGAAGAGTAATGGATCTCCTTTGATGGTCGCAAAGACTTAATGCGATTGGACGCTTCAATAAAGCCCGCAAAATGGGGAGCATATTCACAAATGATTTGGAGGTCGTCTGAAACACAATCCTACTTTTTAGCTGAGAAAGCTTTTATGCAAACAGCCTGCAGGGAGTGAATAGATAGAGAGAGACAGAGCAGTTTTGTGTAGGGAGGGGGGGGGGGGGGGGGGGGGGGGTAAGAATTGCAGAATGAAAACAGAGAAAGAGAACAGAGAAAGAGAAAGACACTGTAATATGGAAAGAAATTATTAGTTTCCATAAACATGTAGGAAAAGGAAATATACAATTAGCCAAGTAAAAGCCAATTAAAATGTTAACATATATGTAGAAATGGAAAATTCAACCCAAAAATATGAGTAGAAGTCTTGGACATATCAACCGCCGAAGAAGAAAATGTGTTAATTCAGTCAGGAGAATAGTAAGTTTCATGTAAGAATAGTAGAATTTGATATGACAACAAATCCAATTATGATGAGAAATACATACTAAGAGAGAAAGAGGTAAATGTATTTTTAAAAAAAAAAGGGGGGGGGGGGGGGGGGTATTGAAAAGGAGAAAGAATGAAAGAAATTGTTCTGGAGGGAATTGATGAGGAAAGCAAATGACTGTAGGATTAGATGCGTAAAGTGGTTTTGATTGTCGGAGATTACTGTCATACTGTAAGACCATCTTTCAATTGTAAGTTGATATGAATCAAAATGTGTTATTCCCACAAGAAGCTTTTTATATGACAGTCGTTTGTTTTGCAGCCTTTTTCCCCTCTTTATCATTTTGTTAGTTTTTCCTTTGATATTCTACAATTTCTTCAGGTGATTAGATGAAATCATTCTGTAGGTAGACTCTAGTCAGAATAACAAATTATTTTCATTAAATCATCATTTCTTGTGAGCCATGTTTTTTTTTACCTGTCGTTCCAAAAATCAGCATACTTTATTCCAATGTTTATAAATTTGGCATTGCATATTATCAACATTTTCTACATTAAAAAGAGAAGATTGTGGTATATTTACATTTGGAAGTGCCATTTAAAGTAATGTGTACCTTGTCTTTGTCTCTTGAACCATACAGCGTGACATCATTCTACCATCACCTGATCAGAAGATAGAGAACCTGCCAAATCCCAAACGTACACAGCGCCCTCTATCAGATGGTGACATCCTATCAGAAAGCTACCTCCAACGTCTCCAGAGTCCACTCCCAACTCCTGAAGAAGCCGTCAGGCAACATGTGGGACCATCATCAATGGTTACTGTGGACACCTCAGGGTCAGGGTTTGAGCGTATGGCGAACATCCGACGCTCACTCACACTCACATTCAGGATGTCCTCCAGGGGGAGAAAGGAACGCAGGGAGAAGAAGGCCTGGAGGAGAACTGTGTCAGGGATCCCTCGAGAAGTTGAAGAGGAACTCAAGATGGGGCGTGCTCGCTCCAACTCTGGCAGTGAATACACCAGTAGCTCCAGCGCCGATTTTGAGGAGATACGGACACAGAGTCTGGATAGAAAGCTCAAGTATTCTGTGAGGGAGTATAACAAGGCTTACGAAGCAAGGAAGGCTGCCGGCAAGGTCGGGAAGCCAAGCATCGCAGTGGTTGCTCCTCTAAGAAACAGGAGAAGAAACCGTCACTCACTAGGAGATTCCAGTAAGCTTGAGAAGGCTCTGAACCTCAATGGGTCTGCATCGCTTCCTAGAGGTATGGGACTCCTAAGACCAAACTCAGTACCTCCAGGAAGTGCTATGGGAACTGTTCAATTCTCAGGTAGGTTCATGAACTGTTTCAATTAGCAAAATAACATTTACAACTTTAATTGAACATTTTATGCTTGGATACCTATTGAAGTAGGGTTAACTTTGAGGAATTTACTCTAGTTCTCAACATTTATTTACATTTTTTTAATGACAGTTTTTTCTTCTTCTCTTTGTGTGTCTCTGTCTGTCTGTCTGTTGTTGTTGTTTTTTTTGGTTTTTTTTTTGGGGGGGGGGTGGATAGTGGATTGAGTTAGCTAGGCAGTTGATTCTAACTTTATGCCATCATTTAGTTTTCACCTTTTTAAAATTCTTGTTATCCAGGTTCTTCTGCAGACAGCTCAATGGAGAGGATATGGCAGACAGCAGCAGTCAACAGACTCAATGAACATGCGGAATCACGTAAGCACCCATCTGGTCACTATCGGAATGGAAAGCCTAAACTCTTCCTGCCCCAGATGTCTCATCTACCAAATGCAGTGATCTCCACCCAGTCTTACTTGAACCCTATCCCTACTGACACGACAGTCACGTCAAAGGGTGATATCCAACATCCGAAACCTCATCAGCAACATCTTCGTCCAGATCCTGCAGAACTCGCAGCTTCAGTCAGGTTAAGGATGCAGAAGTCTAGCATAAGGAAAGAGGATAGGAGATCCAGTTCAGGGAACTGGAGTGGAACGGACAGTACAAGAACATCAGTGTGCTCAGAACAGGACAGTCAAGTGACTCCTCCAGCCAACATGGATGCATCTCCTTCAGATTCTGCAGTGTCGTTGTCCAATGAGATAGAATGTTCTCAGGGAACGCCAATCGCTCCTTGCGCCAATTCTTCATTCCCTGGGTTAATCAATGGGGATGGGTCTCGTCCCTGCTTCCTTCCTGTTCAGAAGTCCTCTCATAGTTCCTCTAGCGGGAGTCCAACACCAACCAATGAACTAGAAGCAGCTGGTGGAACCTTTACCAGATTGGACACTGAGACATGGTTGAAGAGTGTAGGCGCCTCCCAAGGGTCTGCCTCTGCTTCTATACACAGTAAGCCAGAGCTTGGTAATACTGCTCCTTCTGTTAAAGGACCACTCAAACCTCAGCTCTCCTTTGGCGATTCTTCCTCAGAGTCTTCGGTTGAGAATGCAGCAAGTATCGTCTCTGACAACACCTCCCTAGACCTTGATGCTTACTTTGGAGACTCGGCCGAGGAGTTCCCTGATACAGACAGCCTATCAGCATTCTCTGTTGATCAAGAAGGTTACTGGACCTCGATGCACTCAGACTGTGGACTCTCTCCGAAGCACGCCAAACACCCAACAATCCCTGAGCATCCTCAGTGTGTGGGCTATGACTATGACATTGCAGCTCACTATAAGGGTAAGGACAGTCGCAGAGGGTTCATCACACCTAAGAACAAAGTCTCAAAGGACTCCAATCAGCAAGCTGCTCCAGCGCTGCCCATGAGGGATGACTCCTTCTCATTAGATGCACATCTCAGCAATCTACAACTTCAGCCTCATTTAGGTAAGAATATCTTTCAGGGCTAGTAGGACTCCCAAAGATTCCTGAACTCCAGGGGGTGTTTCACAAAGATCCTAAGTTGAACTTATCTTTAAGTTGGACTTAACAATTATGGAAAGCCATTAGCATCTATGAAAGTATGTTGTAAAAGTTATTTTAAAAAGCATAACATTTTGATTCAAATCATTCATATTTTCTATTATCAAGGAGATTTCATGTTCTTGATGTGGAATTGATAAAAATTCTAAAATACTTGAATTTGTACTTTTGAATTAATTAGGCTACAGATGGCTCTCCATTATTTTTAAGTCCAACTTACAGTTAAGTTAGACTTAGATCTTTGTGAAACACCCCACTGGCCCTATAAAAATATCTTGGGTTGATTTCAAGACTAGTAGAACCCCCCTAAAGATTCAATACCTCCATGCCCTATAAGAATCTATGCGTTAAGTAATCTGTCATATAGGTTTTATTTGAAGATATTATTTCAGCTTAGGTTTAAGTTTCTTTACTTTGTAACACTCTGTAAGTCTGTATTCAGTCAACACATTTGGCATAACACACTATACACTGTGATGTAAGTAGATGTGCATCATTCTTCAAAAAGGGTATCAGGATGAATGTTAAAAGGATATTTCACTTCATAATCAAAGCAGGAAACGAGTTACAAAGGATGGAACCTCCTCCAGAACTTCTCCTTGTTTCTTTAACCCGTTAGCAACTAGAGATTTTGTAAAAAATGGCCTATTACTCACTGGAAGATGTTACAATATTGCTCTCATTTTGACATTTTTCTGAGCAATATGAAACATGCGCTATTTTTCTAGGCAGAATCCTACTGTAGATATTGTAAGGATTATGCACGTATAATATTATCACGGTAGACCCTAGAACGGATACTATAGCGCGTTGAAATTGGACGAAAATGGACGGGCGGTTTCGGGCGTTTCGGTGAGTAAAAGCAGGGGCAGACCTGCCAACCAGTACGATTTAGTCGTATTTAGTTCGATTTTTAGAAGCAAATACGACAGTACGATTTTTTTTTTTTTTAAATTAATGTTTTGAGTGTGCGTCCGCCATTTTCAATAGCAAAATGTCCATTCTGTCCTGTAAAGTATCCTACAAGCATCTCACATCGGTAATTTGGGGATGTTCATTGGTTCATCGAACACACCAGTCATGACGAAATCATGCATATTCAACCAATGATCAATAAAAAAAATTCTTCCTGTAGGTAGAAACTGTAAGAGGCATTGATCCGCATAACAATCTGTGTTTATTTTCAAGAATACAACTTTTGGGACTAAAGAATACAGTTTTGAACTCCAGAGGTTGGCAGGTCTGCAGGGGTGGTTTCTGCTGGCTTAGTTGCTATTTGGTTAAGCATAAAATCAAATTGTCTCCCAAATTTAATACGTATAACTTGGCCATTAATGTCAATTTAACCTCTAACATACACCCAACAACGTCTACATTTGGTAGCTAATTTATTCTATTATTAGATAAGATACTATAGAAAACAATATGCGGTGAGCACTTTCAGAATTTTACAATGTCACAAATGAGGTCCAGTTCCAAAACAGAATTTTCTCTTGCTATAGAATGTCCCTTCACATGTGCTTGGTTAAAAGCAATGGGTTACATATTCAATGTGAACGAGAACATTTTTGGTAGGCTAGTCATGTACTCCATTCTAAGATGCATGTTCATGCCAGTGTATTTTGTATGTATATGTGTCAAACTCCCTATGGAGTATCTTGAAGAACATGAAAGACTACCTGACCTGACTTCCAATCATATAATCAATGATGTCCCAGAGGCTTGTTTTTCATCATGCCAATGTTGTCTCATATTCTGTTTCCACAATGTCAAACTCAATGATATCCCATGTTTTCTATTGACAATAACAAGCTCAAATAAAATTCATTCCAATGCCATCACACTCTGCTGGCATATTGACATCACATTGTTTATTAACATTTCAAATGTGATACTGGTTTCAGAGAACACATTTTATTCTAATGCTTAGATCATTCACACTGTTAGAAGGGAAGACAAGTGATACCTGACATATACTACACAAATATTCATGTGAGGGGAAGCATATAGTATGTGTACAGGTTGATAACTATGTTTTCAACTTTTGTCCAGACAAATACACTGTATGCCCCCCCCCCCCCTCCCCTCCACAGACCACCATACTCACAACTTCCCCTTTAGCAATGGCACCTGTATTGTTGCACAAGGGGAATGTGTCTGAAGACCATTTCCCAGCTGGCCGATAGTTACCCTTCCCCTTTACTATTAATAGACTCAATAATCTTCCTTTTCAAGAAGATTTCACAGGTGAATATAGTAGCTATCTACCCTCTAGCACTTTTGAATAGTAACAAAGTAATATCTTTGATTTTTTCTTTCTGACCCTTGAAATGTTATTGGAGAAGTTTTATAATAAAATTGATATCATATGTAGCCACTCTTAAAGGTAATACAAAGTTTTGGTATATGTTTATGAATTTGGTTCAACTGAATAAATTGGAAGCATATACCATCCTACAATATTCAGTTATTGTTGTGGCGGTTGTAATCGAGTCTAAAGTTATGAAATTGTAAATAATAACCTCTTTATGTTGTATAGTTCCCTCTCAAGGTCAAGATATTAATTAAGCTATACAACAATTTTTCTTGACGACAATCGACCGATTAACCATTCCAGTTTGGCAATTATATATCGCAACTACACATTCTGATATTTTTATGGTCGCAGCTACCATTGTACGGCCGTAGGCGCTATTTCAAATTTATCAAAATTTACCGGGAGCACCGGTAAATTGTTGTATTCAATTTTTCTCGAAAGCAGAAGTGTTTTAGGGTCTAAATTTTCTAGTGCTTATAATATATCCATAGGGGCATCCAAATATATCAAAATTGTAAAGAACCACTTTCCAAAATTTACCAAAACTTTGTATTACCTTTAATAAGAAATCATACTGAATCTTGTAATCCATCTTCATGAGCACAGTTATAATATGCTTTGAAGGGGGATTATAAGTGAGTGAGTGCCCATCACTTAATACTATCCTTATTGCTTTTATTGTCTCTGAACCTGTCTTCGTTCCAAAATAAGCATTGTTTAAAACCCTATTTCCTTAATTTATTCATGGATTTTGCACATTCTAAAATAAGGAGAGATTTGTTATTACTTCCTCAATATGGCCTCCTTCTGTCCAATTATCTTGACATGATTAAGAGCTAATAACATCAGCGGCCCCAAACTAGCCATGGTTATGTGGGTAATAAGATTCTCAGCCACTTTGAGCCCCCAAATATTTCATATCCTCAGAGAATGAACTAAATTCTATTTTTTAAATGTTATTCAAACACACTCTCCCTCTAAAGGGATCGTTTAACAATGTTAAATCTGAGATGCATGGCCCTACCGTATCAGTGTCAGTGATATGGTGTACCAGTAATATTGAAGCCCTAAAAAAAATTGCGCTTCTAAATGATCAAGAAGTACTTTAAAAAAGTAAAAGTCTTTGAGTGACTGATTTTTACCATACTCGTTTTCCCCAATAGACTGTAGTGTTAGGAAAACCGTTAGGCAAACACAAAATTTCCAATCATAAATATCTTCATAATTAGACAGGCGAACAGCTTGTAAAAGTCATGGGGTTCCTGACTGACCTAAAGCTTTATGATTATCATTGCAGCATGAGCTAAATCCAGGATTTTTTTCAGAATCTGAGACAAAGTTACCAGATCTCTTTAAGTAAATTGAACTAGTTCTCTTTTTGTTTAGGAAATGAGGATTGCAATGCTTTATTTTATATTATGTAGTAGATTATAAAGCAGATAATAATTAAATCCTATTTAATTGTTAACTTCCACAACCTGACATAGAGGTCAAATGGAAAACCATTCAAACATTTGTATTTTTCTCCTGCCACCATTGTAAAATCCTTTCTTATATACAAAGTACCTTTGCTTGTACATCTTTTCTAGGTTTCTCAGGTAGTGGCCCCATTTCCATGCTTTTAATTTGTGCAGACTTGCCACTAGTGTAAAACATTTCTAATCAATATTTCTTTTTTTCTTCATTACAGATGGAAGTCCCATATCTATGGATTCCTCATCACCTTCTAACCAGACCCTCACCAACGACTCTGATGGAAGTAGGAGTGTAACACCAGCTCCAAGCGACATGTCCGATGTGAGCAGTGCCAGCTATGATCTTCCACCTCCACTGTGCAGCCCTAATGATCCTAAGATGTACAGCATATGCTATGGAGGAGTAAGTAAGGCTGGAGGAATGCCTGGAGGGCCACCATCCACCAGCAGACAAACTCCAATCAGTGCCCTCAGTATGGCCACCAACATCTCCTCCAATGGATTGCAGTACACCCAGTCATTGATCAACGGCGTTGGTAGGTCTGAGACATCAACTGCAGTCACTAGCTCTCAGCAGATGAGTGGACAGAACATGGGGTCTCTTGGTCTGCAGAATCACTTTCCTATAGCTTCCTCTGCGACTTCTTCTGGTAGCCAGGCTTCAGACTTCTGGGCCACACCTATACCAGGAGCCATGATGAAAGCAAGGGAACGTTTTTATGGCTACAAACCATCACCCAAACCTGAGCAACAAACCAGTCAGACAATGACAGAGTCTGACACAGATACTGTGACACCAGTCACAAGTCCAAGGACTCCTACAGATTCAAACAATACGTTCTTTGGAATGTACCCTGGGAGTTACAATGTTATAAGAAAGAAGTCAAAGGACAGTACCTACACCGTCTACTCTAATGGAATGAGTGCTAGTCTTATCAATAAACCAGCAGATGTGATCTCACCTACAAACTCTTTAGATAGGAAGCAGAAATTCAATCGTTATGTGTCTGACTTGCAGGTACAAGCACCTCAGGCATATGATGCTCTGAGCCAGCTCAAGGCGGGTGAGGAAAGAACCAAAGCTATGTCCAGGGAGCAGAGAGCAGAGATACTGGAGCAGATGCGAAAGTCAAAGTCTGGTGGGCGCAACAGCAGTATGGCTACCCCTCCTGCTACTCCCACATCTCCACCAGTCATACCCACTACTACCAATGTGTCAGCTATGTTGGCAATGTCTTGTGCTTCTGAGTCACCACTGAACAAGGAGGAAGCAAGGACCACTTCCTTCAGGACTTCATACAAAGAAGGTATAGCTGCACAGAACCTTGATCCGGACAAAGCCATCATCCAAGCAGCAAAGAGAATGGAAGACAACCGAAGTGAACCAGACACTGAACAAGGGGAAGTTGAGCACACGGACGGGAGTGCTGAATCAGATGACATTGCAGGACGTCCAACAACTCCCAAAAGTGTAACATTAGATGCTGTGGAAGAATCGGAGGAACACACGCCATATGTCTTTGATCCAAAACGACAACCAGGAAGTTCTATATTAAAAGGTAGCAACAAGAAAGACAATCTACATGCTAAGATTCACAAATCAAAGAAAAAGTTGAATATCTCTACAGACCCATTTGCAGACACAACCATTGGTCAAATGATGGCTGCTGATTCTCCTTATGACAATGTTCCTTCTAATAGTAGAACTATTCGCTTCTCTGAGACGGTAATTGTTGAAAACACTCCCGTTCGTGTATGTCTAGTTTCCGGGAAACCAAGGACTAATATGACTGACTTTAAAGCTCTCTTGCAGCAGCAGTCAACACCTATAGGTTCAAGGACAGTGTCTGCATGTTATGCACTCAATGTTAGGAGTAGTGTCAAAGGTCCAAGGAATGCAGAGCTTTTGTATCGCGGTATCTTGCAGGAGGAAGATGAAGCCAAGAAGGCTGAAGATGATAGACATTCTACAGAAAGCCCTGTCCCAGAAAGGAAGATAGTGACTGTTAGTGACTTAAAGAATGCCATGGCATCAGCAAGGGGCAATGTTAGGATGGTGAATGTGGAGGAAGCCAGAGAAAAGCATGAGATTGTGAACAAATCAAGTTGTGCAACGGTGACTGCCATACCAGAAATGTCCTCACTACCAATCAGGGAAACTGTAATAAATGGTGCAGATGACTCACCAGAAAGTGATGCAAAAAATACAGAAGAGACTGATGCAAATCATCCACCTGTTACACCAAGTTTGGACACAGGTGCAGATGATCATTGTAAGAACGGTTGTGAAGTAAGAGGTGCACCAGAGACATTATCCAGTAATAACAATAACAACCATAGAGAGGAAGATTCCATCCATAGTGGGTCTATGGTAGGAGTTCCTTCCACTGATATCCCCAAGTACAAACCTACTCCTGATACTCCAGCAACCCTGGTAGAATCAACCAAGAATCGTGATGAAGACTCTACCGTGAGACGCATCCCCAAGCATTCCTGGTCAGATACTGATCTCAACCGTACGGACCTCATGGCTGCCATTCGAGATCGAGGAAAGCAGGGTGACAAGCGAGAGTCAGCTGTGGCCAGATTGGAGGAAGCAAGGGACGTTGGTAAGAAAGGCAGCCCGGCACGAAGGGCCATGACGGTCAGTAGGTCAGAGGGTAGTATCCATTCCATCCTGGACTCAGTCAAACACTCAATACAGAAGATGTCACCTAAACATGAAGCTCATGATGGACCTGACATGGACTATCCTTCCGATGCTTGGGACTGAGTGTATTCAGTCTGATTCTCTTACAAGTAGAAACAACCGTATGTATAACTAGACACCTGTCCTAACCAGTTTCTAAACTAAATACTAAAATGAAGGCTTTTGATGAGTTGCAAGCCAAGTCAGTTTTGAACAATTAATACTTATACTGTTCATTTTCATCCTTTTCTTTTTTAACATAAGACACATTATATGTGATATAGGTGATACATGAAAGAAATGTTGTTATTATCCTTGTAGCAGTCTGCCATTGTGTTAATTGTTACTGCTATGTTACTTCAAATTTTGAGGATAATTGTTTTGTTTGAATAGAGGTGTTGACGAAAGGCATATTACTTCTGTTTTTTTCTTCTTTCAAAATTTTAAATCGTTCTAAAATGCACAAATTAGTATTTTTTTTAATTGATTTCCGTATGATATGACAGAGCTTTCCATAAACACTTTTTAAAGATGACTTCCTAAGAAGTCATCAATGTCACTGCCACTTTCATTCAGCTTTTTAAAGTAAAATGTCTTAGCTTGATATGCAGATTTTTAAAGTAATGTTCATGATGAAACTTTATTTTTGTCTTGCCTGCGTAGCATAAAGTGAGACATAGGTGCCGCTTTTCTGATGACGGCGGTGGCGTCAACATCAGAAACTTAACCTAAGATTAAGTTTTAGTATAATTTTAAAAGTATAAGTTCTCATTCAATGAAACTTGGACTAAAGGGTTATCAAGTATTCCCAATCATGTGAGCAGAATTTCCGGTTAAAAAATCAAGGTCAAAGGTTATTTCAGGTCAACAGACTTGGACTATGTTATGACATCATTATCGAACACTTAACCTCGGGTTAAAAGTGAAATCTACCATACGTAGACAGGAATTATTTTAATGTCTGTAAAGCTTTCTGTGTGTTTCTTGCCCTAGCTTTTTACATTGCCTTTTTATAGTTCAGACAATACTCTTCCATATACTCCCCATTATTTAGATTACTACAAACAGGCTCTGAGCATACACTACACATACAATAACCACATGTACAGTTCATTTGAATCCACACTTAATCAAGTCAAAACCAATTTTCACTTTGAAGAAGTCTTGGCCCTTGTATTGTTGATGGTCAATGAATGAATGACATGAATGTTTTATTAAAGCTGAGAGTAACGTGAGCTATCTTGCTCTTACCAGCTGGTAATGATCTGACTGGCTAGCTGTGCACCCCTACTCCAAGCCTCCACAGACCCTCTTCTACATTCAATGTTAGCATTGTTCACATCGGACTCCTAGTTTTTAAGTTTGCAAAATCTCAGTTATAAACAGCGATCCACTGAAAAACATAAGGGTTCACAGGGAATCGAACGAATTATTCAAGGTTGACTACAAGCCGGGTAAAGCATTCATTTGATCTTCAAGCTAGCTTAAATTCACAGTTAATTACGTCCAAATGGCGCAGAACTTTGATCGGAGCCCCCCCCCCCCCCTCTGTTGGTAGTAATCGTGCTTAACTGACGAATCTGCCGTGGTTTGAAACTTTGAGTTAACTTAAAGCATTGTAAGCAAGAGTGTGTCTTCACAGTCCCTGTAAAATACAAGATATCTTCAAAATTAAAAGCCATCCATCCATCCATCCAAAAGATATTTGATATAGCGCCTTTTCCTTGCAGTTACAAAAAGCTGCACACATGCTTAAAGTTACCTGCTTATTGTGTGACCCTCACTGTTAACATGTTGCTGTAGGATAGGGGGCCAAATACAGATAGAAAGGGAAGAAGTATGATTGTAAGGACTGAAGGTTTCACTTCCTCCTGGTCTATTCTTAGTGTGGTTTGTTTAGATGGAAATAATCAGGATTAGTTTTTATCACCATGTTGACTCTGAGATGTTTGGGTTTGTTATCGAGATTAGAGATAACCCTCTGGACTTTTCATTTAGATCCTTGCTCAACTCTTGGTAGACTTCTTGCTTTAATCTGAAATATTGTATACTTCTCTCTCGTTTACCTTTTTATGATAATAATAATAATAATAGTGGCTACTTATATAGCACAGAGGTCCACCTTTTGGTGCTCAAGGTTATTAGAGAAAAATACATGTAACAAATATAAGAAAGAAAAAACAAAACTAAATTCTCCTAGACATAGTAAATTAGAATTTTGCAATAATTACAGTTGTGATTGAACGTTTGTGTTGACGACCGTTAACGTATTTGTAGATGGAGTTCATTCCAGAGTTTCAGACCCATGGCTTAGAAAGCCTGATCACCCCAAGCATGTAAGTGACCAACAATGATTAGCCAGTAGAAAGAGTAAAACAAAAATTAAATTGCATGATCAACTTATGGCATGATAAATATGTTACACAATCCAGTATTGTCAAAGTAAGAAAGAAAATCATTATTTAAAACCTGTAACATAGAGACATTGGCTTCTTGGATATTAAAGATGAATCAACTGAGCTGTCTTTTGGAGATCAATTTTGGGAGATATTAAAAGCTTTACAAAAATACACTGTACAGACTTAACCATCAAAAAAGACAATTCAATTTTCCTAACCTAACTTTTTAATGTGTCTTCTAGGTCTGTATGTGTCCAAATATGGCAGTGAGAACCTTTGCTCTCCCTTTTCTGTGTACACTGAACAAATGTGTAATATTTGATTTCTTTGTACAAAAGAAAATCATTATTTCTGATTAATGAGTATACAGAGAAAACATAGGATGAGTGGATGGGAAGTTAAACAGGAAGAATTTAACTATGAAACCATAAAAAGGTCAACCCGCCAGGGTCAATATATCTATGCAAATAGTCTGTGATTAGGTTGTTCTTCCTCTTTCGTTTTTAGGAATTATGTTCTGTTTATCTATACCAACACGACCTAGAGATCAGTAGAGGAATTGATATTTAACCTGTGGTATACTTTTAATATGAATAGACCTTTTGTCAATGATGAATAGATGGGTAGCATAGGGTTTTAGTAAGAGGTAAAATGTTATGATCGATACAGAGATTTCAATCACGATGTACAAGTCATGTGGTTTTGATAAATGTTATTCTTCAGAGCAGTATTTATTAGTTTGCAAAGGTATTTCATTGAAAAGATTACAAGTACTGTGTCAGATTAGTTGATATCTTGATATAAGCACAAACTGAGTTGAGTTCTGGTATATTGATACGAAGGTTTATTCAAAATTTATCAGGGTTATTACTTGAGAGGAGCTGGAAACACACAGCAGCGTGCTTTTGAACTTGTCGTCTCATAGCTTCATTCAGCCCGGCCCGGCCCGGCCCGGCTGAGTGTATGAAGTCTGTGAGGAAGAGTTTTGAGAGTTGCCTGCTTGCGTTATATCCAACCTCTTCATAGTTAACACTTTCAATACCATAGAAATAGATTGCCAAAATTATGATCAAAGTCTAAATTTGATGTGCAGATACTATTCCACATATTGACTAGAATTGTGTACTGTTACATATTATATATATATATATATATATATAGAACCTTTCCTCAAGTCTGTACATGTAAGGTGCTCTTGGTACATGATCCAGTCAAAAGATTAAAAAGAAGTTTGATACATGACCCACCCATCAGCAAAGATTGATTAATAATTTATCAGTTTTTCCCAAGTTTATCCTGACCTTAACATTTGAGTGTTAAAGCAGTTTAGCTTGTAGAGATTGGTCAAGTTTCTCTTCCAAGGTTTGAAGATGTCAGAAGCATTATGAGATGTTCAGCTTTGCGGAGAAACCAGAGACCTGTCTCAGGAAGGCAAAATTAAGGAAGTTTTTTACCAAGAGTTGACGAAGAGAAAGGATGAAAGAGATAAACAACTTGGGCTAGGTCATCAGCCTCCCTTGAACTCCAAAAGTTGACCTTTGATCATTATCACGCTCCAAGCTGGTCATGTGACCAAGGTATAACTTGGTATTGGTTTTTATTCCCAGGATGCCGGAATGCACAGGTCTACATGTATGCAATGGTGCTGGGCTTTTTTTCTTCCTAGGATGGATGTGCAAGTGCAAGCCTAAATGCAAGCCCTTGGGGTGATTCTTGGAATGTCTTTCCATGTGCAAACATAAGGTTCAGAGCTGATGGATGTATACCTGCTGATGGGCATGTTCCTGCGTAGTGCTGGTCTGCTTGGTTTCCTAAGTATGTTCCATTAAAGGGATGAGGGGTGTGAAAAGCAAGATACTGGTTATATTTAGATGTATGTTATAGTGTTCTCTGGCGTAATGTTTGCCATATCATATGTGTAGTTGGCTTCTACAAACTGTATTTGGTCACTTACCGTACTCTCCTTCTCTTTCCTGTACTCTTGCTAAGATTATCAATTGTTCTGTTTCAGCTTTCTTAATTTGTTTTTCCCTTGTGTTTCTCCCACACCAAACACAATGTCTGTCTTTCATTCTCATCCATCCCTCCCATTCTGCCTTTCTCACTTAAACAGATTTTCTATGATCTCTTTCTTATTCTATATTCCTCTATCCATTGATCAATTTCATTGGTTATTTCCATTTTTCTCTTATCTCTTTCTCCATCAGTTTCTAAGTTGGTCTCTCGCTCTCTCTCTGTCGCCCTCTCTGTTATTCCATCTTGTCCGATTACTCCACCTCTTCTTCTATTCCATCTCATGTAATCTAGTACCGGTAATATAATGGGAGGTCATTCATTCCTTTATATGCCTTGGGATTGTAAGAGACCTATACAATCACAACATCATAGCTGCCCTATCGGGTTACCTACCCTCATGGGCCCCCAAACTGTAGTGCAGTCCATCAGCTAGCGATGGCCCCTAATCCATAAGCCCCTAGCCTACAGAGGATGCTATGTGTTTCCTAAATATATACAATATTGCTTTGCAGCATTTGAGTTCTTGGTCAAAATTGCAATTCGGACTCATCGGTTTCCTGCTCTATATGGGATCAGAATTTTTCCCCTGGTGGACGTTCGTTTGAACTTTGAATTTTACCTCTGTAATAGGGAAAAACAACATATACCGGTAGGTTATTTGATATTACGATCTTGTTGTTCACTGTGCTTTGCTACAAGTTGATAGAATCATGCCATTCAATATATATATATATATATATATATATCAGTTAAATGTAAATCATTCATTCATTCACGACTTGCCCACCTAAAAAATTATGGAATATATTTTAATAATAAGACTATTACAACCTGACTAACATATCTAAGCATAAATGTTGCTGTAAAGAATTCATGTACCTTTCCAAAGCTCACGGGGGCAAAAAAGCGCTAAAAATCAAGAAATCAGTGATTTTGTAACCAAGTTTTTTTCACCTATCGCAAGCCCTTCGAGTGTGATGGTATCTTCAAAAAGCCAAATGAAAAACAAACACCGGACCTGCTGATGCATTGACTTTATGTACAAATTTGATTGCAACTCCAGACTTGCCTTGATTCGACCACAATGAAGCTGGGTGCCGCAACTTGGATCTTGGATTAGGTTCCTCTTTTTGCCCTTTTTACTTTGACACATGCACCTTTTCTTTTCTAATAACTGTTCTTTTCCCTTTTAATAAGTGCCTACTTTTCCTTTCTCTATAACATACCGGTACACCCCTAGTTCAAGGTGATCTAGAGCCCCCTTTTCTGTAATTTTCTCTAGAGCTTGCTCGCTCCCATTTATAGATGTTATAAGTATACTGATGAAAGAACTTTCCACTCTTTCTTCATTAATTTTTGCTTAATACCAATCAGGGTTTTTTCCTCCCTTCTTTATAAGATGTAATTCTTTGCACTGGGACCTCACAAATCTTAGTTTGCTCGTTTCCCTTTGTAGGTGCCCCCCTTTTTTCTGCCCACCCCCCCCCCCTTTTTTTGGGGGGGGGGGGGGGAAGAACTCAATAGTTTTTGCTCATTACCGGTACCCCACTGCATGCACAGGTGGTAAACATTAACAAAAATAATAATGAAGGGGGGGGGGGGGGGGGTAATTCTCACACTAGTTTACGATTCTAAAAATAAGTAGAGGATGGAGAAAGGCTCAATTTGTTTTGTGTAGTTATAGCTATATATCGATTAAGAACTGGTACCGTATTTCAAACTAGATCCCCCCTATTTATGCAATTATAACCCCTTATTTTACACGTTAACGAGTGGATGAAAAAATACCATTATGTTTAGCGTGTCAAGGAGACTTCTTAATAAAATGGCCATATTTTGTGCATTTCAAGGAGGATAAAGAGTGTCTAATCTAAATATCCCCCTTTTCATCAAATCCACTCAAATTGGATTAATGATAATTTAAACAAAAGTCAAAGCAAAGATGGTTAACATACTAAGCTGTTTTATTTTTTGTAGGGGTGGTTTCTCGGCGTCCTGGGTTTCTTGGTAGTTTTTGGCGAGTACGCCAGATGAGGATGATTCCTCAATGTCCTAGCTGTTGGATGGACAATGTGAGTGAGGTGGTATTAAATCTTTTTATTGCATCTTCTTTTATTGCTTGGCCTTAATGTGATTCAAGACTCTATTGATTAGGAATTAGTCACTAAATTTGTTTCTTCATGTTATTTTCCTTTCTCAAGTTGTATTTTTTCCTTGTCGAATTCTCACACTTAGATGATTTATCGTTCGGTTTTGTCATCATTCAAATGAGTGTAATCCATGAAATTCGTCTCACCATCGTCTAACTGCCTCTCGATATGATTGTGATTGTAGCATGTGTAGTGTATTATTTTTCTCATTAAGTAGTTCTGCCATATATTCTGGCGAACAATTAGGGGCCTGCAGTCTCTCTGCCATTAGGCCTCCTATCAATTGCGGAGATGGTGCAAACCAGTGCAACATCATTCACCGTACAATTCCACCATTGGAACACCATTCACCATACAGACTCTACCATTAAAACACCATTCATCATACAAACTCCACCATTGAAACACCATTCACCATACAGACGCCACCATTGAAACACCATTGGCCAGTTGTTCTGTTGGGGATTGCCCTTCCCCTCTCTTCAGTTCGTTATTAATGATTGCGGTCTTCCTGACGTCGCTGATGTCCATGAGGCTTTCCTCATTATGGGATCGATGCAAGGGATGACACTTTTAACGCTCACGCTCAGTCTCCCGCTGTCCCATAGCTTCATTCAGCCCAGCCCAGCCCGGCTGAGTGTATGAAGTCTGTGAGGAAGAGTTATGAGAGTTACCTGCTTGCGTTATATCCAACCTCTTCATAGTTAACACTTTCAATACCATAGAAATAGATTCCCAAAATCTGACTGGCTGATGTTCCTTCACTTTTAAGATCTAGAGCAGTGGCATTCCTTGCAGGCTCAGTTGAAGTATGGTAGGGGTGATTTCTCAGCGTCCTTTGTGGCTTGGGTACCATAACTCATCTTCTGTTAAGTATTTGTTCTGGTCTACATCCCCCTCTGGTAACCAGGGGCAGTGTTTCAACTGGGTCCCATCTCAGCTTCCATCTTAAGATTTATTCCTTTCTTTCCACTGACATCTAAACAATACATTCATGAACAGTTACCGGTACAACAAATCGTCATCATCAAGAATAAATTTATTTCTCAGCATCCTACTTTGAGTGAAAATGTAGTGAATAAACTGTCACATCCTGACGCTCTATGAGCTAATTCAGCACAGATCATTATCACTGTTATTACATCATCATAATATCTTACTTGTGTAAACAAGAGGGGGGGCATCCCTTGAAATAAATTCTGCCGTTTTGAGGCAGAATACTCCACAATCTGCTGAATTATACTGCTGGGGATTGTCTTTCCCAGATGAATATGTCCAGCCATCCTCCTTAAAAATTTCCTTCCTCTTGTCAAGGCTTTCTTCTTTAAGATAATCTCTGTAATTGAAATTAGAAATAGTACGGAATTATATATAATGGAAGTCTATTTCACATACTATAGATTTATTGACTGTTATGAGAGAGGCCTATATACATGTATATTCGTTTATTTATTCACAGCAACCAAAGGGTTGGATTGATAATACAAACATTTTCAACATGATTATGAACATTTAATTGAGTACAATAAAATTGATAAATTAAGAATATAAATACATGTAGATCAATAATACAAAGAACATGATAAATCATTCAGGTATATCATATTACAAATAAATAATTACAAGAAAAAAAAAAGGAAACAACATAAACTTGAATAGAGAAGAAAAGGGAGCAAGAGAGGGAAAAAGAAAAGAAAGTAAAGAAGTGAAAAAGCTGCAATGATGATCAATCAAGTAAATTCTACATCCAAATATCAAAATAGATAATATAATTATAAAGAACGTCAACGTACGGGTATAAACTGATAACTGCATATACTGAATGATTATTAATGACTCATTCAATCTGTCGGTTGGTCATTCATTCATTCATTCATTCATTCATTCAATCAATCAATTAATCATTCATTCTAACATGTTGACCTACCATTATTTATATGTAGTGCTAATCGTTTGATCACTCTTTCAATATCATTATTTATATGATATTTCTTTCCATTCTTAAATTACTTCTTAAATAAAGTGACATTTCCTCAGTCACTAGCCCTGAACACAAATGAATCAGAAATAATGTGCATTATTTTATTGGGGACGATCAACATTTATTCTCTTTCCAACTTACAGATTCATTCGTAATGTTCATTATGATATCACTATATCAATCGCAAAGTTTTATCGTCATTCATAACTATTTCAACAAAACATGCATGATATCAACAATTACTATTCATCTTATATCATGAATAATTCCAGTGTTCATCACACATTGGCTTTAATTAGTCAGGGCTTTAATCATCATCGCAGCTCGAGAGCTGAATTACAAATGATTTTACAATAAAAAGTGCATGAACTTGGCTCCCTTGGCTGCTGCTATGCCGAACCTGGACGATGCGTCCACACGCTGTGGAGAAATCACACATTGGCTTTAATTAGGCAGGGCTTGACACCAACATATGTAAATAATCATTTAAGATGCAAACATAATAGGCACATTCATTCAACATAAAAATACACAAAATGCATAAAGCTTACCGGGTACTTTTTTAAGTAATCATTTAAGATGCGAACATAATAGGCACATTCATTAAACATAAAAATACACAAAATCCTGAGACGAGACCCTCACTTCCATCATAGTATTCACATCAAATAAATACAATTATCTTTAACTGCATTTGTACGTTGAGTGCAAAAGTGCATTCAGTTATACCCATGTAAATTTATGCATTCATCTTATTGATATTCTTAATTTTTGGTGATTAAAAGGTGATTAAAACAATATTTCGAGATGGTTCCCATACCTGGTCATTCACCCAATTCTCGTCCTTTATAGATTCCAAGTCTTCTGTTGAAATGGTCATTCCAAATCCTGATACTCCGAGGCCATCTGCCATCTTGACTTTCTTGCCTTGATGAAGTATAGAATAGAATAGGAATTTTTCAGTTCAGTTTGTTTTATTATCATATCGCAGCTACAGCTGAATTACATGACAATTTACAATCAAATTAAAAATAAAATCACATTTCATTTCTAAACAAGATATTTCATAATACAATGCATTTATATATATTTAAAAGAGGTATATACAAAATAGATACTTAACATGTAATATAATTAATATTAGTTAATCTGAGAAACATTAACTTACTCCAATTCCAGAAAAAAATTCTGTATCAGTGTTTAGGCATAGTATATAACATTTGTCTGGCTGTCAGAGAGAAGTCTTGAAGGTTCGTGAAAAAGATGTTGTCTAGCATCAACTGTTTTTAATTAAATCATTCTGTTTGGTACAACTGGTATTGCGATGACATTTGACCTTTGACCTTGATTTCCATCTTTGACCTTTCTAGTTTGCTCATGATATGGTGTGTACTGTCTACTTGTCTTTAACAATGTACTGATGTTTCCAAAGTCAGTTCGTCAAATTATTTTTCTGGTTAGTTGGTAATGGGGTTAGGTATATGACAATTAGTTTTTTCAGATAAATGCTAGGAAATTATTCCAGTGTGCAGCTTGATTAACTAAGCTCTTTCTCTGTTTCTTTCAAGATGATTTGGTTAAACTCTCTATTTTCTGCCACTTTTTAGCTGTCGAGTCAACTCTTAACATGGTGCAAAAGTTGAATGTATTTTTGAGATGTACAACTCACAAAGAGTATTCATATTTTACCTTTTTTTGAATCATTGTTCAAAATCAAACAGCATTAAGTGTTTTAAACTGGAATTGATTATGTTTTGTTGAATATTATTGACTATCTTATGTTAAGTATTTGAGCTTCCTTCAGGGTGCCATCGTCAATGCACAAAGGCGGTCTCACCCTTACATGGCTTCTCATAAGATTGCTTTCAACATATTTATTGTTTATGTTTAGTTCATGCGAGGTAGATTGTCTTTCAGAAAGGTTCAACTTTAATGATATTCAACTTTGATGGAGTACAATATAATTTTACATTCAGCAAATGATATGCAAGAATGCTTTCAAACAGGTATTTCAAATCTGAGTTACAGATCGGTAGTCACTTTACACCTTTCGGGATAGAAGTATCAGGGATTTTGACAAACCGTGTAACGGCTACATTGGTAGAGAGTTTAATACAGGAGATGTCCTTTGCTAATTCATGACGCTATTGCTGTAGCTTGTAGAAAACTGGTAGAACATGTGTAGCTCTGCCACTAATTTCTGCCGAAACACTTGTGTGTGCAAATATAACATTGTTTGTATTCAGGGTTTGCTGTAAAACTATTTTCATGTACAAAGTATATATGAACAATCAATAGATTAATAAGTGAGTAGAATAAACAAATTGATAAAACAAAGCTTGCTGGTCTGAGCTAAGAAGTTGTGTATGTGTCAGAGATATTGGACTACAGTTGCTGAAGATTTATACCAAGTAACAAAGGATGACAATACCTTTACTGTGTAGAAATATTTAGGACAGCTTAATGTAAACTATTGTTAAGCTAAACTGTGGGCTAAAGCTTGTTGACCAAGTTTTTCATTCTCTATTGGTCTATTTTTTACAAAGTAATCGTGTAAATGTTGGGTCAAATCATCTGTGAAATGTCTTCATGATATTGTGATTCTAATTCATTGTAATGCCATTGGTGTATCCATCTCTGTTCAAAGTGAGAGATCGGTGTGGGTCATCAAAGAGGGTTTTTTTTCTTCAATTTTTTTTTACTTGGACTCCATGCAGTGTATGAAGTTGGTGTTACAACGGAAAGCTGGTTAATACATACATGTACCGGTACATCGCTCTCTTTCAAAACACATGACAAAACTGTACAAAGTATACATAGTTGAATAGGTGATAGAGATTTGTTATTTATTGATGATAATGATGTATGAAGATTGAGATGTATTTTTAAACATATTCAGAAGTTTTATGACTCCACCTATTTTGACCATGTACAGTGTAAATTTGATTATTTATAGAAATTGATGTGTAGTTGTAGTCTTGGTGATTTGGACAAAGGGATGATATTACAGTCCAAAGAACTCGTGTGATTCTGAATGACAAGTTGTGTGCCAGTCTGGAATAGATGATTGGTTTGAACAAAATGTAAGATACAAACATTTTTTTATATTCCTTGAATGGAAATAAAAAGTCTGACTGTTCCAAAAATATTAGGCAGGGAGTAGCTACTCCATCAGTAGGATAAGGTACTTCAAAATGTTGTTGCAAAGATTTATAGATCTTGATCATGGCTTTCAGATTGACTGTCACACCTTTTGATTTAGAGCGATAGTTCTGTCTTACTGGCAAGATGCAGTGTTTCATCACGTTGAAAATTAACAAGGGAATTGTTCTGGTTGGTAGCGTTATGGTCTGTTTATGTTGTCCATGGGGTTTCAAAATCTACACTGAGGCGAGGTCTAATACCTTCCATTGCACAAACTTAAAACCATTGTGCTTGGCTATCACAATTCCATGATAGAAATATTCTGGTTTCATTGATATTTAGAGAGAAAAAACATCCGTTTATAAACCCACCACCACATGCATTTTTATAATGCCTGGAAGGAATCAAGATTTGCTCTTTTATTTAGTTGTAAATAGTGATCTATTTGTAGCCAATTGTGGTGCTACAGGTAATAAGAGATTATTGATGTAAAGAGCCATTTTAACAAGAATGAAATCAAGTTTACTGTCATTCAAATCTTGAAGTATATACTAAAGATTCTTGTGTAATGATATCAAACCTTGTATATTAAAAGAGATGTTTTGTTTAGTTTTGATGATATTTGACTGAACTGAATGTATGTATTTGCTAGTATTACAAGTCGCTACTGGACATCTTGTTTTAGCTTTTCATTTTTCTCTAGCCTTGAAGTCCAAGCTCAATGTAAATTTGTAGATCAAATTGTGACAAGAACAACTGTAACCTCAATTTTTGCTGCCATTTGATTTTTTTTATAATATAAAGTGATATTGTTCTTGAAATCAGAAGCAATGATTTTCGTTATGCATTCCTTTGTATCATTTTAATTGATGGAAGAGAACAAAGTTCATACTTGACAATGACTGTTAGAGTTGCACAACGTGAACGTAGACTGCTATGTGCGCCTTAAAAGGACACCACATTGCCTTAACGGATGTCACACGTGGCAGTCCATGATCTCTTTGTGCAAATCTTAAAGTCCCTATTACCGGTATCATTACAGAGAGGGGGAGAGACAGGAAGAGAAGAAGGAAGAGAGAAAGGAAGAGAGGAAGGAAGAGAGGGAGGAAGAGAGGAAGGAAGAGAGGGAGGAAGAGAGGGAGGAAGAGAGGGAGGAAGAGAGGAAGGAAGAGAGGAAGGAAGAGAGGAAGGAAGAGAGGAAGGAAGAGAGGGAGGAAGAGAGGGAGGAAGAGAGGGAGGAAGAGAGGAAGGAAGAGAGGGAGGAAGAGAGGAAGGAAGAGAGGGAGGAAGAGAGGGAGGAAGAGAGGAAGGAAGAGAGGGAGGAAGAGAGGGAGGAAGAGAGGGAGGAAGAGAGGGAGGAAGAGAGGGAGGAAGAGAGGGAGGAAGAGAGGGAGGAAGAGAGGGAGGAAGAGAGGGAGGAAGAGAGGGAGGAAGAGAGGGAGGAAGAGAGGGAGGAAGAGAGGGAGGAAGAGAGGGAGGAAGAGAGGGAGGAAGAGAGGGAGGAAGAGAGGAAGGAAGAGAGGGAGGAAGAGAGGAAGGAAGAGAGGAAGGAAGAGAGGAAGGAAGAGAGGAAGGAAGAGAGGGAGGAAGAGAGGGAGAAAGAGAGGAAGGAAGAGAGGGAGGAAGAGAGGGAGGAAGAGAGGAAGGAAGAGAGGAAGGAAGAGAGGAAGGGGGAGAGAGGAAGGAAGAGAGGAAGGGGAGAGAGGAAGAGAGAGAGGTAGAGAAAGCAACAACGAAAACATAACAAGCACTCAAATAAGAGAAAAGAAATTGGTCATAATAATTTCAGTCAATATAAAAGAACTATGAAATGTCATATTCATGTACTTTTAATTCTCATATACGAACATCGTAATCGTTATTTAGCTACACAGTAGCCAATGATACTAATAATGCATGTACAATAAAATATCTAGAGAAATAAGAAGTGGACAAATAATAATGCACGATATAACTACTTCATCTATCTTCAGAGTGATTACTTTAAATCTAAGAATGGAAATACATCGGATATACATGTAACAATTATTACCTCAATTTAAACAAGTAATTCTTACAGAAAGATAGATATTACAAAAGTCTGAGATTTAGAAATAGTGTACTGAAGTGTGACCTCATACCAAGTTGTCAAGGTTGCTGGTTCCAAACAATTTTGTGCTAAACAATGGCTTGGGTATCACACCTGAACCAAACACTGAATTTGCCCTGCTCCAGTCCGTTGCTTGAATCATTTTGTGGTGAACCTCATGGGAAGGCTCTATTTTTTTTAACCAGAAACCTTGACGATGAGTGAGTACTCAGTCATACTACAAAACTTACTCCATACCAATTGATTTCTGGTTAGAGGGGTAACGTATAGTTCTTTTAGGTCTGTAGTCAGTGTTAAGTCAGAAGGGCACTTTAGCAATGCGGCGGAAAGCAAAGAGGACGGGAGAATTCACTCAACCGTGATCAAAAAATGTATGCAGATCGGATTCTGTCTATTGAAACACAGGTGAATGAAATAATTTGTATTGAGGCACTTCACAAAGACTGACCGTAAATCTCTGTGTATAAGGCTCACTTTTTTTCCGTCTGCATAAATCAAAAGTCAGGGGTGCGCCTTATACACAAATACACTTTGGGCGACCTTCCACGCAAGCCGCCGTAAGTGGCGCTACAGTTGGGGGGCAGCTGGGGGGCTTCTGGATAGCACCTGAATGGGAAAGTTGAATGAGCGAGAGCTCGTTCGTACTTAGGCCCGCATCTACTGGCGGTGTGGTGAGAGTGCCTCCGTACCGTAAGATCGAACTCACAACTCTGCTCCAGCTAGCTAAAATTCCTTGAATTATTTATATTCTAACTCTAAATCATTCCGTCTCTCACTCTCTTCAATTCAATAAAATCATCTGCATGTTAACATACACGATAATGAATATGTGGGGCACCGTTACAACGGCGTCTCCCAAACTTCGATTGCCGAAAACGCACGCAAAACTCGCCAATGACGGACATCATCTACCCATTCATCCATCGTAAATGAAATAAATTTAGACAAAATGAAGTTGAAATGTCCGAAAGCGGCAAGGAATAATAAGTGGTTTGTCTGTGAGAAAGCAATGATCGTTGCATGCAAGATGAAAGCGCAAGCTGATAGAAGCCCCCCAGCGTGTAATGATAAACGTAGAGGGCTCACATCCATGAAAATTCGCCCGTATCGGTGTATACACAGGTACAGGATATTTTGAGTCCTCAAAATGTTACTTTTTAGTGGTTTTCGATAAGCACGAGTCATTACGTTTTTTGCGCCAAACGTTTAATCTTGTTTTTAGATCTCTGTAGGGGCAACAAAACCTTGCCGATAATTATTGTTTTTAGAGCTCCGTAGGGGCAACAAAACCATGCCGATAATTATTGTTTTTAGATCTCTGGAGGGGCAACAAAACCTTGCTGATAATTATTTTTTTAGATCTCCGTAAGGGTAACAAAACTTTGCCGATAATTATTGTTTTCAGATGCGGTATGCAATAAATTTGGTTACATTATGAAAATGGTCTATTGTACGGTGATACAATTCTTCCGTCGAGTTTAGGGAAGAAATGCTATTATGGCTGAGAACGGTCGTGAAAATCAACAAGGGGGAGAAAATTTTGGTTCACACATGCGCAGATTGATTGTTTCGCTCGGTTACCCTCGTCTTTTCCTTCCGTCGTGCTTGCGGAAGCGCTCTATATACAGGTTACAAATGAAGACGGGAGCATAGTACAAGACAATCTGGGTTGAGTGATTCTCCCATCGTCTTTGCCTTCCGTCGCGTTGCTAAAGCGCCCTAGTCTTATTTTTAGGACAGCGGTACTGCACAGGATTACATCACATACAAGGATATCACATGTATATACCAAATATAAAGTGTTAATTACATATAATTGAATGGTACTCCAAACAAAAAAAAGGAAAGGAAAACAAAAAAATAAAACAAGACACATGTACACGTGGTAAGAGCCTGTAGCAATAGTAACCCAAGGTACATATCTTAGATTTCTTTAAAGGAAATTTGCAATCTGTGCTAATAACACCATGCAAGATTCAGCGATATATTGCATGTTATATACCTCGCTTAAGAAATCCAGCGATCTGATTAGTCAAAATTAGAGTCATGATTTTAGCCATTCCCTGGGATACCCACTGGCTTACGTGTTAAAATGTTCTTTGTGTGAGCGCAGATACCATACAGTTATTAATTAATTTGGTTGCTACATTTGCACACAGCGCAGATGACCGCTGATATCGATTGTAGGCCTAGATCTTCATTTAATGACGAGATGGCGCCCCTTTGGAAATATGGAGATAAACTTGCTCTTTATATGACACCTCATTTTATGAGTATCAACTTCAGGATCACAAGCAATAAAGGTTTGCATGATAGCATATTACACTTAGACTGCATAGGGATATATGCATGCAATCTCAATGGGAAGGATTTAGCACACAAACTCGAGGGGTGCGCGATCAGGGGGGGGGGGGGGGTTGCTAAAAACATACACACATAATACACACATAAAAAAACTAAAGGGGGGGGGGGGGTAACCCCCCCCCCTCCCCTGCGTACGCGCCTGGCCTTGAATATGTTGGGATCTTGAATAAAAACGACGGTGGTAAAGAATTGAAGTGTTTTGAAAGAAAAGAGTATTTGAAGGAATCTTTGTTTGAGCTAATTGAACAATTACATACCTGCCAACATTTGAAAATAAGAATTAGGAATTTCTAGCACAGTATGCCTTAAAAAAAAAGAGAAATCTGTACCCTTAACAGGCGTTTGCACATGCAGCAGCAATGTAACTGGCAATACGTGGTAAATCTGTAAAAAAAAAATAAAAAATAAAAAAAAAAAAAAAAAAAATTCGCTGCTCTATCATGCAGCCATTCAACGCATAAATGATAAAACAAACTTAATTTGGCTAAAGCAAAAGCAAAACAATTTGTTTTGTTGAAAAATCAGAATATTCCAAATTTTTAAGTCCTAAAAATCCAGAAAATCGTTATATTTTCGGATTATTCGGAAGGGTTGGCAGGTATGCAATTAACAAGGTGAAGTATATTAGTATTGTTTAATCATTTAATTGCAATGAAGATCATTATAAGAGATTGATTCTTTCTTTCCATCCTTGCTTTCATAAGAGCTTGATATTAGCAGGGGTCTTGTCTACAATCGTAAGTCGAGACCCTCCAAATTTTTGTTAAGAAGGAGGCCTGTGCAGACAGTGCCCATACACATCCCCTAAAATATAAATATACATGCATATACTGTGGAGCCTTGGTTTTAAAGATACTTTGTCCCTTTTGCAGCCAACATCAAATTCTTTACAACTTTGCAGGAATTATGATCATGTTATGTATGTCCTATCTGTCAAATTTAAACATTAGCAGTGTCCTAATATTCAAATTATGCAAGAAAACCCGCTTACTTGCTGGACTTCACTGTCAGACACTTATTGAGTGACTTTTTTCTTTGGTCATAAAATATGTGAAGGGCACATGAGCATTTCTCTGCATCAATAACCCACTTCCTGTAATGGCCAAAATTAAACTGATTTAATTTTTGCGCAGCACAAAACGAACGACCATTCAATACAAAGTTCTGTAAATCAGACTATTACTTACTGACTTGGTAGCACTTAAGTCGATTCTACAACTAATAGTCGTTACTTTCCCACTCCAAGCCCCCCCCCCCCTTTTTTTTAGGGAAGTTCTAAATTAGTATTATCTTTCAAATGCCGTTGGACTTTAACTTTTTCATTTTTTTGGCCTGCAAATGGGACATACCATAGTACCTTTGATGTATGAAACAACTGAGAACATTTTATGGGCTTAAAGAAATAAAGACAAACCATGTTTAACAGATGAATTCATACATCTAAGTATAAAGATAGAAAAAGGGATACAGGGTATCGTTTCACAAAACAGCCATAAATGTTCGCAAACACCCCCTGATAAACATGTTTGATTATAAAGCACATGTTACAATGGGATGTTGGTAAACATATACTCAAAATGTTTGTGAGACATTGCCCAAATGATTTCAGTTCTACATGGAAGCATGCATACAATGTAACATTTACTGCAAAACAAAATAGTTTATTCACTTTGTACAGAAATAGCTGTATTCATACAAAATATTGTACCTTTCATAAGTTTTATTATGTTCAGGAATATTCATAATCCCCACAACACTTACAAAAGATGTACACAAAATTGAAAAATGATCATTAAAAAAATACAAAAATATTGCCACCCTATCCCACGATTTCCTCTGCTAGCTAGCAACTAATGTAAACATGGCAAGAGCAACATTAGCAATGAGGATGATTGTACCGAAGATCATGATTAGACTGTAGATGACGTTACGATCAGAAGGGTTGGTTATTACACTAGGTAAAAAGTATTCCACGGCTGCCATCAGAATCCACTGCCCATCCAAGGCATAGCACGGCATTGCGTTGAGGATTGCTAAAGCACCTGACAGGGAGATTAAATATCTGGTGTGAAAAGGGATTGTTAAGGTTTGTAATCTATGTTGATAAATACTTTCTTGCATCAAATCTTATCTAGGCTAAAATGTACATCTATTGTAGTAGACAAGCTAGTGTATGGCATCAAGGATCTTCAAATACCATTCAATTGATCATTTCAAACTAATGAAAACATGCATGATTTTGACAGAAGCATACAGTAATAATAATCTCCTGAGGAGATACACCTGTTTGTATAATTGAGGGAAATGAAGGTTATTGAGGATTGACAAGACCAATGAATTTAACAATTAATAAACATAAATCCCATTACTCGGGTAGATCACTGACAACTCCCTTAGTAAATAAGAAGTTATTAATTATAAAGGATACTTGCAGAACATCTCTATAACCTCAGGCAGTGTAAGAGGTAGCCAGTCATACTTGGGAACATAACTGCTGATCCTCACTGAAATATGAAAGAAAAGAAGAAAATTCACATGTAAAATAAAATAAATACACATTTACAAAGGTCAATGATTAGTGAATGTTTTAGGATATGAAAGGTTGTATGTATTAGAGGCTTTGATACAATCATCCCTGTCTTATAAACCCTTTCCTGTACCGCATAAACATTGCCAAAACTATCCTGTATGGTAGTTTAACGAATGCGGTTTTCTTGAAATTAAAAATGACTGTAAACAAATAATTTCTGGAACATGAAAGGTTTACCGGTTTCCTGGTTTCTCATTGAATGCCTGCCCAGTATGAAAACCAAAACAGACAATGAAACAATACCCCATGCCTCCTTGCAAATAAAGAATGGCGCCTGCCATATGTGGTAATTCATCTTTTTTTTTGGTGATAATTTTATTTAAAAATCAATCATTATGTTTGAATAATGATTATAAATTAGTTAATATTGAGGATTCAGTGACACAGAGACGTAGGTCCATATTTTGCCAAATGAGTATGTGATATCAAAATGTTCAGAAAAATGTGGGCTTTCCAGGAAACACAAAGACTTAACTCCGTCCAACACCCCATTGAAGTCAAAGGCTAGTGAAACATAGACTTAAAAAACTTTTTCTCAAAATGGAGTTACGTCTTTGTGTCACTGACTCCTCGATATGGTAAGTGTATAAAGAATTGAAAAACAAAAACAAAACAAAAATCAAATATACCACTACATAAAGTGAATACATTCTAATTCTAAGTCATTACAGTATTTTGGCTACACGTTTAACTGTCAACTTTATACGGGCGATTTTGGTTAACCGTTATGAAAATACACATATTTGTACATGTATGTAAATTCTCAAGTACTCAGTCATTTCGATGAAGACATAACATGTTCATGGAAAGAGGCTTAAAACGAAACTCCAAAAACACATACACACACACTCAAAAAGAATCTGTCTGGATTTTAAAATAATGGGAAAATGAACATCGGCATCTCCGAACTCAAGATAAGAAAATAATAATTATTGGCGAGACTTTGTTGCCGATACGGAGATCTGAAAACAATAATTATTGGCTTGACTTCATTGCCAATATAGATATCTGGGCCGGAGGGAGAAATGCTAAACGCTTTTGATAAATGCGGTCGTTACACCGTCTGTTAACAGTTTTGATTCGGGCTTACACTGGAGCAGAATCTAGAATAACTCTTCCATACTTTCATATTTAAATTAAAAGTATCTCACCTGTATAGCTAAAGAAGTATGGATCCCCTACATAGAGCACTGGAGGACCTGAGTTATGAGCAACTCTGAGAAGACGACTAGAGTTATCCAAGGAAGGATGCAGACAGACCATCTTTCTGGTTTGGAGGCAATCACTTGCCTTGTGACATCTTGGTAGCTCCGTCACAGGTCTAGCTTCTAAACAAGCATACATCTACAATATAACAAATGCCAAGGAGAATGGTAGGTTACACTAATATAGCACACTACACTTTACGATAGTATCATTACCTCTGGTCAAATCTTAAAGGTACTATGTCCCTTTTGCAGCCAACCTCAAATTCTGTAGAACTTTGCAGGAATTATGAATATGTCATGTATGTCCTATCTGTGAAATTTAAACGTTAGCAGTGTCCTCATATTCAAATTATTCAAGGAAACCTGTTTACTTGCTAGACTTCACTGTCAGACACTAATGAGTGACTGACTGGCTTTTTTTCTTCTTTAGCAATAACATACATGAAAAGAGTTGTAAAGGGTACATGAGCATCTGTCTACATCAATAACCCACTTCTTGTGATGGCGAAGATTAAACTGATTGAATCTTGCACAGCATAAAACGTATGACCATTCGGTACAATTGTCTGAAAATCAAGATTATTACTTTTGGGCTCTATAGCCCTAAAGTCGATTTGACAACTAATAGTCATTATTTTCCCACTTGAAGACATTTTCAAGCCCTACCTTTTTTAGGGAAGTTCTAAATTAGTATTATCTTTCAAATGCAGTTGGAATTTAACTTTTTCATTTTTTGGCCTGCAAAAGGGACATAGTACATGTACTTTTAACACAAGTAAATACCCACTCTACCCCTGAAGGAGTATTTCTAGAGTTATTTTGAATTTTCATGGCAGGCCGGGTGATGGCAAACAAAGGCAGACAATAGACTTTTGCCTACCTTCTATCAGGGGTGACAGTGAGCACTAAAAAAAAGAAATTGCCCTCACCATGCCCCCCTCGAGTAAAAAAAAAATTATAAAAAATTTGGGAAACTGATTTAAATTGGGTAATAATCAGGCTTGCTTCTATGCAAATGAAGTGGATTCGACCCCACCCCCCCCCCCCCTCGACTTAATAAGGAAAGCCTACTGACTCATCTACTATGAAGCTCAACAGAAGGACAATGGAAAAATTATTATCACCAAGAATGACTTTCATCTTCAGCATCTCAAAGATTAAAATCACTTATCATAATATTCATATACATAAAGTCATAATAGCAACATGTAGTGTGAGGGGCCACAAATTCAGAAATCAGTTATATAATAATTTTTTTTCCTTCACCCTTGTATTATAATTAGATCAAATAAATTTAAGTTGGGAATGTAGAAATGGAGATTGAAAGAGAATATTCTTGAGAAAGCAAGTAACCACATATTATTATTATCTACATTTAGTTTAGAGGGAGATCAATCAGTTTTATAACAGAACAAACTACTTTAAAGAAGTGACCATAATTACCTTTTCTGGTTTTTGAGCTCCCTCTCCTAGTCTATATGTAAAGCACAGTTCTGATATGCTGTCGTTCCTACAGCATTCTAACTCTCCTCTTGATCCTTTATACACTGAGAACAAAGAATGCATTCATCATCAGCCCCATGGTGCATGGAGAGAAGGACATTTTGAAAAATGAAGACATTCTCATTTACACAATTCATTTGAATACATGCCTATGCTGTCAATGACAGGTATTCTGTTTATACAGTGCAACCCAAAAAAAATGAAACCGAGAATTATCAACGTTTTATCATAACTTAAAGGTACTATGTCCCATTTGCAGGCCAAACAAATGAAAAGGTTAAATTCCAACGGCATTTGAAAGATAATACTAATTTAGAACTTCCCTAAAAAAGGTGGGGCTTGAAAATGTCTCCAAGTGGGAAAATAATGCCTTTGAGTTGTCAAATCGACTTAGGAGCTATAGAGCCAATAAGTAATAGTCTTGATTTTCAGACTATTGTACCGATTGGTCATACATTTTATGCTGCGCAAACATTCAATCAGTTTAATTTGGGCCATCACAAGAAGTGGGTTATTGATGTAGACAAATGCTCATGTACCCTTTACAGCTCATTGTATGTATGTTATTACCAAAGAAGAAAAAAAGCCAGTCAGTCACTCAATAGTGTCTGACAGTGAAGTCTAGCAAATAAACACGTTTTGTTGCATAATTTGAATATTAAGACACTGCTAACGTTTAAATTTTACAGATAGGACATACATGACATATTCATAATTCCTGCAAAGTTCTACAGAATTTGAGGTGGGCTGCAAAAGGGACATAGTACCTTTAATCACAATTATAATTGATAAATGACACATATCCTCCTCATTCATTTGATGCAACTCATATAATGCATATGAATTTGAAGAGAGGAAACCAAAATGTCATTTGGCAGGCGGTATCTGAATTTTAAAGAGAAAATCACATTTGTAGAAAGTTGAGTTTCTGCCCTTTCATATGACACCTCAATCAGGAAAATTGAGCTAGGAATTACAAAGTTCTGTTTGTTTAAAGTAGTGCTTGCATTTCCATAATTTTATTAAATGAATTCGTTTTCACTGACTGCCTGCCGTAGCAACAAACATAATTGGAAAATTAACTGTGTTTCGTTTTACAATCAGCCATGCATGAAGTCTTTCGTTTCCTCTCTTCAAATTCATTTTAATCACTCATGCGTGAAATATGCATAATATGAATTGCATCGAATGAATGAGGAGGATCTAAGCTTTCATAATATGTTTCATTTATTAATTATAAATGTGACTGATTTATGATAAAGCATCGGTAATTCTCAGTTTCGTTTTTCTGGGAAGCCAAGTCCATATAAGAAGACAGAAGATTTTCATTTTTGTATATATATACTTAATGTAAAACAATTTGCAGGGATACCATTTGGTTTTACCCAACTGGCCTGACAACATAAACCCTAGAACAGAGAGAGAGGTGTCAGGGACTGTAAAGCCTCAAAACGGACATCCCTCAATTTGGAATGGCTTGAAGAAAAGAAGAAACTAGATGGAATTTTGACTGCGCGCAGTCGAAAATGATGCCTCCGCCATAGAGCAATTTAAACAAGTTTGGAGTTTAAATCTCCAGTGGTTCTTGAGATATCATGATAACAATCTCAATGTATGGAATTTCATAAGTTGACCTCTGTGACCCTTGACCTTTGACCTACGTGCTCCAAAATCTAATCAGATTGTCTTCCTATGGTGATACACACTATCATTAAGTTTGAAGTTTAAATCTCCAGTGGTTCTTGAGATATTATGATATGGTGATACATACTATCATTAAGTTTGAAGTGAAAATTCTCCAGTGGTTCTTGAGATATTGCGATAACGATCTCAATGTATGGAATTTCATAAGTTGACCTCTGTGACCCTTGACCTTTGGGGAGGGGGATGGCCTGTACAATCACCCCCCCCCCCCAATAATTCACCATTAAAGAAAAAAAATGTAGAGAAAATTAATGAAGAGAGCCCGATGAAAGTAGTTAATGGTTATTACTCGCAAGATGACCATTAATATACACATTTTGCTATCTCATTTTCATAATACATACGTAAATGAGACAACCGTACATGAGACAAGAATAAATTGAATTCTCGCTCATACCGCTTTATCAGGAATTGATGTATTTATTCAATTTATTCAATCAACAGCATCATAGAAATGCAGTGCGCCAAATGCAAAGCCGCAGCGTTAAAAAGCAACGAGCTAGCGCGAGGCGCAAAAAAGAAGTAATAAGTGGGAGAGAGAAATAATGAGAGACAGAGAGGATACATGAGCGTAGCCAGGGGGCGGCAGGGGCGGTCGTCCCCCCCCCCCCCCCACGAAAAAAAGAGAGAGAGAGAGAGAGAGAGAAAGAAGAAATGAAGAGGACGTTGGAAGAAAAAGGATAAGAGTCGAGAACGGCACAATGAATCATCTTCTTTCTCTAATAATTTAATGAAACGTCAAAAGAAACTGAATTTAGACAAGGATTAAGAGTCGAAAACGGTACAACGATCGAATCGTCTTATTTCTCTAATTTAATGAAACATCAAAGCTTCCCACCCCACCCCCTAAGGAGCACGTGAAACGCGCTCTCTAAGTGATTGGCACGCTGTGCGTGCTCACTACCGCCCCCTAAAAGTAAAATCCTTGCTACGTGCTTGAGAGGATTATAACCCAGGTAGCAAGCCCATGTGGAACCCACATGAGTTACATATTCTCTGAAATGTTATCATTATTTAGGGTGACTTGAAAAAGTTAATAACTTGGAAGGGAGGGGGTGCAACCTGCTTTGATCCATTGCCGAAAATATTTTGGCACCTATCATCCCCCCCAACCATGGATACAAATCGACACCGTTGATAACTGAAATAGTATACAAATAATGAATGGTTATAAGTTCAATAGTGCGAATATTTTCATGAGTTGAAAGATTAACATTCTATTCAACAAGGCATCAGCCAAGTTGAATAGAATTAACATTAATCTTTCAACTCATGACAATATTCGCACTATTGAACGAATGAAAAATATTCATTATTTGTTTTATACAACATCGAAGAAGATCTAATAGAACGTTAATCAAAAATTATGCTTTACTCCTTATATTGAAGATAAATTAAAGTTGGAGTCAAGCCTTCGCGATTACATTCAGATTATCTTCGCGTCAGATACACGCAGGGATACGCGCACGGCAGAGAGGTACGCAGTCTGCATATAACCAAAAATGCACGCCCGTGCAATAGAACATCTATTGAATATGATCAACAATCCTCCAATCAAATGACAAGGATCCACATAGGTGTTGTATAAAACTGCATAATTTACAAAATGTGCCTCTTTTCTAAATAATTCCATAACTGAGGCTTCTTTTCCTCAACTAATACACATTCAATGTTTTTGTTTCAATTCACTGTCTTACTTTTGATAGCCTTGTTGAGTTGTTGCGCCTTGCCTGCTGGCATACAATGACCAAAGACTGGATAGAAGACTACTCCTCTGAGACACTGTGTCCATGTCTCTGTGTTGTAGACCGGACAGCCATTGATACTTGTTACCTGGTAGCCTGATGCAAGACCTCTCGGACCATAAACTGGAGAGTTCTGTGATGATAGAACATGAGAGGGTCAAAAGAGACTTGGTCAACATCAGTTATACACAACAAGCGAGCTCATCTAGAGGAAGGTATTGACTATCACAAAGCTTAACATCTTTTGGACCCTGTATTGTGAAAATACAGTTATATTATGAAATGTTTCACTTGCATTAAAAGCCCACTTGTAAGGGATGTGTTTCAATGCAGAGCGGTACTTATTCCGAGAATCAACATATTCATATATATATATATATATATATATATAATATATACATTATTAACATATAATCCACCTCAAATTTGCACCCTATTGGGAACAATAGGATGATCATCTCTAGTCCACCTGCATGATTCAACAATTTACATATAAATTATCAATACCATATTTACACAAGGATCATTTCCTACTTGCTTGTCAGAGGCAAATGAAAGTATTATACCATTAAAATGATCTTCAGTAAAGTGGCACCAAATCTTAATCTGAGAAGCACAAATTATTGTTAATTGAGATACTTACAGGTGAGACCTCTGTAATGACCACACCATTACCGGTCAAGTAGAGAGGGCTAAGTAGATATGGCATGGTCATCAAGACAACTACACCCCAAATGACCAGTAGAAAGTTATGCCAAACTCCTGCACAGTAGATCCTTAGCTGACCGATAGCGTTGAGTGCTTGGAGATGCTCAGTGTGGAGGTCTACAAAGGCACCAGGGTAGATCAACATCACAAACACACCAAAGCCGTTCACTCTCACATTCTCTCTAAAAGTGCAATGATATACGGAAAGAAAAGTGTACATTTTTGAAGAAAAAAAAATGAAGGAATTAAGTCTTTTGTTGATTCATTTCAAATGATAATGTCAACAGATTAAAGCAAATAAATACTTCTATACATTCTATTAAAATAAGATACAATCTCAAATAATGATATTTTCTTAAACTAAAAACTAATACCGGTAAGTCTATTCACTCTACACTCCAGTACAACCAGTTTAATTAAAAGCAAAGTAAAGCAACTTTGTGTGGCATTGATTACCTACCTGACAGCAGCTATAGCATGTCCAAGCTCATGTATGATGCCACTGATGAGAAGAACAGCAAAGAAATAAGTGATCTGATTCAATGGTAGATTCACACCAGGCATCTAAGATACATCAAAGAAATAGATTCCATGACTAATGTAAGTTGAATTGTTAATATATAATTATACAGAATAATCCTAAACATTTGGCATATGATCTTACTTATGTAAAAATGCTTTGATTCTTCGACCTACAACCTTCATCAGTAAACGTTTCCTGCAAAGCAGGATGATCTTTTGTCAGTCTTGTACTACAGTGCATCCCAGAAAAAACGAAACTGAGAATTATTGATGTTTTATCACAACCAGGGGTGATAGTGAGCACTAAAAAAAAATTATAAGTTTTTTTTTCCCTCTACCATGCCCGCCTCCAGTAAAAAAAAAGAAGAGAATTCCCGGGTGAAAAAATGGCATCGAACAACATTCCCCCTTTTGAGTAAGAAAATTGAGAATTTTTTTTGGGAAAAATAGAGAAAATAATGGACAAATCGGGAAAATTGGGATAAAATAGGGGGCAAAAAAAAAAAAAAAAAAAAATCAGGAAACCGATTTAAATCTGGTAATTATCAGGCCTGCATAACTTATCACAATTATTTTTAATAAATGACACATATTTGTAAAGCTTAGATCCTCCTCTTTCATTTGATGCAACTCATATGATGCATACTTCACGCATGAGTGATTAAAAACAATTTGAAGAGAGGAAAGTGAAAACCCAAAAGTCATTTGGCGGGCGGGATCTGAATTTCAAAGAGAAAATCACATTTCTAGAAAGTGCATTTTCTGCCCTTTCATATGACACCTTAATCAGGAAAATGAGCCAGGAATAACAAAGTTCTATTTGTTTAAAATAATGCTTGCATTTCCATAATTTGATTTAACAAATTCATTTTTACTGGCTGCCTACTGTAGCAAAAAACCGAGTTGACAAAAGACTTAACTCCGTTTCGCTGACGATCAATCATGCACAAAAAAGACGAAAGGGATTTGGTTCATCTTTTGTAAGAAGAGTGCCTGGTTATCAGGAGGACATCTTAAATACAAGTATGTTGGAAAACGCATTTTGTGTTATAGTATTAAACTCACATGCGACATTGAGAATATCTTTCTTGCTTCTCGCCAGGGATGTTCACCCTAACCCAGGCCCTTGACCTCATCCCAGTAGTAAGAGGGGTGATGAGGATATATGTAATAGGCTGTAGGGGGTATACTTCTCCACACACAGAATAAGTTTCCAGGGCAAGGGGATACCTTGCAAGAGAGTAAACAAATGCTTAAGGGGTAAGCGGGAGTGGGGGTGATGTTGATTATAAATACTAAAGAATCAGGGTTATTATTATTCTTATTATTTAGATAAGAAAAAGATTTTAGAAATAAAAAGATCAAAAATAGGATAAACAGCTACCGGCAACCGGTACCCGAATAATGAGGTGATAATCGTCCCCATTTTAGTTCAAAATTCTTTTCCCAACTCACCACTGGCGTTAGGACCTGTTCTGGTTTATCTTGTGAGAAAGCTTTGACTAACGTCATGAGGAGCAGTGCTACAGCAACAAACATCAACACCACACCAAAGCATGCACCACACGTGAACCAATATCTTAGGAGCCGAGGCTTGCACTGGCCTAGTCTTATGAAGAGACGGTTGAACTTGGTGGTGTAGCATTTGAGATGGGCGATGGACACAGACAGTCCGCAACGCTCCTGGAAGGATGTGTACTGCTCCCCACATCGTCTGTTAGTCTGAAATAGATACACGGTAGACCATAGAGTTGTACAGGAAAAATGATCCAAATTCATCATGAATATATTTTCCCCCGAAACAGAAAGAGAAAATCAACTAAGCATAATTATAATACTAAAAACGATATTAACAAATTTTGAAAAATTATAATCAAAATGGTTCTAGATCTAGACCTACTTTATTTTATATCTACATGTAGATGTGACAAAGAGTTGCAAAATTAGTGTCAAACTAACCCAGAATCTATAAAGCACAAGAAAAAGCAAGAAAAGTAAAACATTCATGGCCGACAATAAATAAAACTAGATGGAATTCGACTGCGCGCAGTCGAAAATGATGCCTCCGTCATAGAGCAATTTTACAAACCGAAACGGAAGAAATTTTTCAAATTCAAGTTCAATTGTAATCCATTAACATGTTCTCAGAATATCGTGATTACAAGCAATTTCTCATATACATATATGACCCTTTGATCTTTGACCTCATGACCCTAAAATCTACTCAGTTCATTGGCTCTGCAAGATTTCCTGAGTTAAATAGTAATCCATCTGTCAGTTCTAATGAGAATGCGTCCACAAGCTATTTTTGCATACATAATGAGCCCATGACCTTTGATCTTATGAACCATTCATTGGCTCTGCAAGATACATAAATGATCTAAGTTTGGCAGGAATCCATCAATCTGTTCTAATGATAATACGATCACAAGCTATTTTTGCATACATAATGAGCCGCATGACCTTGACCTTTACCTCATGACCCCAAAATCTAATCAGTTCATCAGCTCTGCAAGTAACATACATGACCTAAGTTTGGCAGGAATCCATCAATCGGTTCTTCAGATAACGCGATCACAAGCTGTTTTTGCATACATAATGAGCCCTGTGACATTTGACCTTTGACCTCGTGACCCCAAAATCTAATCAGTTCATCAGCTCTGCAAGATACTTCCATGACCAAAGTTTGGCAGGAATCCATCAATCGGTTGTTCAGATAACGCGATCACAAGCTGTTTTTGCATACATAATGAGCCCTGTGACCTTTGACCTTTGACCTCGTGACCCAAAATGTAATCAGATTGTTTTCCTATAGTGATACACACTATCACTAAGTTTGAAGTTTAAATCTCCAGTGGTTCTTGAGTTATCATGATAACAATCTCAATGTATGGAATTTCATAAGTTGACCTCTGTGACCCTTGACCTTTGACATACGTGCTCCAAAATCTAATCAGATCGTCTTCCTATGGTGATACATACTATCCTTAAGTTTGAAGTTTAAATCTCAAATGGTTCTTGAGATATCGCGCTAACAAACTCAATACAAGGAATTTCATAAGTTGACCTCTGTGACCTGTGACCTTTGACCTACGTACTCCAAAATCTAATCAGATCGTCTTCCTATGGTGATAAATACTATTCCCGAGTCTTAAGTTTAAATCTTAAATGGTTCTTGAGATATTGTGATAACGGTCAAACGGGACGGACGGACGGACGTACGGACGGACGGACGTACGGACGGACGTACGGACGGACGTACGGACGTACGGACGGACAACCCGAAAACATGATGCCTCCGGCACCACCTTCGGTGGCGGAGGCATAAAAATTAACAAAGCATTTTTTTTTTTGGTCCCGTTATTTGTTGGCGGGAGGTTTTTACATAAACCGGGGACTTTACATCGAAGCTGGAGAGAGGGAGGAAAGGCGTGCTGGCGGGAGTCTCCTGCTACGAGCTAAGTATTGGGACGGCGGGACAATGGGTGTGTGGCGTGAGACTCCCTCCAAATGCGGGAGGGTTGACAGCCCTGCAAAAAGTGTTCAATAGTGAATAGAGAGAAAATTGGTTGATTGACAAGGCCGTTCATGGTCATGATGGGCGACCCAGCGCCCAGGCCAAGTTGATCATATTGCAATATTAAAGCTAGACCGAAAGCTTCAGTCTCTATACCGTCGGTTGTTCCACTGAGACTACGTCTGGCTCCACTAGACCTCCGGTTATAGAGACAGAACGATCGCCTATGCCAGCCTATGTTGAAGATATCACGGCTAGATTTTAGCCGTTAGGCCCCTCCCACAAACATGAACAAACTTGCCACGGCCGTATTGTTATGCCCCCAAAATCCCCCAAAATGTCATTTTACCTCGTGCATATCCAATTTTACATTAGGCCTAACGTCACCTACCGTTTAGTCGCCACTCCATTGATTCGCCACATGCTACGTCATATATACACTCGACACCTATCCACACAAAATTAAGAGCCGCGTAGGTCTCAAAGACTAGGTAAGTAAAAAGTTAAGAAATATCGCTACGCCTTGGTGCCTCGTCCTTTTTTAGTGGGCGGGAATAATTTATGCCGTAGGCGGGTACCGTTTGTGTATTATGCATACACACATACGACACACACAACGGGCGCTGCATGGGCGACAGTCTAGACGACTTCCGGTCTCTCACAGCCGTGAACCCCATATTCCAACGTGAGTACTGAATACCTATTATCATATTATAATTGAATAGCCCTGGCACGGTTTTATTCCATTCTTGGTAACTGAGACCTCCCAAATAAGGAGAAAGTGGGAGTGGCAGATTAACAATGGCTCGTGCTTCAGTCATTGGCGAATCAACGATAGTGCTGGCGAATGCTGATCTGCGTGCATTTACTATGCATTACGTTGTAGTCATTCATGCAGTGCAGTATATGTTGGGCATTTGAGCTTGCCCATTTTTGTATGGGGTGCTCACGTAATTTATAGAATGTTTTTATCCATTTCAATGATATTAAGTCAAATATTATTGGGCCTAATTTAATATCCATCTCACGAATTGTGTGAATAATAAAGAAATATGGATATTATAGACGACTGAATGGAATTAATTTGTGCCTCATAATTGGAAGTTTATAATGTTGTGTTAATACAGAAGTGAACTCTGTGAATGTGTGTGTGATCGGTGATGATATCGAATGAGGGATTAATGGGGGGCGGGGGAGGGGGCGGGGTATAGGTAGGGTATTTTTTTTACAACGGTGGAACTTGGTGAAAGCGTGTGATTACTAGTTTATCTTCAAGGAGAGGTTTTAGATGTGGATTAATTATATTTCAGGACGCAGATAAGGGATGGAATTATGAAAATATGTGCGTGAAAGGTTTTTTTTAGGGAAAGGGAATTATGAAAGTTACAAATGGATATTAATAATGCAAGTATAATATTGTCTTCTGTACAGGTGAAGCTGTAACCCTAATACAGGCGTCTGGCCTTTTCCTTTGGCGTAACTGTTAGGTCTTTATGCGAAGTATTAAAGCCAGTTGATAGACCCTCATTGATTGGATTTCACATTTCCCCTTTCAGGTAGGATGGAGTATGCCATACATATTTCAGTATATTGCTGCTAAATGGAAAATGATTTACCCACTTGCTTCCAAAATTCATATTCGCTTTCTAATTTTCCAGCATCATTAGATTGAGTCACAAGACTCGTCCATATCAATTTAATTATTTTGGAACTGGATGAAATGCATTCAAATTCTACAAAATATACTCTTCTATCAATATTATACATCATGTAATTAATTTCCAATTTATATGAATAGTTATTAACTAGACAAGCTTAACCTTATAATTTAATCTTTTTAATAAGCTCCTCATTTCATACGTCATATACAAAATTGTCTTTCCTGTAATTGGTCTAGAGACATTTATCAATATAATTTTCATATTCAATTCCGTAAGAAGAAAATCTTAATGTTCAATCATGTAGTTATTATCCATACTATAATGTTTGCTTCATAACATGAATAAAAACAAATAGAACTAAATTTAATTTATTGAATTTTCATCTGGTATTTTTTTGATGAAATCTTGTATTTGACACATATCGTATGAGAGACCGTTGAGACATTGGTGATTGATGGGTGTAGAAATATGCTCAAGCTGACCACCGCATCACTTTGAGGAATTTAGTTACTGGTTAGGTTAGAGGATTATACCCTCTTTGCCTTTACTATACTGTGCTGGGTAGCACGTGACTACAGTTGTCTAAACTAGTCTCATTGTGGTAGATGTATCTTTCCTCTTTGATATATTATTGCAGATGAATGTACACGCACCTTTCCCTGAAGTGTCTCTACTCTCTACTATTCTCTCATTTTGTTTCGAATTCTATCCCATAATCATATTGCTGTTAAGTTAAAATGTCAAAATGCATTATTTTTCTCTTTCAGCTGCATGTCTTTAACGCATTCTGTGTTCTTTCTTTTTCATCTCAATCTTTTCTTTCATGAATATATTTTTATCTTTATATGCTTTTCAATATATTATTTTGAAAAAAAAATTAACCTTTTTATTATATTGATTTTCACCGTTTATTATTTCTCTATTTGGCTGATACCCTTTCAACATACAATTTATTTTTGCTGGTGATTGCATACTTAAACCTTCAGCCATGCCTGGCAAAAGGACTTCTAAGTACAGGTCATGGTCAGCTGAGGACATGCAAATTGCATATGATGACGTTACACAGCATGGAATCCCCATTTCTGTCGCGGCAAGGGACAATAATGTTCCTAGAAGGTCTCTTGGCGACAGGGTGCACGGAAAAGTAAAGATGGATGCCAGAATGGGAGCGGCTACGAAATTGCCCGAAGCGATAGAAAGGGATTTGATTACTGTCATCGACTACATGGCATCAAAGGCCATACCGATGACAATAAATCAAATCATGCTACAGGCATGGGTACTTGATAAGAAGTGCGGTGGAAAGAAGTTTGGCGTGAACGGCCCAAGTTACAACTGGTGGATTCGATTTAGAAAGGCATATCCAGAGACTGCCCTCAAGCTGAGGAGGCCCGATCGGCTAGACAGGGCAAGGATCACAAGCTCAACGGTAGACAATCTCCGGGAGTACTTCCAGCTTCTAAAGGGCATTTTGCATCGGTATAATTTAATGGACAAGCCCGAGAGGATCTACAACGCTGATGAAACGATGGTAGATCTGAACAAATCAACGCAGAGGGTGGTGGTGCCTGCAAGACACAGGCATGCTCATTCAACGACTGTGGCTGGAAGCCAGCATGTTTCAATGATGTGTTGTGTTTCTGCATCAGGTGCAGTTATGCCACCTAACATTATATTCAAGGATGCTTTCCCAGGTGGAGACTATACGAGAGACGGGCCTGACAACTGTCTATACTCCAAGTCGGACAGCGGGTTCATTGACGGGGAGTTGATGAGAGGCTGGTTTCAGAAAGTATTCCTCAAACACTGCCCACAAGACCGAAGTGAAGATAACCCAGTGCTACTGATTCAAGACGGCCACGCCTCGCATCATGACCCGCTGCTCATCCTCAAGGCGATCGAGGAGCATGTCATCCTCCTGGAGCTGGTTCCACACACGACCCACCTCTGCCAGCCGTTAGATGTCTGCGTGTACAAGTCCTTAAAGAGTAACATCGGGCGCTTCATTAAGATTGGACAGGCTCTGCGAGGATCGCTTTGGATCCCGAAGAAGGAGTTCCCAAGGCTGCTGAGAACGCCATTTGAGAAGTCTATGACCATCCACAACATAAAGCAGGGTTTCAGGAAATGTGGAATTTACCCGTTCAACCCTAATGCTATCGACAAGGATCAGCTCGTGAGATCTAGGTTAATACCCTCGACAGATGTGGATTTGGCGGCCCCTCCTGTGTACAGGTATGCGGATGCTGCCACTCAGGTTGAGGTAGGTGATCCGGCTGTGCAAGTACCAGTACAAGTGCCAGTAGAAGAGCCAGAACAAGTTCCAGTGCGAAGACAAGGCAGACAGCTTGTAGTTGCAGAAGTACACAGGGGTCAAGATCAAGAAGACTTAGATGAAGGAGACTTAGAGCAACACGAACAACCAGAACCAGAACATGAGGAAATTCAGGTAGAGCGTCCTGCACGCAGCGATGTATATGAGAACCCCCTTGTAAAGTTTGGTGTGGTTTCACCCGAGGTCGCTGAAGTCTTCTACCCTGCAGAGGAAGTGATTCCAGCTGGTAGAAAGGTCGCTGTGAGGGGAAGAAGCAAAGCCCGCATCCTTACTTCTGCAGAAGCCAAGGAACATTACATTAAAGAACTACGACGAGTCGAAGAAGCACAGGAGAAGAAAGAAGAGAGGAAGAGAAAAAGAGCTCAAGCCCAGGAAGAGCGTAGGAAGAGAAAAGAAGAGAAGGACAAGAACAAGGCGAAGAAGACAAAGAGAGCAGCAAAGAAGACGACGGAACGAACAGCAACACTACTGCAAGAGGAAGAATCACAGATAGAGACCCAAGAGATAGACGAGGAGGAAGAAGAAGTTCTAACAGATGAAGAGATTGAAGAGATGGACATTTCAGACGAAGAAGAACAGAAGGAGGACAGGAAGGAAGATTATTGTTGTGTTTGTGGGTCATATTTTTATGACGAGGCTCCGAGAGAGCAGAAAAGATGGGCAGGTTGTTCGTTCGCAAATTGCGATAGTTGGTGTTGTCGAGTGTGTTTGCCAGATAAGTTCGACTATGACTCCGACTACTTTTGTGATGATCACCAACTGGCCTCAGTTGGAAAGCGGGTCCGTGTTGAGCTTTAGAGTTAGACATAGTTAGATGTTATATATCTATTGTAAATAAATATAATGCTGGAAGAGAGGCCATATTGGTTGACCCCCAGGTTTTTTTGTTTTTATTTTAAAATTCTAATTCTTATTATGATTGTCTTTGTCGTTACTAATCAAATAATTGCGCACGTATCATCCGTGTTGAGCTTTAGAGTTATACATAGTTAGATGTTATATATCTATTGTAAATAAATATAATGCTGGAAGAGAGGCCATATTGGTTGACCCCCAGGTTTTTTTGTTTTTATTTTAAAATTCTAATTCTTATTATGATTATCTTTGTCGTTACTAATCAAATAATTGCGCACGTATCATAATTCGAATTAAAGTGTACAGAAAAAGATTAATGGAATAAAGACCATCCTTATGTTTGTAGTGCTAAGCGTAATACTTGTAACATTTTTCCTATAACTTTTTAAATAGTGGATAATAAAGCATCTAAAATGATGTTGACGATTGTAGACATACTGTATTGCAGTAATCCTATACAGGGTTTATTTCTGGTCACAAATTAAATGTTTGTTGGCGTTGTTGTCATGCATTCCTGTGTTACTAATTTGTAACATTACTGTGGTCTCTCTGCAGTTCTCCTGAACGCAACTTTTTCCATCCGATTTCACTTATTAATGTTTTCTCTGGCAACTCAAAGCGCGAGGCAAGATCAATCAGCTAGCTCCAAGCTTTATCAAGAATTTTCTTACATTCAAATAACTAATACATTTGTGATTTAATTTTTTACATGAAAGTTTCAAAAATGATCTGCAGACAATCTAAATGATGTACAGTGTATATAATGTATATTTTGTTCAGCGGGATGATACATGTACGTCCTCAGCTGTAAAATGAAATGTTTAGATAATGCACAGACATGAGTTGTTGTTTTTTTTTCAGCAGGTGTTATAAACGAATCCGTCCATTCCTGACTTTGTATTCTGAAACATGGAAATATATCAACAGGACGAGATACAACCTTCGTCGTATGATAAATTAATGCAGCATTGAATTTGGGGGACAAATAGTTCTCTCAGAGTATTATAGGTACATTTTTGTATAATAAGGTTGTAAATAGTTGGTGTGAAATTGTCTTTTTACCGTTGGGGGCCTACGTTTCCCTTTAGGCATATTTGGCTTGAATTTAACGCTGTGTTTACAACAACAAAAAAGTTCTTGAGTTTTGTTTTTATTATGGTTCACTCCCACAAAATTTTTCATCTTGAACCTTGAAGTTCATAATAAAATAAAAGAAAGAAAGCGCACTTTCGTTGCGAAGAGTTAAACTTGGTCTATGTAATGATATTTTTTGATGAGTACGAGTGTGTCAAGACTTAGACCAAAATATGATGATACAGTTCCAATATTAATTTGAAAAAATCCAATATTCATATTCGTTTTGATTTAAGCTATACTTAACATCATACAGTTGGTATAATGTAGATCATGGATAAATCACACGCATCATCCTGGATTAAGACTAATGTAAGCCCCGAATACGATAACCAATGTTAGGGCAATAATGTGTACAGACAGACGGGAAGAGATGAGCACATGTCAAGTTATGGGCCTAATGTGTGGTTAAACATTGATTGGTTAAATCGGGCACCGATTTCTGAAGATTGGGCGTGGCCAAGCCTCGCACTGACAGCGTGGGCTGTCGCACAAGTCGGTTAGCTTATCGTGTTCAGCTTCCCCTCAAACCTCCGGACCCTGCTGCTCGAGCTACTACGAGCACTTGCTCCGTACTAGCTGTAAAACTACCAGCACGTGACATGTAATTACGTCATTAAAACCACGCCTTCTCCTATCTCTGCCACAAACGTGAAGGGCACTGGTCCGTAAGCAATCTTGATATGGGTTTGGTGTTTGATTCTGCTTCGGCAGAATATTGAATTGGGTTTTTTTTCTTCTCTCCAGCACATGTCTGGTGGTTATCTTGGAAGCTGACACAGCGATAAGAACACCACTCTTTTCAACAGAGTGTGAGTCAGAAAAAGAGCGAATGATCGAGAGGTAAAGGGAAGAATAAAGAAAACGACTGGAGAACAAGATCAGAGAGTGAAAAGGATGAATAATAGCGCAACTAAAGAGAGAGAGGAATATAGGGGAGAAGTTAGTTTGAAATAGATGCGAAGGGAAAATATTGTTCGGCAATTAGCATATATATTATTTTATTCTTTCAGTTTCTTCATTCTTCCGAATCATTCTCTTACTCTCTCTGTATTTCTATCTCTCTCTCTCTCTCTCTCCATCTCCACCTCCCTCCCATCTTTGATAAATATCTCGTGTTTGGTGTGAGAGAACGTGACAGAAAGGAGTGTTGATAGACGTTAACATCTTATCACGCCGACAACAGGATTTTCAAGATAACATTTTGACTCCACCCCTTATAGAGAACAATGGGGTTTCTTACAGCTTCGGGTATCAAATATCCGCAGCCTTATCTTACTAGTGGGCGGGGCTAGCTCACTTCGTATTGATGATTGTATAATGTAAAGACATAATAGGGAGTGATATGATGGCAATACCGACGTTGGTCGTTACGAAAGTACACTATACACAGCGTGCATGCTTTGCGTAACACGCGCCTGGTGTGAATGGCGACCAAATGAAGAGATCTCTGTTAAGTCGCCAGCCGGATATGACGTCGTTATGACGTGTCTTCTTCTTAACCTTGGGACCTCTCTACTTCATTCTGCCAAAATTATAAGGAGAAATAGTTAGCTTACAAGCAGTGCACTACGGAAATACAGACTTGTACGTGTTTTTTTCATTTTATCAAGTTATGCATTATTTGGCGACTATACAGTAGGTGACGTTAGATCTAGGCTATAATACATCGGTTCCACTTACTAACTTGATTGAAATAATCCGTTTAATGGTCCCTTTTAAGGAAATTATGGGTCAAAATCGACATCCATGTTGAAAATCTTGCAAGCCATGTTAAACTCTCGCTGCCGTCAATCTCATCCCTTCTAGTCTACGCCGAAGGCAAAAATGATTATGAAGGAAAAACTGTGCGCCATCTAGTGATCTACACGTTCGTATTGGCGTCATCACAGTTTTTAGCCGTGATATCTTCAACATAGGCTGGCATAGGCGATCGTTCTGTCTCTATAACCGGAGGTCTAGTGGAGCCAGACGTAGTCTCTGTGGAACAACCGACGGTATAGAGACTGAAGCTTTCGGTCTATATTAAAGCATGATAAGTCAAGTGCAAATTTATTGCGACCTTTATCTGAAGCTTTATGGCTTCAAATCATGTGTAGACCCTAGATCTAAAATAATCTTGTACAGACTCTTTCACTGACTCACCTTCAGATATGTATCAGCAAGATATAAGGACGACCAGAAACCTAGAAGCATCGCAATCCATGTTGTCCGAAGCATGTTGTGTTTTTATTTGACGAGATGCTCCTGATCAAAACAAAGATTGATTGTGAAAATCTCCCGCATGCATTCACTGCAGTCATGTGTTCAACACACAGTAACGCGGGGACGTCTCTGTTCCTCCAGTTTCCATTCGTCTTTCATTCCTTTCTTGAAATGTATACATGTATTTGATACACTGATAATATCTTATTACTGGTCACCCTCAAAATACTTTGATGACTGCATGCAAGGAATCTGTTAAAAACTAGAATTTCAGGAAAATATTTTCGCTGTAGACATGCTTTCATGTTCAGCGCAGCTGATCACCGACGCTTGATTTGATTAGTCTACTTCCAGACAAATGAAATTATTTTTGGTGCCAAGCCGGTAGATTTTATTTCCTATCTGTAACTTGAATAATCTCTATGCCCCAAAAGGCAAAGCCAAGGTAGAGATGATATACTAATACAAGCGATCTCATTTATCCTGCTCTACTTGTTAGGAAACCCAGACATGTTTTCAAATATTGTGACCAGAATTGTACAGCTCCTCTTTCCACTTAATCCTCTCAAGATCTCCCTCTCAGTCTTTGCCCCAAATACGATATTTATTTCAAGTTCTAAATGACAAACTTTCGTTTGCAGATGCATACTCGCCTCGTATATTGTAATGGATAAAATAAAACAACATTTTTGTTATTAACAGGGAAGCCAGTTAGAACCGATCAGAGGGCCTGAAAATCACCTAGAATGAGCTATTTTGTATTTTGCTGTTCAATTGTAGTTTTGAAATAGTTAACAAAGTTACAACAGTGCTGTTTTTTTTACTTACTGTTTTCTTCATTTTGTTAAAAGCTTTATCGTCTTATCATTTATAACAGTAACACAGCTTCTGAAAGATTTCACATAACTTACTTTTACTCTCACTCAAAGACAATGGTGTTTATCTGAACTAAGACTAACTCTTTTGTCTACTGATTACATCCCTGATACCAGGCACCACAATAAGATCAAAAGTAACAGAAAACTCATGTACAACTCCATGGATAAGCATTTCACTTTTCATGTATGTGTATATTTCAGATTTGAGCCCAAATTGAAAGTATTAAGTACAAAGGAAATTTACAAGATCTCATTACATCATAAGTGTATCATTCAAAATGTACCTATGTACAAAATGGGGCAAAAGTAACTCAGTGATGTCGAGATCTTGAAATCTAGTATTTTTGCCCCGATTGTAGGCCTATTATCTTGAAATCTCAGAGTTATTTTCGCCCTAATTGTACTTTAACAATGCCTGAAATATGATCAATTCTCAAAGAGGAACTATAGAGTAATTAATCGTGAACCCCCAAATAAAATATTTTTAAAAAAAAGGATAAAAAGTACTTTGTTTTCATGGAAATGATATAGCCAATTGCACAGACAACATTCAGCTTGGATATTGTGAAGCAGTTAACTGCATGACTTTACTCTGCACAAACATGATGCCTTATTAATTAATGGGTGCAAACTGCAAAGAATTAATTTTTTTCTTTCACGATAACCAAATTGTGATGTAATTATTTTTAAGCATATAGGTCAAACGGAAATATCATAAATATCATCACACACTTAATCCTATATTCAAACATTATTTTATAAATATTGAATATATAAATAAACTTTCATATTCATTTTGTTCTTGTACAACTTATCAAATTTATCACATCAATCTGTATAACATGAATATCATATATTTACATAATTCATTGGAATAGAGTAATTTCAGTTTTCTGGTGGAAATCATTATTTAATACTTATTTGTTAAGCTTGAGGAATAGCAATCAACAAAACTGTCTTATCCTACAGCTCCACGTATCAGAATAATCTTTTGCCAGCCAGCTAGGTATAGTTAGTGTCTTCATCTTCCTCTCTTATTTCATGTATTTAAGACATGCTTGTAAACATCATTGTAAACATCTTAAACAGAAGTCTATCATCTTAGGGTGTGTAGACTTTCTTGTTGAGAGCATTTTCAATTATAAACTGAATTTGTTTTCAATAGGTGAAACAATATTTCTCAATAACTTTTGTTAATATTTTAGTGTATGATAAAGAATACCATAATAGCAGCAATGAAATCTTCTAAAACTATCCTGTGGTACTAACATCTTGTAACACTGAAAAATGCATGGAACAAGAGCAATAGATGTGGCAGACAAAAAACTGACAACAGAAGAAAAAGGAAAGGAGTATTGAATAGAAAAGAGCAGAAAATGAAGTAAAAGGTGAAACAAGAAAATTGATAAAGAAAGATGTGTTATGCCTCAGAGCAAGAGTCCAGACAATGGGCTTCACATGAAAACATGACCAGACCATATCAATGTGTTCATACTGCTGAATATGGCTTTCATCTTCAAGTCCCTAGGATAGGACTTAAAGCAGTGGGTCTATTGAAGCTTACATATAAACATATATTGGCTTTTGTGGCACTCACATCAAATAAAAAAATAATTCAAGATTTAAAAATATTTCAGAAAAAGAGCCATAGCATAGAGAAATTCAAATAGCACTGTTTAGCAGAGAAAATTCAAATGAATGGTTAGCGTGCACCAGTAAAAATATCTTCATTAATCTTCACAGCAAACTGTTATAGCACTCAGATATATGGAAGTCCCCCCCCCCCCCCCAAAAAAAAAAAAAAAAAAAAAAGACAAACAACCGCCCAATATTTGTGCAAGTGTGTGGCAAACACAAACAACCGCCCAATATTTGTGCAAGTGTGTGGCAAACACAAACAAGCGACCAATATTTGTGCGCGTGTGTGGCAAACGTGAGCACAGCAATAATGAGGAAGTTATCAATTGAAAAACTTCAAATACTTGTATCATATTTTTCACCCTATAGCACCATTTTTTAATATTTTGTGTTAAAAAAAACTTCTCTATACTAACAAACTAGGCCTTTGCTTTACATACAACTTTAACTTTCTATGAAAAAAAAAATAGGTTTAGGGGAACAATTATAAAAAGTGACATAAAATAACATACATGTAATCCAAGAAATACCTGTCCATCAAAATCACTCAGCAAATTTCACCTTAGATTTCTTGTTCACTTGTCAATCTATAATCATAATAATTATGCTGAATAAATCATATCTTTCTCAACAGTTTAGTAAATGGGGCACAATATGACTATACTCATCTACAAATAGAGACATACAGTTTAGCTTAAGTATTGTAGTATGTTCCATCTCTATCTCTAACTTACTACTTCTGATTGTGTTAATGTGAATCCTACATGCAGATTTGTGATGTGGCCTAAATATACAATCATACATGTACATAATAAGATGAGTCACTGTATTTTCCATTTTACTCCAATTTTTATAGCATGCGAGATCACAATAAACTCTAATTCAAACACATAATCAACTCTGAATGCATGAATGAGATAGGGAATAGAAGAACATTCCTTACTCTTGTTGACTTTAATTACCTTTATAAGGACACAGAGGAAGGTATACTTCACCTGAAAGGGCTAGAATTCCAGCTCTGTCCTTGACAATGAACAAATATGTGAATGCACCACATTTTCACACCAATGCCAATAAAATAATCAACGAAATAATCATCCATTAAATCTTTACTTTCTCATCCTTTCATGGATTGAATCTCTGATTTTCTTATTTTCACCAGATAGAATTTGCTATATAAGTTGTGCTTCCTCATGGGCAATAACAAGTTACACCGAGCTGCTTTGGAAAGAAAATAATCAATCACAGGTCGAGAGTAACAACGAGACATTGGATGGGTGGACTGTATAAATGATGAAATATCTAATATATACTAATAATAATATAATAATAATATACACTAATATATATGATATTAAAACTAAAAACAAAAAAACAGTGGAGCAATAAAAATAGAAGACAGAAATATCTTTTATCCCCTTCTTTAATCTGGAGTAGTAACATCCTATTAGCACTTGACCTAGACGGTATTTAGTGATTACATATATCTTAAAACCCTGACTGAAATGTTGATTACTATATTGTGTAGATGGAATGGAACCATACAACCAACATACTTAACAGCACAAAGCAGCTATAACCTTGCAGCATAGATGATATCAAAGATATACAAATCTGTCCTTTTATCAAATATAAATAGTAAATGTTGCATCTTACTTTCATTACAAATTTAGAAAACTGGTAACTTCCTGAGCTGCATGTAAAGTTAATGATGCTGTATTTCTTGTTCTCTTTATGTTGGTGAGATTTCATGTGAGTCCATGACTCAGTCAAGGCTTCTCAGTTCTCTCTACGTTCACACACGGCACAATGTCACCCTAAACTCCTGTCAATATGGGAGAGCAATCAGTCATGTCTCTTGCAACTTTTCTGCTTTCAAAACAGAACCTGGATATACAATTCCAAAGCCCTTGCCATACTAGATAGCAACAGACAATCTGTCTCATAGCCTTTTCTCCTCTTTGTATTCCAGTAGTACTTGTATGTATATGTAAGTCCAAAGCCCTTGCCGTACTGAACAGCAGCAGTAGATGGTTATGTAAGTCCAAAGCCCTTGCCGTACTGAACAGCAGCAGTAGATAGTTATGTAAGTCCAAAGCCCTTGCTGTACTGAACAGCAGCAGTAGATAGTTATGTAAGTCCAAAGCCCTTGTCGTACTGAACAGCAGCAGTAGATAGTTATGTAAGTCCAAAGCCCTTGCCGTACTGAACAGCAGCAGTAGATAGTTATGTAAGTCCAAAGCCCTTGCCGTACTGAACAGCAGCAGTAGATAGTTATGTAAGTCCAAAGCCCTTGTCGTACTGAACAGCAGCAGTAGATAGTTATGTAAGTCCAAAGCCCTTGCCGTACTGAACAGCAGCAGTAGATAGTTATGTAAGTCCAAAGCCCTTGCCGTACTGAACAGCAGCAGTAGATAGTTATGTAAGTCCAAAGCCCTTGCCGTATTGAACGGCAACGAGGAGCCTCTCTCTCAGCTTCTTCTCATCCTTGTATTCTGGAAGCAGTAGACGATTGAAGCAGGTCATGGCAGTGGGAAGGCGCTCAGAGTCGGGACCGTTTCTTTGAATTACGATAGGCAGGCTGGACAGGCCTTTAAGAGGAACCTGAATTGATTAAACAAAATATAAAAAGAAAAGTATGAGGAAAGGTAGAGTGCTTTTTCTTAAAGAGTTGTTATCAGGAAGATTTTGCTAATTCAAACGCCTCATGGTTTGAAGACTTTTTTTCAGACTTGTTTATTATTTATATGAAGATCATGCAACTGATCTCCAAACTGAGAATTATAGCAAAATTCTTTCTCAGGAAATATCTCCCGAGAAGGATGCACGCAAAGTATGAAAACAAAATTACTTGATGCATTTCGACTAACACAGATATGGAAATGTGAAATAGACTTACCCTGTCGCTTCCTGTGATGAAGTTAAGCAGTTTCTTCTTCTGTTCATTGCTAAGGGAATGAATCAATCTCCACAAAGATAACACAGTCGGGTGTTTCCTATTTGATATTGAAAGAAAGAGAACATAATTATAAAGAGCATTGATTGCATACTGTCAGTGCTGGTTATAAATTTAAATGTTAAGACCCCACAGTTATATATTTTAACGCTTGAAATATTTGATAAATGAATTGTGAAAGAAAGATTTCTAAGCTCAATATTTTGTTCATATTCCTCATGAAAGATGATAATCACATAGCACTGCCAAAAGGCTTGTTCAGATACAATGCGGCTAGTTAAACCGTTGAAGGCATTTTCAGATACAATGCGGCTAGTTAAACCGTTGAAGTTTTCTTCAGATAGGCTTGTTCAGATACAATGCGGCTAGTTAAACCGTTGAAGTTTTCTTCAGATAGGCTTGTTCAGATACAATGCGGCTAGTTAAACCGTTGAAGTTTTCTTCAGATAGGCTTGTTCAGATACAATGCGGCTAGTTATACCGTTGAAGTTTTCTTTAGATAGGCTTGTTCAGATACAATGCGGCTAGTTAAACCGTTAAGGTGTTCTTCAGATAGGCTTGTTCAGATACAATGCGGCTAGTTAAACCGTTGAAGTGTTCTTCAGATAGGCTTGTTCAGATACAATGCGGCTAGTTAAACCGTTGAAGTGTTCTTCAGATAGGCTTGTTCAGATACAATGTGGCTGGTTAAACCGTTGAAGTTTTCTTTAGATAGGCTTGTTCAGATACAATGCAGCTAGTTAAACCGTTGAAGTGTTCTTCAGATTAAGTCAACTGTAATACGCTTCATGTTTCTGTATCTTAAACACAGAGCTCAGCTGTAAATAAGCAAAAGCCCTTTTTGCCCACAGTTGCCATTCATTTTACATATAAAACACTTGTGGCAGCTTATTTTTGCGGCAGTTTACCGTGCTGTATGTTAACAAGCCTTAAGAGATTGTAAAGCAATAGTGGCATTCCTTTTAAGCACCCAAATAAGGCTAAAAATACAACAGCATAAGATGAACATGGATACGAAAGAAGGGTTTACTGAAAAGAATGGCCAGTAGTTGAGAGTTACAAAGGAAGTAATGGTTACCTGGAGAAGCCATCCTCATAGGTAGCAGAGGTCTCTAGAGCATGGAAGTCTAATACAGGACTACCACAGATGAGAAGCTCTATCTCTGAAGGTTGGAACAGCTGCAGGGCTGAGCCTCCACATACGCTGTGAAAACCTCTCGCAAAGGCCTGATGGAATAAACAAAACCTTTTAAAATGAGTCTGTAAATATTTTCTGTGACATTCATTTGGTTGCGAGGAAATTATGCCTGTTCTGCAAAATCATGAAAGTTCTCTTTAAACAAAAATTATGTTTCCATCTAAGAAAATTCAAATCTTTGTTTTGGAGTACAATCCCATTTTGTGCTACTGGTATACAAAGAAAGGGCATGGCAATGAAAAGGGGGTAAATTTTATGTATGAACAGACATAAAACCAAAATGTTTTGCAGAGAAAGAGATGTTAATAACCATCTTTGTCACAACTATCATTGTCATTAATATCAGCATATAAACTTTAATCATAATTATCAACACCCTGAATTTATTTATAAATCATATCACCGAACATGTACAGTACCATCGCACAGCTGACCAATATCTCTCAGTCAACTGTCGGCAGATACAGTGGACCATGAAAGTCCTTTCTATCTGTGGCCTGTATAACCACACTAAGGCATTACTTAGCCTGTGGGTAAACATATAAGCCACAAGGTATCATCTTAGTACAACTAAATATTAACTTTATAAACCTCTGAAATTGTTTTAATTGTTAGTTTTATTTCAATCACCTACCTCAAACTGTCTTGCAATGCTATCTATCAGTAAATGCTTCACATATAACCGTGCATACTCCTCTTGATTCTGAAATGTAACACACAAGATAGATTCAATAAATCAAAACAGAAAAATACATCTCAAAGTTGGGTAACTGAATACTCCTTTCACTCTCCATAAAGTCTCCAAACATTAGGAGCTCGGGCCATGATATTTCTTTTTTGGCATATATACTCCATATAAGAATGGGCCTTTAAGAAAGGATACACTCAGTAACTTTGTTCAGGTAATTTTAAAATAAATATTAACACCTAGTAACACTTCATAGACATTTCGCTGCATTCACTGCAGTGTTATTAAACTCTAAATCAATATTGATTCTTTTTAACATTTTCACTTGGTTGCTAGTGGTTATTTAACATTAAAATAGTTTGAAGACAAATGAGAAAAGACGTACTTGGTTTGTTACTGGAATTTGCGAGCCATGAAGAACCAAGTCAACAGTTAAAATATCACCCATTGATAAATAAGAAACCTGCAAAGAAATGAAAAAAAAAGTTTCCATACAACACAGAATTGCGATATGATATTGGAACCAGAGGCTACATCACCAGCAACAATGACATTACATTTAATTCAGTGCCTTACAACAAAATAATTCCATATAATTTGTATTACTCTAACATCTGGCTATCACTATTCATGAACAAGTATGTATTGATAGAATGTACAGTACCATCGCACAGCTGATCGATATCTCTCAGTCAACTGTCGGCAGATACAGTGGACCATGAAAGTCCTTTCTATCTGTGGCCTGTATAACCACACTAAGGCATTACTTAGCCAGTGGGTAAACATATAAGCCACATGTTGGTATATATCATTAAATCAACATGAATCTAGCAAATACACACAGAATACATCAAATACTCAATAAGTACCGGTAGTAATAGTGATTCAGTCCAATACATGCATGTGATACATGTTTTGCTTTGATCTCATTTACTAAACTAACCTCAATGACATTTTATCTAATCTAACAGTTTGTGTAGACACCCAATCATTCAGAAATAAAGATATTAATGATAACTTACATATTCTATGAATGATCACCATAATCAGATTTAAAGTCCTAAAACACATCATTGGATTAATGTATTTACCTAAACCCCTTTGGTACATTAAAGGTAATACAAAGTTATGGTATGGGGTCATGAATTTTGTTCAAATGAACATATTGGACGCATATGCAGTCCTACAATATTCAGTGATCGTTGTCGCGGTTGAAATCGAGTCTAAAGTTATGAAATTGTAAATAATAAACTTTTCATATCACAAATTATATATCACAACTACATATTCTGAGATTTTCATTGTCGCAGCTACCATTGTACGGCCGTAGACGCTATTTGAAATTTATCAAAATTTACCGGGAGCACCGGTAAATTTTTATAGTCAATTTTTCTCGGAAGCAGAAGTGTTTTAGGGGCTAAATTTTCTAGTGCTTATAATACATCAACAGGGCCATCCAAATATATCAAAATTGTAAAGAATCACTATCCACCCAAATTTAAAAATTTCCCAAAACTTTGTATTACCTTTAATATATTGTCTAAATTATATCACACTGATTTTTGAAATACAGTTCTGATTCTTGGAAAGGATTATTGAATCCACACAATAGTGAATCCTGTCTCACACAAGGTATATGATGTAAGGCCTAAAACAAAAAAATGTTGTATTGCCCTTTGCGACCGACCAAAAAATCTTAAAATCTACGGTCAGCTTTTTAAAAAAGATATTATTTTTTTTACCAATTTTTTATTTTAAAAATGTATTAAAGCATTAAAACTGAGAAAAATCAGCCCAAAGAGAGAGTAAAAAAAAAAAGGGTTTCCGACCGACCCATGTTTTGACACCTAAAGGGCAATACAAGATTATTTTTTTAGGCCTAATCTTCCATAGTTTTTAATGTATATATCCGACACAATCTCACTAAGTTACCTGGAATGTTTGACAGAACACATCCTCTACATCTCCCTCATACTCCAGCATCTCTCTGATGCCCCGCCCCAGGGACGGCTGCACCCCTATCAGGTCTTCCAGGGTCATGGGATCTTCATGGAGCTTCTTATAGATGGCCATAGGGAAATTCACATCTAGGATGATACCGTTGTAGATTGCTAGGCCAAGCAGGGTGCCTACCAGCTCAAACTCATCGTCAGAATCTGTAGAGCCTTCTGATCCTGAAAGTGTAAGACAATGACATGTTTAGACGACACAAGCAATACCGAGCCGGGTGAAAGTGACAAATGTGTGACAACTAGACGGCCAGAGAAAACATTGAGAGGATGAGCATAAAGGGCATCTATCAACCTTGTACCATTGTGTGGCGTCTATCCAGACCTGCCAACCTCTGGAGTTCAAAAACTGCATTCTTTAATCCCAAAGTTGTTTTTTACTGACAAAAGTTGTATTCTTAAAAAAAACATGGACTGTTACGCGGATCAATGCCTCTTACAGTTCCTACATACAGGAACATTTTTTTTATGGATCATTGGTTGAATATGCATGATTTCGTCATCAATGAACCAATGAACATCCCCAAATTGCAGATGTGAGATGCTTGTAGGATACTTTACAGGACAGAATGGGCATTTTGCCATTGGAAATGGCACACACACACGCGTTTTTTAATTATTTTTTTAAATCATATTTTATTGAGCAAAATCATACTGTTGTATTTGCTTCTAAAAATTGTATGAAATACGACTAAATCGTACTGGTTGGCAGGTCTGTCTATCATACCCATAGGCTTAATACGCGAGCCACTCGGTTCCTGTTGGTAATGGGTTCACAATTGTGTACTAAATTAAAAAGTTTGTCCCAAACCAGAAAATAATTGTTAGCGGAGCTACGACCGAACATTCACATTGGTCCTACAAATACCTTCTCATTGGATTTACACTGTTGATCTTAAAGGGAGTGTATCATGGCAAATACTGGTTAACGCTATCTACATGTACGTCTTCTTTTGGACAACTGCACATAAACGAATGGACTAGATTAACTGGGTCAGGGCGAGCTAGCATTCGCGAAACAGACCGAAGTTCTTCTCAGGTTTTGTTTTCGCATATGTTGCACGCATGTGAATGCTGCGGTCGCGTCGTCCGTATTCGTATTATACCCGATTGGCCCCGAGTAGGGCCACAGGACACATAGTCTCGTCATGATATACTCCCTTTAAGAGCATACCATTCTTGCAATGCACATAGAAGCACATTTCTATCCATATTGGTCACTTTGGGCACTATTAAAAGCACTCTACCTTAAACGTATTATTTGAAGCATTAGTTTTCTCGATGTCCCTCAGAGTGCATAATATGTTGTATCAAAATCTTCATAATGTACATAATGAGAAGGCAATAGAAGTAACTAGGCGTTGTGGCGTGCGCCTGTAATCCAGCTAACAGTGGAAGTTACAAACTGATTCAGCCGAGGACGCAGGTTCGAAGCTGAGTCACGTCTTTCGGATGGTGACGTTTAAAGGTCGGTCCCCAGACATAAATAATCATATCTGATTGATAAACGTCTGTAAAAACCCAATACACACACACACAGTAACATGTTTGTCCTACCATTGATCCATATTGTCCTGTTCTCGGAGGAGCTAACAAACATGCCATAGCTGGGATTGAAGACTGCTTCAGAGATAAGCTGAAAGAATTCTTTCTGAAGACCACCCATGTCCAAACCCTGATAACAGAAAGAACAAAACATACAGAACATAGAATAATTCAATCAATTCAATTTTATTTCATTCAGTTAAAAAGAAAAAACATTTTATGTAACAATCATATATATAACATAAAATATGCATTAAGAACATTTTGGACAAGGACATAATGGTGCAACACATTATAAAAACAATATAATTTGCTTTATATATAAATGGCGGTAATGCATAAATGTGGCTTTAGGAGGGGTGAAAAAAAATATGAAGCTTTAACAGTATTTAAAGACTGAGGCAGTACCTGAATTAGAGCAATGAATTTACTCTATCATACATGAAAATAAGAATTCACCTTTTATCAAGAAAATAAAATCTATTTCAATGCTTTACAGTTGTAGCCTTAGAACATATAAGTCCTGAATAAAGGACCAATTCACAGCACCAGAGTTTGGTTTAGTCAAGGTACTAATCATGAATTACCTGGTCATTTAAAAAAGGACTTACAGTCACAAGCCTCAACTATATACTTCAGTTCCTGAGCATTCAATGTAAAACTCCCATTAAACAGGAAACTATGATGATGATCTCACCTGTTCTCCTCCTCCGATATACTTGATCTTGAGTGGTTTCTTGAGATCATTCTTCTTGAGTCTGATCTGTGCTAGGGTATCACTGATCAGGTAGTCACGTCTTACTTCCAGGACAAGGAAGGGACACATAGCAGCCTTGATAGAATCCTTCAGGTTAGGAGTGAAACGTCTTCCATCTGTCAAGTACTTCTGTGCTTGGTTCACTCGCTGAAATAAGTAATCATATTGCGACAAAAAATTTATATCTACATTCTCATAAAAATAATTCATAAATTACATATTTGAAATAAAAACAATGTCACTTATTACTCTTACAAGAAGAACATAAAAGCATCTCAACAATGATTTTTAACTGTTGAGCTACTGAAGGTAGGTCAAGACCTTATTGAGATGATTTCACTTGTCTAGTATCCTTAATATATCTCAGAGCTTTGTCTTGGCTTTTGTGATTCAGAACTTTAACCATTACATTTTCCTACGAATGTTAAGAACTTATTGCTACTGAATCAAATCTGCTGATCTTCTTTAATTTTCAAAAGAAATGGCAATTATCACAATCAAGTAATATGTACTACAATTCACATCAAACGTTGGAAATAAAATCAGAGTTTTCCCACTCGCAAATTTTATTTATTGGTCATAAATCAAAAAGTGGAATGAGACTGCTACTCACAGCTTGATGTAGAATGGCCACCTGATATTCTTTCCTCATCTGAACCACAGCATCAAGGTGTAACACATGTACTTTGGACTGTAAAAACAACCAAAATAGAGCATTCAATATGCCAAGCAAAGCTGCATTAATACTATAAAACACTTATGGTCACTCTCAATTTGAGGACAAACACCATTAGATTGTTACATTAAATATCCACTTCTTATAAACTGTGGCTCAACATAGAGTTAGAGGGCAAAAATACCCCCATTTTTTAGGACAAGTAACCCCCAAATTCAATTACTTTACTGAAATGAATATTTATTTTCTTGTATTGAAAACAGATCAACGTCTCCTGCAGAAAACGATGATATTCCTACAAAATATATTTTTTTTTTTTAATATGATCAAAATGTAGAGGGAAGGAAAAAAGAATAAGGGAAAGGATTAGAACTAATACTGCAAATGAATGTCAACAACAAGATATAAGGAAGAGAGAAAGTATGACAAAAAAAGAGAGGAGAAAAATAGAGTAATAGAGATATAGGGAGAGAGAGAGAGGGAGAGAGAGAGGGAGATAGAGAGGGATAGGGAGAGAGAGAGAGGGAGAGAGAGAGAGGGAGAGGGATAGAGAGGATAGGGAGAGAGAGAGAGAGAGAGAAAGGGATAGAGAGGATAGGGAGAGAGAAAGAGAGAGAGAAAGGAAGAGAGAAAGTATGACAAAAAAGAGAGGAGAAAAATAGAGTAATAGAGATATAGGGAGAGAGAGAGAGGGAGAGAGAGAGAGGGAGATAGAGAGGGATAGGGAGAGAGAGAGAGGGAGAGAGAGAGAGGGAGAGGGATAGAGAGGATAGGGAGAGAGAAAGAGAGAGAGAAAGGAAGAGAGAAAGTATGACAAAAAAGAGAGGAGAAAAATAGAGTAATAGAGATATAGGGAGAAAGAGAGAGAGAGAGAGAGAGAGAGAGAAAAGGGATAGATAGGGAGAGAGAAAGAGAGAGAGAAAGGAAGAGAGAAAGTATGACAAAAAAGAGAGGAGAAAAAAAGAGTAATAGAGATATAGGGAGAGAGAGAGAGAGAGAGAGAGAGCGAGAGAGAGAGGGATAGAGAGGGAGAAAGAGAGAAAGGAAGATAGAAAGTATGACCAAAAAAGAGAGGAGAAAAAAAGAGTAATAGAGATATAGGGAGAGAGAGAGAGAGAGAGAGAGAGGGATAGAGAGGGATAGGGAGAGAGAAAGAGAGAAAGGAAGAGAGAAAGTATGACAAAAAAGAGAGGAGAAAAAAAGAGTAATAGAGATATAGGGAGAGAGAGAGAGAGAGAGAGAGAGAGAGGGATAGAGAGGGATAGGGAGAGAGAAAGAGAGAAAGGAAGATAGAAAGTATGACCAAAAAAAAAGAAAAATAGAGTAATAGAGATATAGGGAGGGAGAGAGAGAGAAAGGGATAGAGAGGGATAGGGAGAGAGAAAGAGAGAGAGAAAGGAAGAGAGAAAGTATGACAAAAAAAGAGAGGAGAAAAATAGAGTAATAGAGATATAGGGAGAGAGAGAGAGAGAGAGAGAGGGGGATAGAGAGGGATAGGGAGAGAGAAAGAGAGAGAGAAAGGAAGAGAGAAAGTATGACCAAAAAAAAAGAGAAAAATAGAGTAATAGAGATATAGGGAGAAAGAGAGAGAGAGAGAGAGAGAGAGAGAGAAAAGGGATAGATAGGGAGAGAGAAAGAGAGAGAGAAAGGAAGAGAGAAAGTATGACAAAAAAGAGAGGAGAAAAATAGAGTAATAGAGATATAGGGAGAGAGGGAGAGAGAGAGAGGGAGAGAGAGAGAGAGGATAGGGAGAGAGAAAGAGAGAGAGAAAGGAAGAGAGAAAGTATGACAAAAAAGAGAGGAGAAAAATAGAGTAATAGAGATATAGGGAGAGAGAGAGAGAGAGAGAGAGAGAGAGGGATAGAGAGGGATAGGGAGAGAGAAAGAGAGAAAGGAAGAGAGAAAGTATGACCAAAAAAAAAAGAGAAAAATAGAGTAATAGAGATATAGGGAGAGAGAAAGGGATAGAGAGGGATAGGGAGAGAGAAAGAGAGAGAGAGAAAGGAAGAGAGAAAGTATGACAAAAAAAGAGAGGAAAAAAATAGAGTAATAGAGATATAGGGAGAGAGAGAAAGAGAGAGAGAAAGGAAGAGAGAAAGTATGACCAAAAAAAAAAGAGAAAAATAGATTAATAGAGATATAGGGAGAAAGAGAGAGAGAGAGAAAAGGGATAGAGAGGGATAGGGAGAGAGAAAGAGAGAGAGAAAGGAAGAGAGAAAGTATGACCCAAAAAAAAGAGAAAAATAGATTAATAGAGATATAGGGAGAAAGTGAGAGAGAGAGAAAAGGGATAGAGAGGGATAGGGAGAGAGAAAGAGAGAGAGAAAGGAAGAGAGAAAGTATGACCAAAAAAAAAGAGAAAAATAGATTAATAGAGATATAGGGAGAAAGAGAGAGAGAAAAGGGATAATAATAATAATAATAATATGGATATTTATATAGCGCCGGTATCCGCCAGGCTCTGACGCTCATGGCGCTGTACATACATGTATTACTATCACAAAAATATAACTTCTTAACTAAAATAAAGTAAACTAAAACACAAATTATAACGCTACATTGACATGATTAGATAGCACTGTTTAGAAAGAGATGGGTTTTTAGAGCAACTTTGAAGGCATGAAGGGTAGTTAAATTACGAATACTAACTGGCAGCTTATTCCAAAGGGACGGACCAGAATGAGAAAATGCTCTATCCCCCCAGGAACTGCGCGTCTTAGGGACAACTAATAAGGAGGATTGAGATGAACGAAGATGTCTAGAGATAGAGAGGGATAGGGAGAGAGAAAGAGAGAGAGAAAGGAAGAGAGAAAGTATGACCAAAAAAAAAGAGAAAAATAGATTAATAGAGATATAGGGAGAAAGAGAGAGAGAGAGAAAAGGGATAGAGAGGGATAGGGAGAGAGAAAGAGAGAGACAGAAAGGAAGAGAGAAAGTATGACCAAAAAAAAAGAGAAAAATAAGAGTAATAGAGATATAGGGAGAGAGAGAGAGAGAGAGAGAAAGGGATAGGGAGAGAGAGAAAGAGAGAGAGAGAGGGATAGAGAGAAATAGAGAGAGAGAGAGAGAGAGAAAGATTAACTCACAGCTGGATCCAGTAGGAATGGAAAGTCAAGTAGAGATGGGACCGGTGAGAATTCATCTCTGGGTGACTGAAGAGGGAGCCCTGCTTTAAGCTGCCATCGATGATACTCTGTTTGGTAATCAAGATCCCTACAGATAATAATATGATAATGAAACACATGACATAATATGATGTTCAATATCTCTTGTGATGACAAAAACGCTTTATAACCTTTCAAAAGGTTCAATATAAGAATCTACTTGGCTTAGAATGTCCATGTACAATGAGTATGTGTCTTCATCTTACTTCAGAAACTTCATTGAAAAAAAAAAAAAGTTTTGGCAGGCATGTGGGTAATGCCTTGCACGGAACAGCAAAAGTAATCATACCATTCTGGATTCTAAATGCTTAAAACAGTAGTTTTCTTATAAAGAGATTGTTCAAGATGTGACATGCTGTAAAATGCCTTTGAATATATTACTTTTTTTCTGAAGTTCAAATATATCTGTTCACTCATTCTTCCTCATTTTGTCCTATCACTGCCTAAAGAGACCTTACATAACTAATGGGAATCATCAAACATTCTTCCCAATGTTATGGTGATGGAATGGTCTCACATAAAAGCGATAACAGCTTACCTGAAATCATTAACAATGTATCTATATCGTAGAAAATATCACAGGAGCAAACTCCAAGCCTTACAGATAGTTACCCAATGACAATTTACAGATTTCTGATACAAAATACACCAATACCTAAACTCATGTAAAGTGATTACCTTGAAAGCTGGTGACAGTAGAAATCCTCTAACTGAGCAAGGCCTTTACTGGCATCATGCTCAAGCCGGATTTGATTGGCTTTATACAGGATTTGCATTGCTATGGCAACATGAACCATGCCCTCAGATGCACTATGGTAAAAATAAGAAACAAAATATGAATCAAAATAAGTTGAAACCAGTATTAAAAAAAAATGACAGTAATGGGCTATTCAAAATACCTTTGTCCACACAATTTCATTCACCAATTATGTTGCATGTTTTGGAAGTCTTCAAAAATTACATGCAGAAAACAAACAGCACTTAGAAATGACTTAACCCTATTTAGCCCGGGGGGGGGGCTTGAGAAGCCCCCCCCTCGACATTTTTCGCGATAATTTTTTAACGCAAGAAAATCTTGCACTGAAATTTTGTGACTTTTTTCTTTCGAGTCTTGCGCAACTTTTGAAAGAAATTTTTCGAAAATCGGACCTACCATTACAAAGTCACGTGTCCTTTTGTCTTCGCATGTCAGCCCGAAAATCGCTCATTTTTGTGATTTGTGTACAAAACATATGGAAATCTCATTTTTCAAATAAAGAGGTAAAACATTGGTTATTTGGTCTTGTTTAGATTTTAGGTGTTTATTTTGGGGTCAAAATAGTTGAATTATAGTTGGAAATGAAATAAAACAACAAAAACAATAAAATACATAAGTTAAAAAAACAAAGAAATACATAAGAAATTATCAAAACAATAGATAACCTAAGGAATAACCCTGGTTTTTCAAATTTTTGTGCTGTATTATTATTCCAAATGGTCTAACAAATATATGTAGTGAGAAAGAATGCTTAAATATGAATAATGTCTGATTTATGGGCAAAAATGTGAATTTAATGACCTTATTTGCATAAATTACCATAAATATGCAAATGAGTGAATTTTTCAAAAAAATTGAAATTACCATAGTATTCTATACACTTCACTTGACATGTATGCAAATTTTCGCGGCGATCGGGCGTTTCACGGCCGAGATCATAGGGGGGGGCCTGAGAAGCCCCCCCCCGGGCTATGCAGTTTCAAAATAGCCCGGGCTAAATAGGGTTAAAACATACAAGTCATGGTAAACGGTAAAACACCTAAGAACAAAAATTGCTGCCGCAAAATGAATTGACTTAACCATAGTGGGCTTCACTTGTCGATCGATTCACCTAAAATGGTTCTTATTTTGCCACTGCCTTTTCTCTTTCTTTTAAACATGGTTTACATGGTAAAGCCTCATTAAGTTATGACAAGGTAAAGGATGGCTTTTAAAAAAAAGATGATGTAAGTGTAATATGCTTTTTTCATTCTGCTTTGCACAGTTACCATTCATTTGAACCTAAAAAATCCATGGCGGATTCTTTACTGCAGTTTACCATGGCATATCTGAATGAGCCTTAAAGGGATCCGGTAACTTTGTCTTAGATCCTTTAAACAAATCCTTGATTTAGCTCATGCTGCAATGATAATTATAAAGCTTTAGGTCAGTCAGGAGCTCCATGACTTTTACAAGCCTGTCTGATTATCAAGATATTTATGATTGAAAATCAAAGTCAAATTTTGTGTTTGATAAACGGTTTTCGTAACAATAAAGTCTATTGGGGAAAACGAGTATGGTAAAACCGGTCACTCAAAGGTTTTTACTTTTTTTGAGGCACTTCTTGATCATTTTGAAGCACAATTTTTTAGAGCTTCAATATAACACCATATTACAGACACTGATAACACGTAGGGCCGTGCATCTCACATTTTGATTTGTTAAACGACCCCTTTAATGTGTGAACGAGATTTTACCCTTCATTAGGTCTGATCATGGAGACCATGTGAGCTTTGAGGATCTTCAGGAGTCTCTGGAAGCGCTCTTTGTCCAGGTGAAGGAGGGTCTGGATCAGACTTGTCCTTGCACCAGGGACTAGTTGCTTGGCTATTATCCTGCACAGGACCTGGACCAACTCAAAGTTCAGCTCCATAAGAGGACACTCAAGGATGATCAGCAACTAAAGGTCACAACAAACATACATGGTATAGAGTTACAGTATTGATTGCTGGATGGGACAAAACAGACTAGAAATATAGGATGGGATAAGGTTATACATGGATTTATAAACAAATAAAAAGTGAAACTTTATACATTATTCTCTTATGAACAGGTAACCAGTGTAGTTGTTTAAACAAAGGAGACACATGATCATATTTTCTTGCATTTTTCTGCACGATTCTGGATTCGTTGAAGTCTAAAACAGAATATGTAGTTGTGATATATAATTTCCAAATGGGAATCGCTAATTGAATGTTATTTTGTACCACATTCATGACCCCATACCAAAACTTTGTAATACCTTTAACCACTAAATGATATCAACATTTCTTGCATTTTCAAGCTTTAGAGAAGACCTCACAGCTTACCTGGTTGATACCATGTGACTGGACCAGGGACTGGTCTAGCTTCCTAAGGAGGATCTCAAAGGTCTAAAGCACAGCTTACCTGGTTGATACCATGTGACTGGACCAGGGACTGGTCTAGCTTCCTGAGGAGGATCTCAAAGATCTAAAGCACAGCTTACCTGGTTGATACCATGTGACTGGACCAGGGACTGGTCTAGCTTCCTAAGGAGAATCTCTATGGCATTTGCTAGACAGGTCATGAATCTATCTCTAGGATGCAGGTCCCATAGGAGATTGTATGCTGTCTTTACAGCAGCCAGGTCAAGACGGCTGTAGGGGTTGTTCTCTTCCACCTGCATACAATGATCAAAATATCATAAAAACTATCTTTCAGATTTTTAGCGGAATATGCAAAAGTAGATTGTCACAAAAATGGACAGGAAATTAAGTGGCCGGGTTTTGCTGCTACAAAACATAGAGTCAATGTATCAATTAGACTCCTGCTTCTGACACAAACGTTTGGTATCACACAGTAAAGACATTGCCAACTATTGTCACACACAATGGTTTATTCATTGATATAATGAACATGTACATGTATCACAGATAAGATTTCATGACATTACTCCTGAATTATGGTCATCTTGATACAAACAAGTTCTGTCATATCAAACATCAAAAATACAGAAGAACAAAAACACCAAACATGAGATTCATTCTTCAACGTTGGGAAGGACAAGGGTCAGAAGAACATTAGAAACCTCACTGACCCTGAAGCTTGCATTGAGAGCTACATCTGACATGAAGACAGTGCGTATCGTGTTGAGAAGGAATGCATCGTCTCCACACTCCTTATACTGATCAATAATACTCTGGTGGAAAACAGGAGAAAGAAGATACATTTACAATTCAGTTGGTTGGTTTTTCCTGACTGCTAAGAAAGCATGTGTATGCTTGTAAGTAAGCAACCAGGGGTGGTATTCTGAACATTGTTGTAAGTTTTGTGTTATCTTTTGTTGTATCTTCCAGAGATAACACAGCGCTAATATTGTTGTAAGTTGGTATTCTGAACATTGTTGTATCCCTGTGTTATCTCTTGAAGGACCGCCTCTATCTTATCTTTGACCACTGATGACACGCCCATTTTTATGGACCCTACCAATCAAAATCTATTTTATATAACCATGATAAGTAGGCCAACCAATAGGAATACTTCATACTATATCTGAAGATGCACCTAGCGCATATTAATCTAGGGCGTAATTAGTTAAGTGTGCGCTTATTATGCGTGTCATCATATGCGCTGTGGCATGTGGATCATGAAAACAAGTCACATTTTCACTTAAATGGTTAAGATGAGAGCAATAAAATTGTCAATCCTAGCATGTAATTTCTTAGAAAATTCTCATCTGTGATGTTTCCGGTCAACACACAATCTTCTTCTAACTCATCTATTGGCACGAAGTTGGTTCTGGGCAAGGAAGATTGCCGCCATTATATCAACACGAAAGATACAACAACCCCCTACCTGTTGTAAATATTGTTGTAAATACCACGCAAGATAAGATAAGATAAAAGATGCAACAATTTTCAGAATACCAATTATCTCGTCATGTTATCTCCTGTGCGCATATGCAAAATGAGGATTAAGCGTCATTTTTTTAATAATACGCACTATTACAAGCGCACAAAAGTTTGAGCGCAGGCGCGACCAAAGAGATGAGAGAAAAGATACAACAAAAGTTACAACAATGTTCAGAATACCAACTTTATCTTATCTCCAAAGATACAACAATATTAGAGATAACACAGGGTTCAGAATATGGCCCCAGGGAACCAACAAATCAAGTCCTCTCCTAGGGACCTCGTGATTAGGATTAATGCCTTATCAAAGGGCACTAGCGCATTGTATTGGTTTCAAACCCACTACCTCCCTGTTACGAGACCACTGCTGTATCACTGAGCCATCACCCCTCACTTATTTCATTCAAGTAAATGAAGGTCATTTCATATGTTCATCTTAAAATTATTTTCAATCACAGGATAGATGCAGCAACTGGGAAATAGGAGAAGAAAGGACTTACAGTGTATATCATATTATACTTCATCAAGGCAAGACAGTCAATTAGCTTGACATCTCCTTCCAAAATTACGTAAATTGAATTTACTTAATCTGAAATAGTATATCTAGATAATCAGTACTGGAATTCATACCATAACACAAACTCAAATTACTAAACACTATCCCTAGACATTAATGAAGTATTTGCAAAGAAAGAACAAGCAAGTACCTGTAGCATACTGAGGGTAAGATGAGTCAGAGCAAATTCCTGGCCAGTATCTAGAGCTATCTCAAGTGAAAGTGACCTCTCAAACTCACGCAGGTCATCGGTCTCCTCAAGTGCTTCCTGGTCAGAGAGGAGCCTCATGGGACTGGGGGCGGGGCTGAAGATGGGGCTGTTAGTAGGGCTGGCTACAGGGCTGAGGGAGGAGAGAGGGTTGGAGGAGAGGGAGGAAGGCTCACGACCAGAGGTAAGGCTTAAGGCAGAGCCACCAGAGTTCATCTGTAGGCTGTTACCAGTACTTCCCATGGGGCTTGTTCTGGACCTAGAAGGCAATCAACGAGATGTTACCTCATGTGCTTAATACTTTACTTGATTTGCATATGTGCATTCTTCTCTGAGTGATACAATGTCATTGCTTTGGATGTATGGTCGGTCACACACCGGCTGGTTTTAATATCTATGAATTTAGAATCAGCTAACATTTTAAACAATATGGAGTGCACTTTGCCCTGTAACACCAAAATCTACTCCTAACCCTAACCCCACTATGTAAAGAGTATTAACCAGAGTATGTATAGCTATTGAGGTATTATTACTTACCTGTAATGAAGATTGACTAGGTTGTCATAGCTACCACGCAAGCTTAAATTCTCTTGACTGGAGCTAAGGCTACGTGAATGAAGCCCACCCTCAAAGTTCATGGACCTTCCACAGTTCCTCTGTAGACCAGAGTTAGATCTGGACAACAGACCTCGACTAACATCTTCACCTGACCCAGCCATTTGACCTGATTAACAAAGAGAAGTATTATTTTCAATATTTAAAAAAAAATAGAAATTATAACCCATGATTTTTTTCTTCTAATGTGGAAGGAAGTTATTGAAAGAAAATGAATTGTGGACTGCTCTTTAATAATAATAATAATAATACACAAGATTTATAAGGCGCCAAATCCACTTGACAGTCAAATGCTCAAGGCGCAGCTTGTGCAAAAGATGAAATACATGATACATAATATATACAAAAGCGCAATGATTTTCTATTCAGGCATGAGTTAAAGAGTCTGGAAAAAATAAACAGAGGAACAGAGGTGTATTAAAACTTAAGTACCCTTTACAGGGCTCCCAGGGGGAACATCAGTGTCACTCCTCCTTTCTTAAATTCATTGCTTGCTGACTTGGTTTCATGATTGTATTTCTTCTTCCTTTCCAGAAAGAATTATTTGAAAGTTAGAATTCCAGCTGACATCATCTGATAAGGAGGAAATTTCATGCAAGTGTATTATAAACCAAAACATCAGCACAAATTTGCGATATCTACAAGTACTTTAAAATATGTTTTCAATAATTTCAACATGATGATTTAAAACTTAAATTATAAAATCTTCCCATGTAAAGCACCGTAGAAAAATAACTGGTGTATAAATTCCAATACCTGATACTGATGTAAGGAAGAGGGCAATGAAAGTGAATGATACTAACAATTTCTACTTCTGCTTGGAGACTCATCTACTACCCAAGGCATATCTGGAGTATCTCCTGTCTGTAAGCTATGATCACTTCCCCATCGTATCACATCACCTCCTCTCCTGGCAGCTCCTTCCCGCTCATCTCTCACCACCAGCTTACCTAGTGACCCCACCCTCTGTGCAAGCATGGAAGGGTTCGACCCCGCCCTTGTCCCCGGTAGCTGATGCCTTCCACTTGGAGGTAGGTTGGTTACAGGAGAGGACTGTCTTCCTGTTGGCGGTTTGCGCATAAGCTTTACAGGAAGTCTATTTTTCTTGAGTTGGCCAGGGAAAGTCTGTGGTTGTCCACTCCCTAGCTTCTCCAGGTCAGATTTGGAATGCCTAAAAGTTGCAATGTTCTTATTTGAGTTTGTGGCAGCACTGTTGGTAGTGGTAGAGAAAGACTCTGGTTGAGGTACATCTTTGAAGAGTGTGGCAAATGGTGATGAGGAATACAGGGTCTGGAGGAAAGACTTCACTTTACTGTTTTTCGCCTGGAAGACATCTTCTGGCAAGGCGCGGCCGATGAACTTCTCTGAACTACAAAAGTATAATCTGTTGAAAAGATAAGGAAGCACCTGTATGAGGCTTCTTTATTTCCTTTCAAAATATTATGCCTATACCTTAGTCACACTTTTGCGTATTTGGCTTGCGTATTGCCACGTATTTATGGCAAGCCGTTTTAACATCTATTCCTATTTCTTTATATCAAGAATTAATTTCTTGATACCAGTAAATAGAAATAAATGTTAAAACGGCTTGCCATAAATATGCAGCAATACCCAAGCCAAATATGCAAAGGTGTGACTAAGGTATTACTAAAACTCATACCAATAGCATCGCGTAAACATGGCACTGATTTATATCACCCTAGCGATTGTTAATATGTTGCAAGGTAAAAGGTATAAAAACCAATTCTTGTATAGCGCATATCACATTATGATATAACGTCTCTCTATGCGCTTCCATAGGATATTATTACCCTGGCTTTAGCTCCTGGAAACGTAGTGCTCAGTGCATTCAAGGAATGAATCCTACCATATTTCCATTTACTACACCTGGGTCGAGTGTGGCAAATGTAGATTAATGTCTTGCCAAAGGACATCAGGGCTGCAGCAGGATTTAAACCTCTTCCCCCATACCTTGTGGTTCACAGTCCAGAGACTTATCCACTAGACCACAACACCTACAAGCAGTACTCCATGAACATCAACTTACAATGGCTTCTCTTGAGAGCTCTTTGTGTTTTTAAACTTTCCAGCGGAACTATGGACAGGAATTTGAGAACAGATTCTCTCTGTATCTCTTAAGAGGTGCATTGAAGGTAGTGTTACATATGAGAAATAAACACCAATTTCTCAGATAATAAACAAACAAACCTTAGAATGAAAAATTAAATTTGATAGTAATAATATTCAGTATTTTCAGTAACATTTATGATAAATTGTGCTGTCCATTCTCCATTTTCATGAGAAAGGGAAAACAGAAAAGGAAAGATGGAAAGGTACGGAAAGGAAAGATGAAAAAGTTTGATGACAATTAAGGAAAGATATGGAAGGAGTGGTGTATATAAGATGGTTAAAAGAGAAGAGATGGACATGAAGGATTCAAGACTGAAGCAAGCTAACCTTTGACTAGACGCAAGCTGGATGCTGATGATAGCAGCTACATCAGGAGTCATCCGGATTGCATCTTCTGAGGATCGGCAGAACTTATTCCTGCACTCTCTCCTCCCGCATCCCTCAGTCAGCTGGTAGTAATATCTAAAATCACGAATGATCTTATGATTACTCTGTACACTTCTTTCATGCAAGATGATCATATCGTGCTTTTATGCACATTAAATTTCATCAATGATACATATTTATCACTTTATCTCGTAGTTGAATTCAGAGAGCATCATGAGATTAAAATGTCAATACTGTAGGCAAACAAAATGGTAAATTTATTATGCAGATTATTTAAAATGTATTTGGAAACAGAGGAGTGTCAATTAATATAATATAACAATATTAATTACACAAGTAGTACATGAACAGACGGGTTTATAAACGTCAAGAACCTACATGAACATATATGTTTAAACCACAACAGTATGATCATTAGTGCTCTATATTGAAATGTATATTTACCTCTTGATGAATTGCTCTAGGTAATGCTTTGCTTTAGATCCTGTAGTATTAGGTGCATCATAACCCCTCTGTGGTTCTGCCTCCTGTACAGAAAGGTTACTGTCTGATAATGCTGCGAGGTTACTAGCACTCAGATTCCTGCAGAGAGTCACAGATAGAGAATTCAATGTACTATTCTGATCTGGTAATGATGGAAAATCAATTCTTACATAATTAAGTGAAACTGGTACTGAAGGCTGTAGCACAGGTCAATTATGTCTGCCAGATAGCTTGGTGATGTGCAAAGACAGATAAAAGAATTCAAGCATATATAGCGCCTTGAGCACTCCACAGAGTGGATTTGGCGCGATATAAGTTACATTATTATTATTATTATTATTATATAGATGTACAAGTCCAGACTGACATACTTAATATACAGTCTCCAGGAAATTGTGCTTTTCACTGAATGTGATTTCCAGGAATTCCGTGTAAGCTTTGTTCATATTAATCAGCTACACTAGTGAATGATGACAGAATAATTTCAGCTACTTTCTCATTAATTGCAATTTAGTTTCTAGAACTAAAGACTATCTTTTCATATCAATTTTCATAAGACTTTGTTTTGGATAAATCATCCTTCACTGCTCTTGCAAAATTGTGGAAGTGTCATGGTGTAGTTGATATTCATGGATTTGAGATCAAAATCTCAGTTTCATTCCCAGCCGTGCCACTAATGGAGGGTTTATTCCCTAGGGATATCCAGTATCGAAACTTCTAACCCCATGAAACGAGAATACATCCTTTCGAGTTTAAATGTCAAGCTACAACTGCAGCTAAGTATTACCAGACCCCATCTGTAGATTTGGAGCAATCCATAACACAATGGTGTTTCTTCAGTAAAAAAAAAAAAAAAAAAAGATCTAGATTTAAAGATTTGGTCCAAACCTACCTCTTCAAGTCCGTAAGCTTGGCTAAACTGTTTGATCTAGCACGTCCATCAATGAGAATGCTATCCAGAGATCCTCTTCTTACACTCCCCTCTAACTTAGGCTGACTGGTTGACAACTGTCTGCAAATCAAAAAGAAAATACAAAGTTTCAAAGATGATATTTCATTCCCATTCTCCAAATATATTTCAAGGCAAATGGTGGAGCTTTGTTTTTAAGTTTAGGTAAAAGATTTCAATTTTTCATTCCAAAACTAATTTTGGTTGATATGACTACGGGCTGGCATATTTGAAAATTTGTTGCATTACGTACCTCCAATTACATTGCTGAGGTATGTGCTCTTAACCAAAGAAATCACTTTCCAAGTACATGGAGACGGCTTTAATATAGGCCTACTGTATAATTACAATTACAAAGAACAGTCACATAATTACTTGCAGTATTTAGGTTTCAGAATACCCCTTTTTATTACCTGGTAAGTTTGAGTCGACCTGTGCCTTTGTCGATGGTTGTACATGTAGTAGGAATACTCTTTTTTCTGATTGCTCCTGGTCCAACAGGGGGCCGTCTATGGCCTGCAAGAGTCTCCCCGTGTCCACTCATCATGACAAGCTATACTACAGCTTCACGTTAACAAGTTTTGGCTCCGTGACATTCTGTTAGAGAAATAGAACGTTAGAAGGCAGGAATCCAGGAATAATGATAGTGAATGATAATGCCAAGGCAGAGTCTGGAGTCTTGAGACGAGTCTACTCGTTTCAATTGTGTCACGTAATTTACTTACTTACTTTAAATCTAATTTAGTGACCTAGAATAGAATAGGTCTACCAGTGGTCTATTGGTTTACTTTAACTTTTATTTATTTATGTATTTATTCATTTATTTTTTAATGTTACTTAAAAACTACTTGTTTAATAGCTACCTTATTAGTTTAACTTTGATTATCTGTAGAATCTAGACGGTAGACCTACATGTAGATCTAGATCTACATTTATTTTATTTGAATTTAATTATTAATATTATCGGCTCAGTTCTTTATAATCTATTTATCCATGTGTAGGCCAACGTAACAATATCCAGATCACAACCAGTCAAATCAATCCAACAAACGAAACATTACCTTGCTCAAGTCAATACATACATGTACATGTAGCCTTAAGGGCTCCCTGGAAATTTTTTTTATGATATGGTATTCGAGGGAGCCTTAACCGGCTCCCAAATTGATAGTAAGTTATCCTTTAATGAGCATGTTGAAGTCATCTGCACGAAAATTTCTAAAAGGTATTCTAAATAAGTTAAAGTATTTCCCACAAAAAATACTCAAAATAATCTATAATTCCATTATTTCATCTTATTTTCAATACTGTAACCTAGCCTGGAATTCCTCGGCTACATATTCAATGCTACGTTTATACAGATTACAAAAAAGGGCAGTGAGAATCATTTCGCATGCCAATTTTCTTGCCCATACAAAGCCGTTATTTAATAACCTGAATATGTTGAATATATTTGATTTTTCTGATTATGAAATTGCAACTTTTATGTACTTATGTTTTAAAAACTACATACCAAACAGTATTTCAGAATTTTTTTTGTTATAATGCCGATGTACATTCTTATAATACACATGGATCTTCAAACTTTCATTTAACTAAAGTACGCACCTCTCTAGCTAAAAACTGTATTTTTTTCAAAGGGCCTAAAATCTGGAACAGTTTACCAGTTTATATTAAACTAGTCCATCACTAAATGTCTTTAAAAAGAGATAGGGCCTATAAAACCTTGTTACTCAGTAGATATATTAGCAATGTTTGATCAGGTTTCTTGTTTTTGTTTGTTTTTTATTGTTTCGTTGTTTTGTTTTTTAGTGTTTTAGTTTGGTTGTTTTGTTTGCTGTCAATGTAAGAAACATAATCAAATCTTTTTTGTTGTTGTTGTTTTTGTTTGTTGTTAATCTTTTGGGTATATATGCTTGTACAATGTACTTATTCTGTAAATCTTCAATCTGGTCTTGTACTCATACTCTCTTCTCTGTATGGGGATGATGAGTCAAGACCTACAACTGCAGCTACTTCATCCGACGAGTCTGAATTTACCGGACCCTCCCCGCGGCCCGAAGGCGAGGCTTCTTCCTCATCCGATATCCCTAGACCCATGCCCTTCGCCAGGCAGCCCTAGCAGGGAGCTTCATGAGCTGAACCATGCCCTGGCTAGGAAACAGGAGCTTGCCCAGACCATGCATGGGACAGAGTGATGAGAAGATGCAAGTCATGAGGATACAGTATGAGACTACAATGAAGCAGCTGGAAGACCAGGTGAACACATTGTCAAAGGAGAAGGAGACATTGAGCCATGAACTCTTTGCAACCAAGACAAATGCAAATACTAACAAGTTGAGTGAGCAGCGTCGTAAGAGACTGCAGGAGTTGGAGGCACAGCTTAGTGAGTTGAAGAAGAAGATCAACTCTGCCCAGCGGCCCACGTTCGTGGGCGAACAATCAGGTAATGGGTTAGTCTATACTGAGTCTACCATGACCATGTTAATAATTTTCTTTATCTCTCTGTTAGGCCTACTTCATACTTCTTAGTCTGTATGATTTTCTCTCTCCGTATTGCCTTTAGTAGGGAGGCCAATGCCCGGGCGTAAGGCTTCTACACCTACGATTTGTGCGCTCGTCGTCCACTTCAAAAAATTAGCAGAAAGAAAAAAATGATGTAAAAATAAAAATTGATGAAAATAAGAAAATAAAATACAATTATACATTTCAAAACATACCTATAATCACGGATCTGTAACGGTCTTTTACCATTTGTTGACGATCTTGCAGACTTTGACGTATTTGTATCCAATAATTGTCGTAGCAGAAGCTACATGACGCGCACGCGCCACCGACTAAGAAAATCCTAGAGGGCGTAGAGGTTTGCTCACTAAAAACCTTCTCATTGGCAGAAGGTAGACCCTAAAAATATGGGATCCGTTTTGAGTAAAGAACTTTTGATAGAGATCAACATTTCAGATGTTCACAATTGCCACTTCTAACAACTAGAAAATATAAAGAAAAAAGATTATATCTTTTTAAATACAGATTTTTACAAACTGAACATTCAAAAGTAGATAGAATACGATGTTTCTGTCAATCTTGCGTTGGTTTGAGCCCTATAGCTACATCCATCTCAAAATGAGAAGGAAAACTGTGAACAGTGACATCATTGTCCGCGCCAAAAAAAAAGGGTATTGCGACATATGTCTGAGCTCCGGTCAGATGGTGCTCCAAGCGTAGTCTTACTTATAGTACCTTATTCTCACAGCACTAGATACGAGTGTCGTGCAGTAATGTATAAGAAGTGTTAAAAAAGATATTTCAGTAAAAAAAAAAAGTCTACGTGAGCAGTCTATCCTCCAATTGAGAATTGGAATGAAAGCCATGATTTGAAGGTGTGTGTTTTGTGTATGATACATGGTTAGTGAGTACCGTACGTTACGTATAGGATCTATAGCGAGAGAGAGAGAGAGAGAGAGAGTGAGAGAAATAATATATAGTACACGTCTGCGAACGTACGTTGCTGATTCCGTATTGTGTTCGCTGCAAGATGGATGTTATTTGGACCTCGTAACTTCTCGATCGTTGATAATGCAGTGTCAGATTGATCTTTACTCATGAGGAAATACTATTGGATTTGGAATATCACCTTAAGGTAGGCCTAGACCCTAATTATTAATTTTAATTCTTTTCTAGGATTATATTGACTACAATCACGTAGATCTACGTTTATTTTTTCTGTCTGTTCATGTTTTGTCCCTCCATGGCTCAATTTCAGGACTGCGGCTAATTGCAATGCAATTACCTAGCTGGAGCTGTGTCGGTGTGTGCGACCGATTCAAGGCTAGCCGCTGATGATGAATGGAATTTCGCGCTAAGTTTTAAACTTGTTGTCCGGGCAATGACACGCCCAATCCCCTCGGACCTGTCTAATTATGAACGTAATTTTGCGACATGAAATATAATTGTTTCAAGGCTCTTACGTACGGATAGGCTTAGAAGGAAGCTGGATAAAAAGAGCTGGATATCTCCTATTTGATGGAACTTCTGGAGTCGGCAGATGGGTGAATTTTCTTAGTGAAAGAAAATACTTTCTTTTAATCTTTGTTTTATTAGATTCTAGATCTAGACCTAGAATCTATAAACAAATTAGTAATTAAAAAGTTAGATTTTGGCATTGGCCTCCCTACCTTTAGCTATATTAATGTTAAAATACTCTTATAAAGTATGCACCAGAGAACACAATTTCACCTTGAAAATAAAAAAAGCTCTAGATCTAGACCTAGATCTAGATCTACACTGTGGGAGGGGGGACGATCATATTGGTAGGGAGGCCAATGCCCGGGCGTAAGGCTTCTACGCCTACGATTTGTGCGCTCGTCGTCCAAGTCAGAAAATAACCAGAAGAAAAAAAAAGGGGAGAAAAAAAGAAAACAAATATCTATGGAATAAAATGTATAACAAATACACAATTACACACTCCACAACATACCTATAATCACGGATCTGTAACGGTCTTTCACCATCTATTGACGATCTTCCAGATTTTGACGTATTTTAATCCAATAATTGGGCTAGCAGACAAAAATAACGGACGCACAAGAGAAACTAGAAGGGTCCTAGAGGGCGATGAGGTTAGCTCACTAAAATCCTTCTCAATGACTGAAGGTAGAGCCTAAAAATATGGAATCAATTTAATATCAAAGAACTTTTGATAGAGATTAACATATCAGATGTGCACAAATGTCACTTTTAACAACTAGAAAATATAAAGAAAAAAGATTATATCTTTTTAATTGCAGATTTTTACAAACTGCACATTCGAAGGTAGATAGAGTACAATGTTTTTGTCAATCTTGCGTTGGTTTGAGCCCCATAGCTAGAGCCATCTCAAATTGAGAAGGAAAACTGTGAACAGAGACCTCATTGTTCCAGCCCCGAATAGAAGTCTTGCGACATCATTATATGAATATGTATGAGCTCCGGTCTCATCGCGCGCAAAACAAATTTGACGTAGTCTCACACATAGTACCTTATTCTCAGCACTAGACACCAGTGTCGTGCAGTAATGTATGAGAAGTGTAAAAAAAGACATTTCAGTAAAAAAAAAAAAAAAGTCTACGTGAGCAGTCTAGAATCTATACTCCAATTGAGAAGTGTAATGAATGCCATGATTTGAACGTGTGTGTTTTAGTGTATGATATCATCATATGGTTAGTGAGAGAGAGAGAGAGAGAGAGAGAGAGGGAGAGAAATATCTCCGTCAGTACACGTCTTTCAATGCGTGCAGTCCTATTGACTATGTTTGATTCCGTATTGTGTTCGCTGCAACTGTGCAAGTTGGATTTATCGATCGTTGATAATGCAGTGTCAATTTTCTTAATTTACAATGAGTGGCTTTCGAGCTTTCTCTCATTATGTTTTGACCCTCCATGCCATGGCATGGCTAGCATGGCTCGATTGCGGCTTGCATGCAATGAATTACCGTACCTGGACGGCCTGGCTGTAGTACTGACTACTGTGTCGGTGTGTGCGACTAATTCAAGGCTAGCCGGTGATGATGAATGTACTTTCGCGCGAAGTTTTGAACTTGTTGTCCGGGCAATGACCATGATGACACGCCCATTCCCTCGGGCCTGTCTAATTCTCAACGTAATTTTTGGGACCATGAAATTGATTGTTTCAAGGCTCTTACGTACGGCCAGGCGTAGAAGGAAGCTCATAAATCATAGGAACTAGACCTAGCTGGATATCTCCTATTTTATGAAACTTCTGGAGTCGGCAGATGGGCGAGTTTTCTTAGTGAAAGAAAATGCTTTCTTTTAATGTTTGTTTTATTATAAACAAATTAGTAATTAAAAAGTTAGATTTGGGCATTGGCCTCCCTAATAAGTAATATTGGCATCGGTTGACGATATCAATCCCTAAAAGTTAGGTCTATAACTACATGTAGATTCTAGATCTACCGGTTATAAGGTTTTGCGAGCTGGACGACCCGTTTCATCTAACCTTAACTCCGGGAAGCTCCAACACCGGCGCCGGTGTTGACTTCCCGGAGTTAATCTAACCCCAAATTACATTTTACATTTACATTAATAGTCACACCATTCTGGTTCTTTCTAATCTAAATAAATTAACTCACCTGTTTCATATTCACTATTTAATGTTACTGTGCTTGAATGAAGGGAAAACTGGCGTCTAAAGTCTAAACACAATCCGACGCAACGGCAGTTTATTGTTTGACTGTTGTTGCATTGCATTGCAAAATTCGCGAAGTATAATGTAGCCTGTTTTCCAGTCTGATATATACCACAAATATATCGGGGAAATTGTATTTTCATGCTTAATTAATTTCGTGCTATATGTGAAAAGAATAAAATATTTTACAAAATAAAAATTTGATAGAACATATTGTAAAATTATATACACATTTTCTTCTAGGTTATTAAAGAAGGTTCAAATCGAATAAATTTTCTTAACTATTTTGTACAGTCTGGAAAGTAAACTATTAGAGTGAATCTCGGCGTTGTGGTGTGCGCCTAGTAAAGGGTTGGAAGCATAGAGATATATATTAAGTATATATCTCTATGGTTGGAAGTTACAAACTGATTCAGCCGAGGGCGCAGGTTCGAAGCTGAGTCACGTCTTTCGGATGGTGACGTTTAAAGGCCGCTTCCCAGACGTAAATAATCATATCTGATTGATACACGTCTGTAAAAACCCAATACACACACACATTTGAAAAGGAAAAAATCCTAACAGCCAAAATGTAAAAGCCATTGCAGACTTGACACTGGAAGAAGGAGCAATATAATTCACCCTCTACCCAGTCAGACACTAGCTCCTAACTATGAATTATGACAATCCTGATATGACCCAGTAAGCAAGAGACAGAAGTAAAATGACCATGATGCAAGACCCGGAAGCTGGGATAGCTGGGGGTGCTCGGTCATGTCAAATTACTGTAAACATGTGCATGTGTGACCACAAGTTTTTCCAGACATCCCCAAAACAAGGACTTCTTCTGAAGCAAAAAAATACACCGTCCTATATAAATGAGGATTTTTTTTTTTTTTTTTTTTTTTTTTAAAATTATTATTATTATTATTATTTATTTTTATTTATTTATTTATTTTTTTTATTTATTTATTTTTTTTTTTTTTTGGGGGGGGGGGGGGGTTTCAAAAATTCACATCATAAACGGGTGTTTAAAAAAGTGTAGGCCTACTCCTAAACAAGTATTGTAAAATAATCAAATTGCGCTTCTGATATAAAATTTACAATGTCAATATAGAGAAGCAATAACATCAACCTGTACACCAAGTTCCTAATGGGCATCAAAGAGATACTACAACATGCAGCCATCATAATTATATGTCATTGAAAAAAGGAATTAAGGTAGTAAGCACATTATTTTTTTTTGGTCCTCCAAAATTTTAAAATTTGCACCACCCCCCCCCCCCCTTGAGCGCCGGGGGGGGGGGGGGGCCCAACTTGCTCGACCATTGGTATCATTCGTTTTCGAATTTTTGGGGGAGGGGCAGCCTTTCTAAACCCACACCCGTCTCAGGCGCGGATCCAGGATTTTCCAATAGGGGGGCCCGGATATTTGAAAATCGCGCAGACCGTTATTTCAACTCGACTTACCAATAGTGACAAGGTTATATTAAAAGCACCGTACCGGTACATACAAGCGGGTATATATATATATTTTTTTTTCTCTTGTCCGATATCAACATTCCCCAAGTTGAAGTTATGTGCGAGCAATTTTTTTTACATTTTCATCGGGGGGGGGGGGGCTGAATCCACTTGCTAAAATATGAATTTTCTGGGTTCACAATTTCGCGAGCGAGCGAGCGAGCGAAAAATTGAGCATAAATTATGTATGATGTGAAAGTGTTATTTTATCTCCAAAATACGCGAGATAAGACATAACAAAAAAAAAAAATTCATATTCGGTCAAGTTGTAATTTTTAAATTTGCGGGGAAAGAGAGGCTGTACCCCGCATTAACTGCAAGAAATAAAATTTGAATGCCTGTGGAGTAAATAAAGAAACAGCTCTGGCTGCAACCATGATTACATGAGAGCTTCCATTTTTTTGGAAATCCAGAACAATTAAACTCTTGTGGTGTTATATGTGTTTCATGACTTTCAAAATATATTTAACACTTTCTTTATATCTTTACATATTTATATTCATGAATTACTTCATCACTCTTGTTCGCTTATAAAATGCCAACGTGCTCGTCGTGCTGAGTTATTTGCTATAACTATGATTGCAATGAAAACTTCCATTTATTTGGAAATCCAGAACAATTAACTTGTGGTGCTCTATATGTGTTTCATGACTGTCATAATATATTAAACACTTTCTTTATATCTTTACATGTTTGTATTACTTTATCACTCTCGTTCGCTTACAAATAACAACGTGCTCATTTTGCTCCGTATTCATATGAATACAATATAAATATTTTTAACAAATCCGCATCACCACCACTGTTACATGCAGGCCCCGCAGAACGTTTTTCAAAGTTGGTGGGGGAGGGGCTAAAGTATTTACGATCAGGTAGAGCGTAGCGAGAGAAGCGAGTGAAGCGTAAATTGGCTTAGGGTCCAGGGGGAAAAGCCCCAGCGGGGGGTCAAGGGGCAGACCCCTCGAAAGCTCAGGAGTTCAGTTTAGGAATTTAATTACGGTCAGATGAGCATATTTTGATACCTTATGTATACCTTATCACTAATTAGCCCGGGGTCCAGGGGACTGAGCCCCATGAAGCTCTGGGTTTTAGGCATTTAATAATGGTCAGATGATTTAATTGCGGTCAGATGGGCATATTTTGATACCTCATTAATTTTGTGGCACTGGAAGGTCACAATTTTTCTTTCTTCCTTTCTTTCTGTTTTAATATCTTACACATACTTTTTTCTAATGTGGGGTGGCTTGAGCCCCCAAGCCCCGCCGTCCCTCGGGCCCTGACATGTGTCCATGCCTTGAGCCATAATGTATGGCCGTACAGAGGATTTTTTCATGTTTGGGACCAGGGTAAAATGCAATGAATTATTGATAATTTATTGCATTTTCTTATTTTGTTTTTATTTGTGGGAACTGCCCCCTACCCTAGCCCCCGCTGCGTACAGTCATGGTTCAGTGGCAAAGCAATGGCCTCGTAACTGAGGCCCCAGGATCAAAACCGTGTCGACGGTGCCATAATAATTAGTGCCCTTTTGTGGGGCATTAATCCTCATTACTGTCATTTATGACTTAAGGGCGTAGGCCCCCTAGTTGATAAGCATATTAGCATACACATGCTTTAGCAGTCACACAAAACAAACACTGGCAAATCCTTATTCCATAATATCTGAGAATGTGTACTATTATCTAGATCTATTAGGAATAAATCATTGTCAAAATAATTCCATAAATTGGGGTAAAAAATAAATATTCCAACGTTATGAGCGACAGTTTATATTCTCATGGTAATAACATTTTTTTAAATTTTTTTTATCATAATCATACCTTGTCACATCAATACTATATCACATCGTTTCTTTTCATAAAAAACATTACATTCTTGCATCACATGATATCGTATCTTATAATAAATATTTTGTTATCATTACGTGCAATGTTAAGTCAGGTGATATCACATGAATGCAGGGGGGCGGAAATTTGAAAATCGCACAGACCGTTATTTAATTAATTCAAGATCCCAATACCGACAAGGTCATATTAGAAGCACCGTACCGGTAACTACCAGCGGGCACAGGCTTTGGAAAGGGGGCAGGCTCACGCCACGTCACCGTCACTTTAAAGGTACCGGTAATACAAAGTTTTGGAAAATTTTGAAAATTGGATGGATAGTGATTGTTTACAATTTTAATATGTTTGGATGCCCCTGTGGATGTAGAATAAGCACTAGAAAATTTAGCCCCTAAAACACTTCTGCTTTTGAGACAAATTGAATATAAAAATTTACCGATGCTCCCGGTAAATTTTGATAAATTTCAAATTGCGCCTACGGCCATACAATGGTAGCTGCGACCATGAAAATTTCAGAATATGTGGTTGTATATAATTATGTAGTTGTAAATGTATATGTAATTTCCAAACGGGAATAGCTAATTGGTCGATTTTAGACAAGAAACATTTTTTTAAAGCTTAATTAATATCTTGACCTTGAGAGGGAGCTATACAACATAAAGAGTTTATTATTTACAATTTCATAACTTTAGATTTAGATTTTAACCACGACAACGATCACTGAATATTGTAGGATCGCATATATGCTTCTCCTACGAACCAAATTCATGATCCAATACCGAAACTTTGTGATACCTTTAACTTTGAAATTTGTCTTCTTTCTCTTTTCTCTTTCTCTCTCTCTCTCTCTCTCTTTTTCTTTTCTTTTCTTCTCTTTTCTCTTCTCTCCTCATTTTTTTCTTCTTCTTTTCCTCCTTTTTTTCCTTCCTCTTTTTTTTGGCGCCGCCAATAGGGGAGGCCGCGGCCGTTTCGGCCCCCCCCCCCTTAGATCCGCCACTGCGTCTCATTCCCCAAACGCTCCTTATAACCGATACTGCAGGCCATATACCTCATCCAAATATTTACTTTGATTGAAGTGCATTTCATTCATCTCGAACGAGATAAAAAGGTAATAATGCACCCATATTATTTGTTTAACCGAATATACTTTGATGAGTTTGGCTTTTTGTGTCTACACAGCAAAATATATTTTTTGGATTTTCGGTTCAGGAACAAAAAGGATATACGCTCGGTACAGCACTGAAAACACAATGATTTAATAGTATTTGACATGTTGACTTGGCTTATTCGTAGCCCAAAATTCACATTTCTTACTCCATTCCATGTTTTAGAATATTGTTACATGATTGACTTCACACACCTTCTACAACGATCATAGTTAACTTTCACAATATCATTGAGGTTTATTTCCTTGCGGTTTGAAATCTGATGTCGTATGGACAGTTAGGCGTTATCAAATTAAACCTGATTATATAGCTGATTATAGATCCTTTTCATAGGTGGGGCTGCTTTTAAAAGCTAAGAATGGATTTGATTCTATTCACAATAAAGATAGGCCTATAATAATTATGTTTGTAATCATTCAATTCTAATTCCACAAACAGAATAATTATTAGCTTAAAGGTAACACACAGTTTTGGTATTATTTCAACAGGATTGGATTATGAAATTTAAAATATGCATGACCATCGTGAAACCTAGTGTTATAACTTTGAACAAATTGGGCTTTAAAACGCTCAGGATTTCGAGACAGTTAGGCGTTATCAAATTAAACCTGATTATATAGCTGATTATAGATCCTTTTCATAGGTGGGGCTGCTTTTAAAAGCTAAGAATGGATTTGATTCTATTCACAATAAAGATAGGCCTATAATAATTATGTTTGTAATCATTCAATTCTAATTCCACAAACAGAATAATTATTAGCTTAAAGGTAACACACAGTTTTGGTATTATTTCAACAGGATTGGATTATGAAATTTAAAATATGCATGACCATCGTGAAACCTAGTGTTAGACTAAATAACTTTGAACAAATTGGGCTTTAAAACGCTCAGGATTTCGAGAAATTAAAAAATCAAATTTATCGGTGATCCCGAGAAAATTTCAAATAGCGCCTACGGCCATACAATGGTAGCTGCGACCATAAAAATCTCGGAATACGCAGTTCTGATAAATAATTTCCAAATGGGAATAGAAAATCGGTCGATTTTAGTCAAGAAACATTGGTTTGAAGCTAAAGTAATATCAATCTTGAGAGGGAGCTATACAACATAAAGGGTTTATTATTCACAACGATTTCAACCGCGACAACGGTCATTGATTATAGTAGGATTGCATGCTTCCAATATGTTCTATAATTTTGAACCAAATTCATGACCCCAGTAATACAACGTTTTGGTATGGGGTCATGAATTTGGTTCAAATGAACATATTGGAAGCAAATGCGATATTCAGTGATCGTTGTCGCGGTCTAAAGTTATGAAATTGTAAATAATACACTCTTTATGTTGTGTAGCTCCCTCTCAAGGTCAAGATATGAAGTAAGCTATAAATCAACGTTTCTTGACTAAAATCGACCGATTAGCTATCCCCGTTTGGAAATAATAATTTATATATCACAACTAAATATTCTGAGATTTTCATGGTCGCAGCTGTACCATTGTACGGCCGTAGGCGCTCTTTGAAATTTATTAAAATTTAACGGGATAACCGGTAAATTTTGATATTCGTTTTTTCTCGAAAGCGTTTTAGGGGCTAAATTTTATAATGCTTATAATACATCCACAGGGGCATCCAAATATATCAAAATTGTAAAGAATCACTCACTATCCACCCAGTTTTCCAAATTTCTCAAAATTTTGTATTACCTTTAAAACAAATTAAAAATAAACCCATACAATACAATGTACTAAAGAAATGAAATAAGTGCTTGCAATTAATTTATTTTTTTATAATAATATACCGACAGCCCCCCTGCATAAGTGTAGATCCATCCTAAGAATAGATAGAGGGGAGAACATAATATATGACGAGGAAGGTACCTTGTTGTCTCACAGAGAGAGCTCAGCTGCCCCTACCAAATAATAACACCCTAGCTTGTCTGAGTTGTCTCCTTGTATATAGGCCTAACACATTCATTTCTCTCATGCTCTAATATGGCTGGAGACAAAGTCTTGAATGATCATAGTGAGCTCAGAATAATCTACTTAGAAATATAAACATAATGGGTTATTAATGAACAATATAGTACAAAACAATGACAAATGAAAACAAATCAAATAGATATAGATTATTCATATTTTATTCATGGCATGTCAGAATTAAGGTAGTCAGAACTCATAAGTACATTCTAATATAGCTGCGTGACTTATATGCCGTACTGATGTCTTGATAACTATTATCTCTTTTTAATGAAATGATCAAATATCCTTTCTACTTTTACCGAGTTTACATGATTGTGTATCACAACCAAGGGCTTTCTACATGTATCTTGTTCGTAATTCCGCTTGTAAAAGAAGCTCTTATAATTATATTCCCACATGATTTTACTTGATTCTCAAAATTCCATTTGTATCTAATGAGCAATCGAGACTATATTGCTCCTAATAACTTTTTATACACCTAAACATTATTATTTGAAACCGAGGTACAATGAATATCAAAGATGACAGGGAATGCAACACAAAAAAAGGTGGGGGGGGGGGGGGAGGAGGAAAAACATATTTTTCATTTGATCATGTGTTTCATAACAATGTTCCAGCTGAGCAAGAGAAAGGTCTACACGAGCAAGGTTTCAACAAATATGTGATAAATCTTACACTTATTGTTATAGAAGTGTGAAAATGACATTGTGGCATGACTTCAATTCAATATCGTTATACCTTTTATCATGAAATGCCATACAAAGTTCATGGTTCATTTTTTTTTGTCAGTTTATTGTTTACTTAATGATTGCAAGAAGTTTGTAAACAACACTTTATAACAACGCTTTGCGTGTAATAGCCTATTATCATTATATTTAAACAAATCTTGCTGTTAGAAGCGATGATAAAATAACATTAGATCTCTTGAATAATGGTGATGATAATAATGAAAGAGTAACCCCATACGTATTAGGGTGTAAATCCTTTTCTAAATCTCAAACGGGGTAACAATAAGGTAAATGTAAACTATTTGATTACGGTGATTTAAAGGTACTATGTCCCATTTGCAGGCCAAAAAAATGAAAAAGTTAAATTCCAACTGCATTTGAAAGATAATACTAATTTAGAACTTCTCTAAAAAAGGTGGGGCTTGAAAATGTCTTCAAGTGGGAAAATAACGACTATTAGTTGTCAAGTTGACTTTAGGGCTATAGAGCCCAAAAGTAATAGTCTTGATTTTCAGACAATTGTACCGAATTTCATACGTTTTATGCTGCGCAAAGATTCAATCAGTTTAATCTTGGCCATCACAAGAAGTGGGTTATTGATGTAGAAAAATGATGTACCCTTTACAACTCTTTTTATGTATGTTATTACCAAAGAAGAAAAAAAAAGCCAGTCAGTCACTCAATAGTGTCTGACAGGGAAGTCTAGCAAATAAACGGGTTTCCTTGCATAATTTGAATATGAGGACACTGCTTACGTTTAAATTTCACAGATAGGAAATACATGACATATTCATAATGCCTGCAAAGTTCTACAGCATTTGAGGTTGGCTGCAAAAGGGACATAGTACCTTTAAGGAAATTTTCGACGGAGCTATACCTAATTATTTTTCCCCCCAAAAAAGAAGAATGCCAAAGATCCCAAATCGAGGCAAACTCATTGACCAATCACGTGTTTTCTCGATTGAAAAAGATCATGTGTTATGGATATATCGTCGATATGTTGGGACTGTTAACGTTTACAATCGTTTTCTCATCCCTTACGTCACCATATATAATTCCGTCTTCTATTCTTGTTTAACTGTGGTCTTTGGTAGCTCTTTGGTATAGTATGTATTGACCTTGCTGTCATCTGTACCGTAGATCCCATGTATGGACATGTCTGGTGAAAACTTGGACGCCTCGGTGACCCTCCCCAGAGTTTCGGCCATAGTCCTGGTATAGTGAGGAGCATTGCCACAGCACAGTCCTATGTATGGTATTTTGAGTCTGACACATTGCTGGGTGAACTTGACGACGTCTTCACGAGAGCACAAGAGACAGTCAAGGTTATCAGGGAATGCTCTTTTGCCTCCGGAAAAAAGAAAACCAGTCGTATTACAAAGATTTGTTTGTAAATGCAAGAGAATGGAGGTAAAATAATCGAACTGGAACTGGGGGGGGGGGGGGGGGCGTTTCATGAAACAATCAGTCGGTGGTTTTCAGGCCTATTAGCCACAGGAAATTAAATTAAAATTCAGGGAAAATCTACCCCCCCCCCGGCATTCGGCGAAAATGTTCTCGTATACCTATAACTTGTAATAGATAAATAGATTGTTTTTTTGTATTTCTTCTTTATTGACTAATTAGGTAGATAGGCCTATTGTTAAATTAGAACATCGCGACTGAATTGGATCATGGCATATTATCTGGGAAATGAAAATATTTTCTGCTGGTTAGTTTTGTTTAATGTGACGTTGAGAGAGATATAAAAAGAAAGACTGCAATAAAGAGAGCGAGCGACAAAGACGTATAGAGAGAAACCGAAAGAGAGAGAGAGAGAGAACGATAAATCAAGTGAAATTTTGAAGTTTGTAACAGTGTAAAACTCGTGTCAATCTTGCTGTGGCCTTAATTATAATCATCTGAAAAATATTAGTTTTTCCTTGACCCATGGATGATAATCCTCTGTATCTTTGAATAGATTTATATCTGATAATACTGTTTGTTTCTAGTTACCTGTCCATGGATCGAGAATGGTTGTAAAGGTCGGCTCCTTGAGGGTTGTTCTGTATGGCACTGGTATGGCAGCCAAAGGAGCCTGTATGATCAAACAAGATAACATAGATCTTTATCATTCATGGATATAAGATACCGTCATTTTGGGGGTCTATGCATTGGGTGAAGTCATTCGACGACATTTATTGAACTTAGTCAAAAGCCATGATGAGTGGATTTGTAAAGGGATCAATGGCCATGCTCTAGTTTCACGTCTTAAACACGATATAACCCTTATCGGTACAGGATATCGGTCAACACCTTTTCTCCGCCTCCAGGAAATGCTATACTTTAAAACGATATTGGGTAAAAATAAGCCGACCGGCGATTTGGGACATTTCTTTCTAGTTTCTACCCATCTTTGGTAATACATTGTCCAGTAAGGGTCAAACTAAAGTTAAAAATTACTTCAGTATATTACCAAACTTAGAAAACAAATATGCCCAGATCGAGTTGGTCAGACACATACCCTCGGGGCAATGGTTTAAGTTTAAGTTCGTGTTCAAGTTTAATATCATGAAAAACAGATAACGACGATGATGTACACAATTAAAGAAACTTTAAAGAAATTACGAAAAACCTACATGGTCAAACTTGCATTGGTAGAAACTGGATTATTAGTCGTAATAACCTAGAGTTGATGTGAGATTCCAAAGCGCTGAGCTTGAGAAACTATGAAAATATCAAGTTTAAAAAAAGAATTCTTAGACGATGATTAACACATCTCCTGAATTTTTAGGCATGCGCTCAAATATATCATTTTTTTGTAAACGAAGAAAAGATAAAAGAAATGTGTATTCTCCGAGTAGGGAGCAGCTAGTACAACCAAAATAGGCCTAAGTAATTACCCCAACATTAGCCTCTACGGAGCTCTCAAGGAGAGGCATTATAGAGACAGGTCCACAAGTACAGTTGAATCCTACTACATCGGCTCCAGCGGCTACCAGCTTACGAAGAGCTTCAGTGATCTCTACATCATCAGCTGTAGTCCGTTTACCATCTTCTCGAAGCTGGTTGTAATGTGATGCTAAGGTTATCACAGCAGGAACACCTAACAGATCATGACCAAAGACAAATATGGTATAAAAATATCGATGACACTTTTGAAAACAGACTCAGGGGCAATTTCTTTACCCTATTGTATACCCTACATAAATTATGTACAGGTTACAATAAATCATTGTAATGTTTACAGGTACTTATATTGGTGTTGGGTCTTCGACAAGACTATTGACACTGCCCTAGGTTGTTTACAGGTACTTATATAGTTGTTGGGTCTTCGACAAGGCTATTGACACTGCCCTATAGGTTGTTTACAGGTACGTATTGGTGTTGGGTCTTCGACAAGGCTATTGACACTGCCCTAGGTTGTTTACAGGTACGTATTGGTGTTGGGTCTTCGACAAGGCTATTGACACTGCCCTAGGTTGATTTCGAAAGTCTTTGCGATCTGTTTAATCATTCGATAGTGTGAACCATAATATGCCACAATACAGGTATATTTGTTTTGTTTGTTCGATTTATTTTAGTTTCTTCGCGATTTGCTTGTAGCCGATGGAAGTTGCAAATTTGTGACAGATCATTTTTGTTAAAGGAAAGTCGCCCCCAACCACCTCTTTAGCTATGCATTAGCCCTTTAAACTTAAAAGATAACCCTACATTACTATGAGTGTCTAGAATGTATGCTTATTTTCCATATTAAACATGAGGTATAAATTTATTGTCACTTTTATTACAGGTCACTGAGAAACATTCTCTCTGACTCCAATGCTGTCTCGTCAATAAGTTTTAATGAATATAAGAATAAATTATATAATATGAAGCTTTTTCCTTCACCTTTTCCATATTGCTTGATAGCCTCAGTTGCGAGTATAGCCTCCCCTAGATGACCTATGGTCTCTGCCACGATGTAATCGGCCCCTTCGTCTACCGCCCACTCGATTTGTTCCTTTGCAATTATGATTAAAGAAGATCAGAAATAATACTTTAAATGTGATGAAGAATATAGAAAATATTATCACAGAACGGTTAATTAAGATTTGATACTAACCCGATATATACAAAAAAAGGAAATCATGTGAGAATCGCTCCAATCCCCTTCTTCCCTTTTCGAACCTCCCTGCCGCTAAAGTATGTCGGGATATATACTCTCAAATAATTTAATTTCTATTTTTAAACTAAATGCTAATGAAAATAATATAAGAATCATAAAAATGAAGTGTCTTATTCTCGATCACCAGGGTGACTAACCGTCAACCGAATAGCTTTCTTGTCAAAATACGACTGTACAAACAGATCATCGGGAAAACTGCCTACTCTTGTGATTACGAATCCGCCCTCGATCGGTTGCTTCTGCAAAAGTATTTTAAAAAGCAGGATGCTGTAAGGAATAATTCATTACCTTGAAGATGGCTTTAGTCTCAGTGATTGCCTCCTCGTTGCCAGGTTCGTAAACCCAAGTATTACTAAGATCACCACACATCAAGGTCCCAGTCTCATCAGCTACTTCTCGGGCCATCTTGAGGGCAAGACGATTCTGCTTCTCAAGCTCATCTTCTCGTCCAACCAGTTTAAACTTGTTACGATGACCATAATACTGCGACCAAGAAGAAATATAAACTGTATGATGATGAGGATCGTCTTAATCATAATCATTCATGATACTAATCACCATCATCTTCTGGCAAAATGAGTTATATGATTCTTATGTAAAATCTTCATACAGTCAAATGCAAAGCCCACCCCCCCCCCCCCGATTCAACGGAACCATATCAGTTGTATTTAAATTTCTCATTAATGTTTCACTTCTTCCAGGCCAAACCTCCTCGGAATGTTTGGCTCATTATACTCCCTAACACTATATTTCCTAAAAACCAATTCAAGTTTCAAGTTCCAGTTTGTTTATTTGTTAATTGCAACCCTTACCCTATAACTTTCGCCAAAAAACAAAATGTCGCCTAGGGAAATGTTGGAGCATCCAGCTAATCTTTTCATTTCCATTTCACTGAGTTGTCAGACTAGCTCAGCATTCATAATACCCCAAACATTTGACTTTGGTCATGCTTGCAGAGTAAGTGTTCCTAACCGCGCTGCTTTGATTATGAGGTGATGGTTTTTATGAATATATTTCTTTTATTTCAAGTCCCCCCCCCCCTACTTTCCCGTCTCTTCACCATGCGCTTATGATCAAATGGAAGTATAAAGATATAACTACTAATATAAAGAGAGAAAATCCCGGGGGAGAAAATACTCCATTCGTTTCGGAACTCACCGTAAATGCTTGAACCACATCACTGCCAGCGCGCACAAAATCTTTGTACATCTGACGTACCAGCTCGGGATGATCCACTACGACTTCAGGGGTAAACGGCCCGGCTTTCAAGTATCCCAGACGCTCAAAAGCAAAAATATACCCCTCCGCACAAATGACAGTCTCCCCATCCCTGATCCGCTCCATTAGACCTAACAATGGTTTGAAGACAACAAAATGACACTGGCATAGTTTTGGGGCAAACACTGTAAAAGTTGAGCTTGGTAATAAAACAAGTAAAATTGGAAAGAAAGCTATTTTTCTTTGGGGAAGGGTGGAAGCATTACTCAAATCAGCATAATAGGACATAATTAATGTTACTCAATTTCTTCCGTTTCAAAAGAATCAGTACCCGTAAAAAATAAAACGTTTACTTTTAATCACGTTTCATTTGATGTAAATTAAGAAACCATCAGGAGATTGATTTGGAAATGATAGTAGTTTTATCGACATTGTTAACGGCTAAAATTAACGGGACCTGGCCTTCTTAATGTGCCCCTTAATTCCTTTTGACATGACTCCACCATGCACTCCGGACCAAGCCCTCCCCCAACATGAAATATTTAAACATTGCCTCATTATTATATTCATACCATCAACCTACGAGATTATGCAAATAGTCTTTCAAAAAGAATGCAAGAAGAAGACAAAACGCAAAAACAATGCGAGCCAGAACCTTGGGGTTAATCGTTGCTCAAACGGTCGGCCATCGGTAGAAATTAGATGCATTAAATCTGCTAACTATTCACGAACATAATTATGCTACTTTCTTCGGATAGTTCACTCTGAAAAGTAAAATAGCTATTTATTTATTTATTTATTTATTTATTCCGTTTTATTTTAACAGGGTAGCCCCGTCAGTAATCAAAGTACTGTTTTCCAGGGGGCCCTATCGACTATTCGGTCTATATTCATTATACTACGATACTGCTACAAAATTATGCTGAGGAGTTATAGTCACTACTATTTTGACTTTTCAGAGAGAACTGATAAACTTACCTTTTGATTTGGGCATCTTGAGTTCTTGCTGGTGCTGAATCGAAAGAAAGGTCTGCAGACTTCAACCCTACAAACTGTGCTCGTGATAGTTTCAGTGTGCCTATGATAAGTATATGTTTATCAAAACTTTTACACTTATTTGAAGTACAAAGTCCAGTGACTTTTTATTACAATTTCCCATTTTACTCTTCCATACAAGTTACAAAGCGTTGCAAAGTTTGTTGTTTTTTCATCGCATGTTGATTTGCCGACACTGTGATTTTGGTGTAGATTTACCAGATAGGCCTACTACCCCGGGTTGGCCTGTGTCCAGGTTCGATGACTCAGACTTCCGGTCAGTGGTGTAACCATGCACTATATATTAGGAGCCATGACTATAGGGATTAGGGGGGGGGGGGGGTATTTAGCTGTCTTTCTCGGTTCAAACAAACAATTTTATTGTAACAGAATTTTAAATTATCGATTGTAAATTATCACCAATATGCAAGTAACAAAAAAGAATCAATCATGGTAGGCAGGCCTATACGAATAACAAAAATGCGAAATAAGGAGGTCGATCAAGTGATTATGTGGAAGATCCTCCTCTTTCTCTCTCTCAGAATATTTCTCTCTCGCTCTTTTTCTCCCTCTCTTCCCCACCCCCTCTCTCTCTCCCCCTACCCCCCCTCTCTCTCTCTCTCTCACCCTCACTGTCTCTCTTTTCCTTCCCACTCCATTTTTTTTTCGTGAAACGATCAATTTAGGGGCGTATCTTCGGACGTGGTTGATGATAAAAGATCGACCATGGGGAAAATCATGAAGTATAATATGGCATACATGTTTAACGTAGCTATTGATTCAGCCACCATACAAAGGTCAATACAACAAAGTATAACGTGATTAAGAGGTCATTGCTTTCTTTTATTTTCACGCCCCTTGTATTATTTTGAGAGGTTCAAAGTACTGGCGAGACGATTAAGTAGTAAAACAGACCGACTATCTTACCATGGACCTATACTGCTAATATTTGAAGACCATACTAGAGTTCAATATCAGGACTTGTTTTTTAGCTCTGGAATATGATTTCAGGACGCAGACAGGCACTCTATAGAACTCAATGCAAGGCGGGAGGGGGTATGTTTTAGTACCTGGACGCAGACAGGCACTCTATAGAACTCAATGCAAGGCGGGAGGGGGTATGTTTTAGTACCTGGACGCAGACAGGCACTCTATAGAACTCAATGCAAGGCGGGAGGGGGTATGTTTGAGTACCTGGACGCAGACAGGCACTCTATAGAACTCAATGCAAGGCGGGAGGGGGTATGTTTTAGTACCTGGACGCAGACAGGCACTCTATAGAACTCGATGCAAGGCGGGAGGGGGTATCTTTTAGTACCTGGACGCAGACAGGCACTCTATAGAACTCAATGCAAGGCGGGAGGGGGTATATTTTAGTACCTGGACGCAGACAGGCACTCTATAGAACTCAATGCAAGGCGGGAGGGGGTATATTTTAGTACCTGGACGCAGACAGGCACTCTATAGAACTCAATGCAAGGCGGGAGGGGGTTTGTTTTAGTACCTCTCTGAAAAATACATGTAATTTCTTTCTTTAAAAAAGGGACACGAGTTTTAAAAGGGTGGTCCCAGCTCTCCTAGATATGTCTCTCTTGATCTATAATCACATACTCTTGAACAGCACTGACACAGATACATCACATAAATGTTTCACTACATTTCACATATAATTTATCCAAAAAAGGTCAATTCAGTATTTTTTATTTGGTTTGTTTTTTCATTAATTCTAAAATATTTTGTCATTCATTCAAATTTATACAAGCACAATGAAATAACAATATACCATTCAAATATCAATATTTACAATCAATAGAGGAAAGAGAGCGAGAGCGAAAGAGAGAGAGAGAGAGAGAGAGGAGAGAGAGAGGGGGAGGGAGAGAGAGAGGGGAGGGAGAGAGAGAGAGAGAGAGAGAAACGGATTTGTGTTACAACCAAAGATATTAACAAGCAAAATAAAACTTACATGATTTATGAGCGACTTAAAAAAGAATGGTATACAAGAAAAACATTGACCTAACATTCCAAATGATTACAAACACTATAATGCAGAGATAAATTGGGGACAATCATGAATATTATATTTCATTCTCATAGTCCAATGGGGGGGGGGGGGGAGGGAGAAAGATGAATCTGTCAGAAATTATTTCGGCAATTATCATGAAAATATTTGATTATATTTTTAATGAAAAGAAAGTGAGTATTCTGAGGGAATGGTATCTACTTAGATAAATAAACAAGTGAAAAACATATTAACACAAAAAGCCTGGCCTTCTGAAACCTACAAACGTAGGACATGTTGATAAAGTCAAAAAAGAAAAAAAAAGACTTGTTTTATAATATCTACATGTATTCCTAAAGAGAAAACAGGACATTAAGCAAATGAATGGATTGACAAAGAATTTTACATTTCTGACTACAACCGATATATACATGATATCGTTGCCAAAAACAAACCCAAGACACATATCACGCATCTAGTCAGGTGTTCAAACGTGTAGTTTCGTGCCTTTTGAAAATCTGCCGACAAAAGTCACAAATATGGGCCTAACAACACATTTTTTTCTAGTTTGACACGACATTATATGCTTTATCACTGAGGAAATTTCATGAACAACTAACATTAGAAATGTAAGCAAATAAGCTCCATGTCATCACACATGAAGCTTTAATGAGAAACGTAAAATGTTGAAATGAACTACATTCAAACCAATCATAAAAATATAAAAGGAAATAATAATACCCGAATACATAAGAGAATCTCGTACACATACATATCTACATGAACATGCCATTTTGTTCATGTTTCTAAATCAGTATCATATGATTGGCTGTTATTCTTGAAAAAGGTATACACATAGTCATGTCCGACATAAATACATTTCGAACAGTGCCGCCTAGGCTTATTTCACATCTAAGAGATCAAAACAATGTAATTCTTCATTAAAAATCGCAACCTAACTCGACAATTGGAAGACTGCAAGTAGTTTTAACGTTACCTCCTTACGCAATAGTATATAAAAAGGTTGTTTGTGAGCCGATATCTAATATTCCTATACCTCCCTCTATCTCTATATAAATGCACACTTTTGACTGACTATGCCTCAATATTCATAAAAAGAGGCAATCCTCATTGTGCTTTGTGAGGGCTTATCTTTACTGGGGAGGGGTCATTTTGACCCTGCAGGGCTTGCACTATAAAGATCTCGGACTTTATGGTTGGTCAAATTTATCATGGACACAGAGCTGCATGTAAAGAGAACCGTTGCATGATTTTTTTCTTTGATTAAGACTTTCATTGTATTTTTTATTTTGTACATGTATTATGATTTATGCAAATTAGACCTTCTTCTGCACCCCAGATAGAGAGACAAAGTTCCAAATTTCTTCTCGGTAGCTTCATCGAGTTCTTTGTTGGGCCTGTGCTTACTAATTCCACTGTGCTGATTCCAAAGAATTGATTTTGCACGAGTGTAATCATTGACCCACAGTTTGTTATTTTACAAGAAGAAGAGAAGAGTTATTGAGGGGTATAACAACAACAAAAATAATTAAAAAAATGGTGGCCTCTTGACGCCCCAACATTACTACTCCGGTCACAGCTGGTGGCAGGCAAGTGCCCCCCAAAAATGTCCAAGATCGGTTGAACTTTTTTAGACCCCTTTTTTGACCTCGATCGATTACATGTTGGTGCCCCCCCCCAAACATCAAACTCTGGCTACGTGCCTGGCTGGTGGCAAAACATGTAGTACTCTGGCATATCGGGTGCGACACCTGGGTGGAGAGTGGCAAATGTGGATTGATGTCTTGCCAAAGGACGTTTGTGCCGGGCAGGGATTCGAACCCAAACCATTGGATTGAGAGTTAAGTGATTGAACCACTATACTACCCCACCTCTACACCATTGGATTGAGAGTTAAGTGATTGAACCACTATACTACCCCACCTCTACACCATTGGATTGAGAGTTAAGTGATTGAACCACTATACTACCCCACCTCTACACTATTGGATTGAGAGTTAAGTGATTGAACCACTATACTACCCCACCTCTACACCATTGGATTGAGAGTTAAGTGATTGAACCACTATACTACCCCACCTCTACACCATTGGATTGAGAGTTAAGTGATTGAACCACTATACTACCCCACCTCTACACTATTGGATTGAGAGTTAAGTGATTGAACCACTATACTACCCCACCTCTACACCATTGGATTGAGAGTTAAGTGATTGAACCACTATACTACCCCACCTCTACACTATTGGATTGAGAGTTAAGTGATTGAACCACTATACTACCCCACCTCTACACCATTGGATTGAGAGTTAAGTGATTGAACCACTATACTACCCCACCTCTACACCATTGGATTGAGAGTTAAGTGATTGAACCACTATACTACTCCACCTCTACACCATTGGATTGAGAGTTAAGTGATTGAACCACTATACTACCCCACCTCTACACCATTGGATTGAGAGTTAAGTGATTGAACCACTATACTACTCCACCTCTACACCATTGGATTGAGAGTTAAGTGATTGAACCACTATACTACTCCACCTCTACACCATTGGATTGAGAGTTAAGTGATTGAACCACTATACTACCCCACCTCTACACCATTGGATTGAGAGTTAAGTGATTGAACCACTATACTACCCCACCTCTACACCATTGGATTGAGAGTTAAGTGATTGAACCACTATACTACTCCACCTCTACACCATTGGATTGAGAGTTAAGTGATTGAACCACTATACTACCCCACCTCTACACCATTGGATTGAGAATTAAGTGATTGAACCACTAAACTACCCCACCTCTACACCATTGGATTGAGAGTTAAGTGATTGAACCACTAAACTACCCCACCTCTACACCATTGGATTGAGAGTTAAGTGATTGAACCACTAAACTACCCCACCTCTACACCATTGGATTGAGAGTTAAGTGATTGAACCACTAAACTACCCCACCTCTACACCATTGGATTGAGAGTTAAGTGATTGAACCACTAAACTACCCCACCTCTACATGTGGAAGGTGAACAAAGTAGGGAAGTAATCCTGGAGAGGAGGAAGAAACAGAGACCAAACATTGATATGCAGGAGGATACTATTCTTGTAGGAGTACGACTTGGACTTTATTTATTCGGGTTGGTAGTAGCATCAAATTAGGTTGTTCTTTGAAAGGCGTTTTCAAGAGTGAGGTAGAATGGAGGACATTATTGTTACAGCATGGGTGCTTTAAATAAAATTTGATAACTGTCTTTAGTCTACGATGTCGATTTGCTAGGCACAGATGTCTGAGTTCTATTTTAATGGGACAATGCCGTTAACAAAATCGTGGGTTTGTATTTCCATTTGCTAGCTACATATAGCTTTGGACTGTGTGAATATTTTCAGAGGAAGAGCTGTGACAGAGTTTTTTTGATGGCATAGTAATTGATTTTTGCTTTCATCGATTTTCAGTTAAAACCCCGGCTCAAACACAAAATGGTTTGATATATAAATCAAACAAAATATTACATTGCTAATACAGGATTACGTATATTTAAAAAATGTATAAAACTTGATAATTTGACTCTTTTGAAGAATACATATACCACTTTGTATATGTATCTCGACTGGTATTTGTTAAGTTTGTATACAAAGGTTTTGCTCTCATAGCCCAATCTGTAACCACTAGCTATATACAGCTTCACTGTTTAAATTGTTATCATCGTGTTTTGTCTGTTATTTCAGGAAAACGGTTCTGAAATCAGTTTGTAAAACCATGTGTATGCTGGGGACTGTTCATAATGTATGACACAAAGCATTTTTTCTTCTATTTGTTGTCGTTAAAAACTGGAATGGCAGCGTTGAGGACTATAATTTTTAATGTAAATATCCAAATGTACGACTATTCATTGATAAGAATTGTAAGTAAAGACACGCATTGAATGTGCATAAATGGCAGTATTAATGTATCGTGAAAATGTATCTGATTTAAACACTACTGATCAAACAAACTTTTCCCCATTTCTTTCATTCAACGATCATAATATCTTAATACGATGATTGATTAATGGATCTTTGTGGTATCGCTAACATTATTTTATCATTATTTTATTTGTAATTTTATGTTTAATATATAATTGGTTGTCATTGTATTTTATTTGTATAACGCTTAGAGACTTCGATGGAAAGTGCTTCATAAGCATTGTTTCATTATTATAATTATTACTATTATTATTATGTCAAGAGAGTTTTTTTTTATACTTTAATGACATAAATGGAAAAAAGTCTATGTCATACAGGACAAATTGAACAGAATCACCACATATATTGTTGGAAATCAAACCCGCTCTCTTTTATCACAGTGAACTTCATTGCCATTATGCACAGAATTTGCTGTTTCTATATGTAATATCGTCCTTGTTTTCACGAAGTGACGGTAGTGAGGAAAATCGTAACGCAAAGTGAATGCAATTTTTTTTCACTACCGTCACTTCGTGAAAACAGCGACGATATGAGGTATAAACAACAGAAGCACAAATCTAGCCGTTTTAAAATGCTACAAAACGGCGATAAAACAGAGGATGTTTAGTGACAAAACGGCAAGTCTATTGTTATCCTTGAAAAGTATGGAAGCGAATGCAATAAAGGTCAAGAAAGGCAAGAAAAAAGCAAGGAAATTGCTACACATCGGAGAGAAGAGAGCAAGTTGTAGAACAGTAGAATCCTGATTTGTAGCTCACCGTGTATTATTAGATTGCCTCTGTGTACATGTACCTGTATTCTAAACCATTATTCACATTTTGCTGTACACAGCTGATTATAGCAACAGTAGAAGAAAAAAAATCCCCCCCCCTAAAAAAACATTTCGAGTTCCACTTCTGGTTTATATACAAGTAGCAATGCTTAAGGGCCTTTATTTTGTGTAGGTATCTTTCTTTCTTTCACAGCCACTGGACACCTATTGATAAGGATTCCTATTTGACTGTATCATTCAACCCTTCATATCTGAATGAAGCTAGTGTCCAAGTCAAGTTTATCAAAGCAACAACTACAAGCAAGCAAGCACGGCCTGAATGACAGACCAAGCTTAACTCAACATCAAGTTCAAATTAATGATCTTAGTGCACAAGCTACCTGTTCATCACTACCATCATTCACTATACATTTCAAACCTCATGTGACAATATATGTGTTGTAGCTTTTTTATTTTACTCTCTGTTTTAAAACCATCAAAAATATATACATACATTTGGATAAAATTATAATAATTGTAAATAAAAGAGAAGAGGTGAATCATTATAGACCGTAAAGGCTCGTTTAAGATGATTCCCTACAAATGTAAAGCAATTATCAAGCCACATAATTGTCTTATAAACATTGTAAATTACATCATGTCTTAGCAACAGATAGGACAGAGAAATGGAAGGAGAAGAGAGAGAGAGAGAGAGAGAGAGAGCAGAGAAATCACATTTTTTATTAAACCACTCTTATACATGATATGTTTGAATGGTTTCAATATTTTCCTTTTTTTCAATGCTTCACTCAAACTATTCTTACAGGTTGGGCAATGAAAAAGCAAAGGAAATTGGAAATTCATCAAAATAATACCAAAATTTGGTTATCAAGATGTAACAATCATTTTGTTTTACAATAAAAATTATTATTATATCATATTCCCCTTTAATTTAAAGGGCATAAAATCCAACAAACATTAGCCGATAATCTTATCCAAAATTTTCGGCAAGACAAAACATTATGGCTTATTCTACCTAACAACACGTAATGTATGCAATTTTAAATTCTGACTATTGAAATACAATCATTCGTAACAGGTGATGAAATCATTTGTAATGAGGCACTCAACAAATATTTGTGCATTACATTTGATTAAATTATGAAAACGGCATAATGGGAACAATATTTGGTTCAGATGTTTAGAACAGTTCAAAGGTTTCCTTTGTTCAGCAACATTTGACATGCACAAGCTGTTGCTTGGGTATAGACAAAGCTCTGCCATTATTCAAAAGATTGGCAAAGACGTACATAGAACTGCTCACATAAATCACCTGTTTGAGAAGCCAGAGTAACAAGATGACTCCTTTATGCATCGATGGCTCTGGTTGATGTTCAAAGTGAATCATTATGCAACACATTATCCATTCTATGTAGGTCAATGGATATCACCACATTATCCATTCTATGTAGGTCAATGGATATCACCACATTATCCATTCTATGTAGGTCAATGGATATCACTAGTCAATCAAGATGGCAGCTCCAAAATGAGAATGGATAGAAAGGAAACTGAAATTTAGAGAGATTGTTTTTCCATTCTAAGCAATCAGATATGAGTAATTTCAAGATTTTTAAAACTGGCTGATAATTTTGAAGTAGATTATCAGCTAATTTTTGATGGATTTAATTTTTCTTTAAACAGTTAGTCTAAGGCAGCATTGTGAATGGAAAATACATTTTCTATTCTTGCTATCAGGGCTCCTTAAATGGCAACCTCCTGAAGCTTAATAACACTTAACACTTGTATATATTTCAATATATTTCATTCTGCATTAATCGCAATAAAACAACTCAAAGAGTTTAGGTAAAATGGCCCAGACCCACATATGTACGTACATTCATTACGGTCTATGGATAACCCCCATCAAAGTGGATATAATGTATGTACTATATGGCCATATCACATTATCATTATCTATTGCATTTATTTATTTGTATTCATTTGTTTTCATCTAACTGGGTAGCTTTCTCAGTATCATTACTGTTTTTCTGAGAGGCATTTGCAAATTAAAAGATTACAAATAAAAAGGAAACTAAACACATTGTAAGTACAAGATCATGACATAGCAAAGACTTTGTTTTGACATGAATAGAAATTTATTTAGCTTATACCTGCCACAATCTATTGGCAAAAAATTAAAATATTTAAAGATGAAATTGGGAGAGTGAAAATAACTGTTTGGATAATATAGAAGTTTTAAATAAACATAGACTAAAGGATTCAAAAATCATATATTTGACAAGTATTGAAACTGTTCTCCAGTACAGATTTGCAAAGGACTGTTTTGATTGAGAATGTCTACATAAGATGTGAGTTGACTCCCTATGAGACCCTAGTGTGGCACACTTATGTGAACAAAAATTGTTTACCCACATTAGCTTATGGAATTCAACGCTTTCTGTAAATCCACTACAGACACTCTTCCAGACCGTTGTCTTTCTGACTTGGTAGTATCATGTGGGTTTCAGGTAGGATTGATTGATGAAATGCACAGTAAAAGTTGAACAGTTATCAGAGCTAAATCTAAGGTTATAATATCACTCGTGCATGTACTGTTTCATACACTGCAGAGATATGTGCCATAAAAGGCTGAATATCACTAATATCTAATTTATAGCAGAATTTGTTCCAACCTAATACCATTTCACCCATTGCTACTGAATTATTCTATTCCTATAGGCTTCTTTACAGGAACCATTCAGCTCAAGAAGGCAATGGACTCAGATGTAGAATAAAAACCTCAAGATCGAAGTAGAAAATGTGGAACCAATACCTATTGCACATTTTCACCTGCACAAAACATGATTCAAAGGAATTTCTATCATAATCTGAATCAAGTAATTATGATGAACCTCCATCATTAGATCACCCACCCACCCACTGTGACCATCAAAGTCCTGTAGCTTAATTCACATGAGGTATTGGAATTCAAGCACCATAGTAGGTCCAGGAGTCTCTAGCATTGTTAGTGACCTTCGTTCAAACGCTCAACAATCAATTAGCTGGTGATGCAGCTTTCATCTCTACGGCTTCCAAACATCTAGAACAGGAACCCTCCTTATCTGAAATCATCACCTACAGTAGAACATTCGAAACTGAGTTTTAAGACATATCCATTCACTGAACTCGCATTGTCACAGCTTGGTAGTTTGTATATCTTGTAAATCTAACACTGCCTCATGTATAGCATCTCAAAGCGCTTTGTATCCAGTAGAAAAGGCGCTACTAGTATACAAATTGTGACTATTGTTATTAGAAATGGACGGTATGTCATACAGAAGTAGCAAGAAGAAGAAATGTGACCTCCCAAACAAGATTGGGAAATGGCATCCTGTGAAATATATGTATACTATGGGATATTACATTATATTTGCATTCATGAAAGATGAACATCATGATAAGATCAAGATATTCTACTTTTAGGAGGACTATTAAGATCAACCCTTAATAGGGCATTGGCCTGAATTGAAATAGAAAACAAAAATAAGAGTGAAAAAGATTAAACTTTGGAGCAACACTGGATGAATAGTATGAAAATGATAAACAAGGTTGAGTTTGATATGACTCATAATATAGGGAATCATTCAGCAGTTACACACTGTGGTGTTGTGTGGGGTCAAAGACAGACAGGGAACCTCTTCCATTTCATATGTGCAAACAGGTCAATCAGAATCCAGTGAAACCTGTACATAAGGATTGCTCAAGGGAAACTAAACAACAAGAAAAAATATAAACCAATATTTATCAACTATCTCTACCCTATTCTTCTAGAACAATAAAAAATATAATGTAAACCCACTTTACAATACCACCCTACTTCTAGATAAAATTAAAAACAAAATAAGCATGGAATTTAAGAAAATAAGATAAAAATTCAACCTTGAGGGTACCACTTCACTGCTGTCACTGTTTACTAAGGCAAAGTTTCAGGAAATGCTGATAAATTTTGGTATCCAAAGCCAAGTTCTCTTTGTTACCTACACTGACCTGAAGTCACCTGGCACTGTGCCTTACTCCTCTATACACCTATTCATATAAAATGCATATCTAATCTCTTCATGAGCAAGATATGACATACTGGAGAGGAGTTGATGTTTTTACCGTTTGTATGAACATGGCATCAGGATTGTAACTGGTGTTATGTCAATGATGGCTTCCATTCAACATAAACAGGGCTTCAAACATTGGATACTCAACAAACAGATAAGGGAATAGAAACTCATTGACTTCACTGTCCTGAATTCAATTATTATCAAATTTAAGAAAAGGGAAGTTTAATTAACTAATGTGATAAGGGTTTCACAGTCACTGAGCATTCTTAACCCTTACTGTACTGGGCTATTTCGAGCACTCTCTGACTGGGGGGGGGGGGGGGGGGGGCCTCCCATTGGGAGGCCCCCCCATTATGATCTCGGCCTTCGAATGTCCGATGAATGCGAAAATTTTCATGTTTGTAGATATTTACGTAAGGAACAAGATGGTATAATTAGTTTTTTCCTAATATGCAAATTTTTGTCATTATAGCCTAATTAATTATGCAAAATGCTAATTTATGCATTTTACAGAAAACTCTACATATTTGTCCGTAGACTTGTGAAGAATCTTGAAAATGTATTGAATAAGTGTTTCCTTCATCTCAAATTCATGAGGTTTCATTATTTTTATGATATCTGAAAATACATAGGTTAATTTGCATAAATTATGAATACGCATTCATGAATATCAAATCTGGAAATATATGTAGGGAACTAGAATCATAACAAAAATTGTCAGACTCCACTTTTTGAATGTTGAAACTCATTATTCACATGAAACTTCTTTTCTAACACAAAATAGTTATTTGGTGTAATTAATAATGATAATTTATGCAAATTTGACGCGATTTTCAACTTTTTATTTTCTTATGTATTTTATTGTTATTTATTTCTTATTATATCTATTGTTTTATTTTTAATGTATTCTTTTGTTCTGAAATACATCAAGTGACTTTGAGAAACATATAAAAGCAATTTGATATCAATTCATATCTTCACATTTCTGCTTGTACATGAATATATGCAATTATAGCACTTTTTTGATGACATGCGCATACTAATTGTTATGTAACACCTTACAGGTATATCCGATTTCGACGAAAATGGTATCAAAATGTGCGTAAGACTTGAGGGGAAAAAGTCATGAAACGACAATTCAAAATTCTGAGCGGTTGCGGCGCAATCTCTGAAAATGTCGAGGGGGGGCCTCCCAGGCCCCCCCCCCCTGCCCCCCAGTACAGTAAGGGTTACGATGTTAACAGGCCTGAAAGTTTAAGCTGGTCCATGATTGTGACAGTCAATGCAATATACTCAACACAAACATGGCAAATAACCATCCCTACATTAACAATGTAATGCTTAGAGATTTTGGTGGAAATCACTTTAGAAGAACCGTTTTATTGTTATCATTATTGATGTAATGACCAAGGATTATGATGTGAAGTAGGTCTTATACCTTCCAAACTGACTCTGTATGAAAATAGTGTTTCCTCCTTCCACATAATCTATTTTAATACTTTATTGACATTCCTGCTGATTGTCAGCCAAGTCTAAGAGTCAGGTGACATCCCTGCTGATTGTCGGCCAAGTCTAAGAGTCAGGCTTGACAATGGCGGTGTAACACTCAACTGAAAGGACCTCTGCAACATGTGGTATACAGCCAGCCCTAGAGGTTCATATTTGTTCTCTAACTAAGAAGTGTTCATTCCTGCCAACCACTAGTGATGTATGTACTATGATTTTGCTACCGGTAATGGATGTGCTTCTGTATTTAAAACCCAATCATCTAACGACATGAATTCATCATCTGAGAATAAAAGGTAGAGGTATTTGAGAGTCTCTGCCAAGAAGAAGCTTTGTTGGACGTCATCATGAGCCACGTGTGTAGCGTACACATCCTTGATGCCTGAATACCCTTCACCAACTCGGCAGTGTGCTTCTAAGGCCTGCAGGGAAGAGACACACAAGAGAAGAAATATATAAATGATGAAGCAGACTTAATGAGATCACAATCTTCATATGTCATCATTGCATCAGGTAAGGCTACTCTTCAGACATCATGCAGGGCCAAAAGCTATCATTGCTACACTTATCTGCAGTAGTACTGCTTATTTGGAATTTAGAACAAGTCATAAACTTAATGCAATTGAACAATACCACACCCTATACTCAACAGGAGAAATAACAAAACGATTTCAATATATCCCTACGTTTGAGGCTACATTTTGGTTAATATATCCTTAGAACTCTCTCTGACACATCATAAGTTTCATTTTGGTGACATTATAGTCCATTTTCAAAGGCATTTTTGTAACCTTTGAATAAACGCATACTTTGCTTTGACTTCTGGGTTAATGAGGGGAAAGATAAAGGATATGCCATTTAAAAAAAAAAAAAATATATATATATATATATATCTATATATACATATATCTATATACGGTAGATATTTAATTTTTTTTTATTAATTTTTTTTTTATTAAGTTCAATATTTCTATCCTTCAGTTAATGTTATAGAGGGTGAATATTTTTGATTCATCACATCTTGTAATCTTTACCTGTGCTGCTTCCCATCCCCACTGCCTATAGAGGGGATCTTTTGTGAGTCTGAAGAGTACAAAGTAAGACTCTATAGTTTCTGGACGTAGAATGTAGTACTTCTCATTCTGTCTCATAGCAACTGCCTCAGCTCGACCTTCAAATCTAAAGGCTTCTGGTCCTAATTTGGTGGCTGTGGAAGACAAAAGAATTCAAAATATAATGGATTATCAATATTTTTACGGCCTAAAAAAAAGATGTTGTATTTTAGGTGCCAAAATATGGGTCAGTCTTTTTTCTTCTTCTTTTCCCTCCCTCTTTGGGCTGATATTTCTCAGTTTTTAATGCTTTAATATTTTTCTTCTTTAAAAGCGGACCATTGATTTCAGGATTTTTGGGTCGGTCGCAAAGGGCAATACAACATTTTTTTACCCTGAGCTACCTCTTGCTGCTATCGCTGATATATTACCCTATGATCTCCCGACCCATCTCTAGGTAGTGGTCCTTCTTGCTGCTATCGCTGAAGTTATTACCCTGAGCTAACAAACCACCAGAGAAACCTTACATGTCTTATTATATGATCTCCCGGCCCATCTCTAGGTAGTGGTCCTTCTTGCTGCTATCACTGAAGCTATTACCAAGCGCATACATATCACCAGAGGATTCTTACCTGATCTCCCGGCCCATCTCTAGGTAGTGATCGACACCACGTAGAGGTGTCGTGGTCGAGTGGATAAGTCACCGGACTGTGGATCACAAGGTCCGCGGTTCAAGTCCCGCCGCGGCACTAATGTCCTTTGGCAAGACATTGATCTACATTTGCCACTCTCCACCCAGGTGTTAAAATGGGTACCCGGTAGGATGCGAAAGCTAATGTGGTTTGATTAGCAAGTGGCGCTTGTAAAATGGCGACTGGCTGGAATGCTCCCCAGGGAGTGGAGAATGTGCATACCTTGTGTGCGGGTAAGCCTGAATCCGATGACCGGGGTAATAATAATATGTTGTAAAGCGCTGTGATACACATGTATGTCTGTAAGAGCGCTATATAAATGCCAATATTATTATTATTATTATTATTATCCTTCTTGCTGCTATCACTGAAGCTATTACCAAGCGCATACATATCACCAGAGGATTCTTACCTGTATTATCATATGCTTGGTGGCAGGTCTTGGTGATCTCCTTGCCCATCTCTAGGTAGTGGTCCTTCTTGCTATCGCTGAACTTACTGCCCAGAGCAAACATTCCACCAGAGAAGCATGATAGATGATCCATCTTCTTGTCAACTCGGTTGGCACGGATATCACCAAAGTATGTTAGACCACCTCCAGACTTTTGCTTCATACGACTCTCCATTGCCTGGTGAAATAAGACAAGAGAGACAAAGAGAGAGAGAGAGAGAGAGAGAGAGGGAGGAATTAATCACTAATCCATCTACTCATTGAACAATTCCATGGAGTTAAGTAATGAATCTTAAAACTAAATCCTTCCTTTGTATAGAAGAGTTATTTTTAAGCATGTTTTGGACTTAACACATTTTTGTTTATCAATGCAAATTTAAAATGTGAAAGCTGAATGAAAACTAGGTAATTCAACAAATGCAAGTACTTAAAGGAAAGAAAGGGAAAAAATGGACAAACTCAATGGTCACAGAAACTAGTTTCTCTATCTGCATGCGTGGGAGAGTGCAGTCACTTCATTCACTTAACAACCATAATCACAATGTCAGTTTTAAGAGGAGTCCATAAATATTCCCTTATAATAAATCGTCTAAGAGGAGTGTAATGAATCAACTCAAAACAAATGCACGCTACTATGTATCCACAACCAACCATACTAATCCATTATCAATTTTATTTTTTTTAATACATAAATTTTCTGCGTTACTTTGTGCTTGCACATCTTACTAGGAATTTTGTATCTCTCATTTTAAAAGACATTTACATGTACTTTTTTCCAGTTAAATAAGAACACCAGCACATGATATTACTCTTTTACGTGGTACATGCAGTTCTAATTCATTAGTCAGATTTTGCATTTAAAGTTTGTTTAAACTTCATGTATAATTTTGTAAACAATTCTTTCATTCTGAATGAGAGAAATCAATGATTTATTTGTATTCCATTTCAATAAATTGACTCTAGTCAGGATCACATCAATGTCATATACTGTGATCTCAGCTGGATACTGTGATTTCGGCTGGATACTGTGATCTCGGCAGGATACTGGGGATCGTATAGCTTTGTCATCTTCATACAACTGTAGCAATTAGTTGACCACATCAAATCAATACCAATGAAATTAGATGGAGCAGACAAAACAATAAGTTTGATAACTAACATCCTATAATGAAACAAATTAATATATCCATGAATCATAAATTGACTGTGATATGAAGCAGCCAGATCTTCAATTATTGACAATCCAATTGAGGAAAGCGTCTCCATCAAGTACGATGCACCAGGGTTTTCAGCGAGCTATATTCCATTGTGAGGAAAGCACACAATGTAATTTCCTCTTTCCAAGTAAAGTCACCTGCCTCTCTTTCAACATGCAGTAATTGTCCCTGATGTATCAGCCATGAATCTCCATCACATCAACATCACTCATCTTTCTCTTAATCTTTCATACCAGTCTCCATCACATCATCATCTCATATTATTCTCTCCATCACATCATCATCACTCATCTTTCACTCAATCTTTCATACCAGTCTCCATCACATCATCATCTCATATTATTCTCTCCATCACATCATCATCACTCATCTTTCTCTTAATCTTTCATACCAGTCTCCATCACATCATCATGACCCATCTTTCTCTCAATCTTTCATACCAGTCTCCATCACATCATCATCACTCATCTTTCACTCAATCTTTCATACCAGTCTCCATCACATCATCATCTCATATTATTCTCTCCATCACATCATCATCACTCATCTTTCTCTCAATCTTTCATACCAGTCTCCATCACACCATCATGACCCATCTTTCTCTCAATCTTTCATACCAGTCTCCATCACATCATCATGACCCATCTTTCTCTCAATCTTTCATACCAGTCTCCATCACATCATCATGACCCATCTTTCTCTCAATCTTTCATACCAGTCTCCATCACATCATCATGACCCATCTTTCTCTCAATCTTTCATACCAGTCTCCATCACATCATCATGACCCATCTTTCTCTCAATCTTTCATACCAGTCTCCATCACATCATCATGACCCATCTTTCTCTCAATCTTTCATACCAGTCTCCATCACATCATCATGACCCATCTTTCTCTCAATCTTTCATACCAGTCTCCATCACATCATCATGACCCATCTTTCTCTCAATCTTTCATACCAGTCTCCATCATCTTATAATTTTATATTTTTCTCTCCATCACATCATCATGACCCATCTTTCTCTCAATCTTTCATACCAGTCTCCATCACATCATCATGACCCATCTTTCTCTCAATCTTTCATACCAGTCTCCATCATCTTATCATCTCATATTTTTCTCTCCATCACATCTTTCTCTTCATCTCAATAGCAATCATCATCATCATCACTTCATTTTCTCTCCATCATACTGAAAAAAATATATGATATCACAATTGATTACTTTTTTCTCCATTTTCTATAATGATCTCTATCATATCATATTATCATCTCTGATAATCTTTTGCATCTTAAATAACGACCCCTTCACGCACACACCATATTTCTGATATTCCTCCTTTCAAGTTCCATTGCTTAATTCCTCTTCTATCTTTCTCTCCATCTCAATCCATATTCTACCCCAGCCAATAAAACTCAGCTTCGCTCATGATGATCAAGCTCTTCATATTAGCATCCTTCTACTAATATACCTATATTACCACTGCTCATCAAAGAAAATGAAAGCTGACTGTATGCCTATCCATTAGCATATCTCCTTCTTTTCCATATCACCGTCTATTCACAATGGATAAAATGCTGAACCACTTTTGTACAAAAGAGGGTCAACTCCCATTCTTTAATTGGTGTCCCCTGGCTATGTCTTTTGTTTGCAATGCACGCCCATCGATCTATTCATACTGATTCAATAATCCATAAAAAAGAAAAAATATTCATAGCAGTATGGTTGATGCCCATGTACTTTCTGTCTTAAGGCAAAGACAATTCACACAAGAAGGCATACATAGATAGATGTAGATGTTTCACATTGTCTGTCTACTTCAAACACATCTTCAGTGCTATACAGATATCTTATGAGAGCTATAGATCTGAAAACTAAGTTACTATTGTAAGAAATTATATGCAATATAAAAGGGAGAGAAAAACAAAGAGAAAGCGAATAAAATATCTTACATATCTTACAAAAGCATTTTTTTTTTTTACAGTGGTTGTTTAAATGTGTGAAACACCCACATATTGATGGCCTTTATTAATCAACCTCTGTGGCAAAACTTAAGCGTTGATGGTTTTCTTTTTTAAACAACATCAGATTAGCTGGGATTCCTTTTCAATCATCATCACCTTCAGAATTGGAAATATAAGTAGTACAATAATTCTTGTGCCCATATAACAAAACATCATTTAAGAAAATGGCAAGCAGAGAAAAGTGTGAGGAATGTATAAACTGCATACATTCCTGCCAAATTTAATTTCTTTACCAGTATACTGCGTTTCTTCCTACAATGTTCACACCACCTGTAGTTTTGTTATGTTTTGTATATTGGAAGCATATTGGAAGAATTTCCAAGCAAAACCAATCTGCAAGACATTCTTTGTTTCAATAGAATCAAATGCAGTTCAACATAATTACCAGAGTAGTGCTTTATATAAATACTGCATGGCCTATGATCGACCAAGACTTGTTCAATTCATGATATTCATAAGCCCAATGATGCATGCTAAGTGGTAGCATTGACTATCCTTCAATGACTGAGTAGGGAGATGGTGTTTGGTAGCATTGACTATTCTTCAATGACTGAGTAGGGAGATGGTGTGGTAGCATTGACTATCCTTCAATGACCGAGTAGGGAGATGGTGTTTGGTAGCATTGACTATCCTTCAATGACTGAGTAGGGAGATGGTGTTTGGTAGCATTGACTATCCTTCAATGACTGAGTAGGGAGATGGTGTTTGGTAGCATTGACTATCATTCAATGACTGAGTAGGGAGATGGTGTTTGGTAGAATTGACTATCCTTCAATGACCGAGTAGGGAGATGGTGTTTGGTAGCATTGACTATCCTTCAATGACCGAGTAGGGATATGGTGTTTGGTAGCATTGACTATCCTTCAATGACTGAGTAGGGAGATGGTGTTTGGTAGCATTGACTATCCTTCAATGACTGAGTAGGGAGATGGTATTTGGTAGCATTGACTATCCTTCAATGACTGAGTAGGGAGATGGTGTTTGGTAGCATTGACTATCCTTCAATGACTGAGTAGGGAGATGGTGTTTGGTAGCATTGACTATCCTTCAATGACTAAGTAGGGAGATGGTGTTTGGTAGCATTGACTATCCTTCAATGACCGAGTAGGGAGATGGTGTTTGGTAGCATTGACTATCCTTCAATGACTGAGTAGGGAGATGGTGTTTGGTAGCATTGACTATCCTTCAATGACTGAGTAGGGAGATGGTGCTTGGTAGCATTGACTATCCTTCAATGACTAAGTAGGGAGATGGTGTTTGGTAGCATTGACTATCCTTCAATGACTGAGTAGGGAGATGGTGTTTGGTAGCATTGACTATCCTTCAATGACTGAGTAGGGAGATGGTGCTTGGTAGCATTGACTATCCTTCAATGACTAAGTAGGGAGATGGTGTTTGGTAGCATTGACTATCCTTCAATGACCGAGTAGGGAGATGGTGTTTGGTAGCATTGACTATCCTTCAATGACTGAGTAGGGAGATGGTGTTTGGTAGCATTGACTATCCTTCAATGACTGAGTAGGGAGATGGTGTTTGGTAGCATTGACTATCCTTCAATGACTAAGTAGGGAGATGGTGTTTGGTAGCATTGACTATCCTTCAATGACCGAGTAGGGAGATTGTGTTTGGTAGCATTGACTATCCTTCAATGACTGAGTAGGGAGATGGTGTTTGGTAGCATTGACTATCCTTCAATGACTGAGTAGGGAGATGGTGCTTGGTAGCATTGACTATCCTTCAATGACTAAGTAGGGAGATGGTGTTTGGTAGCATTGACTATCCTTCAATGACCGAGTAGGGAGATGGTGTTTGGTAGCATTGACTATCCTTCAATGACTGAGTAGGGAGATGGTGTGGTAGCATTGACTATCCTTCAATGACCGAGTAGGGAGATGGTTTGGTAGCATTGACTATCCTTCAATGACTGAGTAGGGAGATGGTGTTTGGTAGCATTGACTATCCTTCAATGACTGAGTAGGGAGATGGTGTTTGGTAACATTGACTATCCTTCAATGACTGAGTAGGGAGATGGTGTTTGGTAGCATTGACTATCCTTCAATGACCGAGTAGGGAGATGGTGTTTGGTAGCATTGACTATCCTTTAATGACTGGGTAGGGATATGGTGTTTGGTAGCATTGACTATCCTTCAATGACTGAGTAGGGAGATGGGGTTGGTAGCATTGACTATCCTTCAATGACTGAGTAGGGAGATGGTGTTTGGAATTCAAACTAAACTACTCAATTTTTATAAATTGTCACAGGATGGCTATAAATCATGTGATGAAATGAGCCAGCTAACACATTCACACTCTCCTAAATACTGCTCTCTGTCTCACCAAGGGAACAGTATTGCTAATGTTAACTCTTTTACATGCCACAAAAATGATCTCCCTGTGCCATCTGGTAATTATCATGGGATACATACATGTATATGGATAGATATACCAAAGCCTGCTCCAAGATTATCTTACTGTTTCCAGTACCAGATTAATTTATACCAGTGCAAACGGGTTGCCATGGAGTTAATCAAGACTGGAAACGGGTCATTTTGCCAAGCCATTGTAGTTCACAAAGCAATCCTTCTGTCTATTGTTTTATGAAAAATTGCATGTGTGGCAAATGGGCGACTGTTCAGAGAGATGAAGAATGCAAACAAAGAGTTAATATTCTTGTTAGTAGTTCCAGTACAATGTGAAGTAAGTTTCAAAGTAGCTAAGCAGGAAATGTTCTCACTCTATATTTTATAGCAAACAAAAAGTTTAACTTGTTGAGTGAGATCCCAGCTCAATACTCCAACATGCGCTACTACACAATTGCTCAAGCTTTACTTCGTCAAAGATGTAGGTATTCCATGTAGTTGGGGTTACTAATTGGTTTAAGATTAGGTTTAGGATTGGGATTAAGTTAGTGTTTGTTCCATGGGTGAAATTAAAAATTTAAAGGACGTTGGCCACGGAGCGGTGTCACCTAAAACAACAGAGTTTTAAACTACAAGCCAGGCTAGCAGTCATTATAACAACTAGCTGGTGAAACCCAATTAGTTGAATTAAAACAACGTTGAGTGAGGAACCCAGGCCCCCCCCCCCACAGTTAGGGAGATAACCACAAGATCATTTGTGTTTAAAATTTCAAGTAAACCTAAAATTTTGAAACCAAGGGCGTGGCAACACAAACCTTAGCTATTGAAGATACTATGGCTGGTTAGACAATGTAAATGTAGCTATTGAAGATACTAGGTACCATGGATGGTTAGACAATGAGAACGTAGCTATTGAAGATACCATGGCTGATTAGACAGGGTGATTGCATGATCCTCAATAATCATTTCCTGATAAATATTCATATTTCATTCCTAGACCATTCTCCTTCATTTAGCAACTATCATGTCCTTGACTTCTATCAAGATTCAAGATTGAAGATAATTTATTGATATCTATGGCCTCTTTCACACAAGGTGAGTTAAAGACATAGGAAAATCATAAACCGGTACCTCATCATCTTTCAATGCATGTCGCATGGACATAGACCACATTGTATAATGTAGAATAGAATAGAATAGAATATAATTTTATTGTCTTCTTCCAAAGAATGAAGAAACTTTCCTTCCAGGTGATACATACATACATACAAATTTCACAACAAGGCTGAATGTTTAAATACTTAGCATTATCTAGTCACCATGACACGACACACCAAACATTGTTTTGTAACCTCAGTCATGATATAGTGCTATTGTTTACATTAAAAAACGGATGTTATATTCAATATAGCATTTCACATAAGACTTATCATTTTAAGATAAAATGGTACTTTTGGTACAGCTACATGTACAGTTGTTGTTTAAAAAAAGACCGTTTCTCTTGTGTGTGTGTGTGTGTGTAAGGGGGGTAGGGTGTTGGAAGAGTTTTAACGATACACCATCTTCCATCGTCTAGAAACTATTCTCATCCCATCTCATATATACTGAATTACAGTCGACAGATCAAATTATCATTAGGCCATGAATTAGATCAAATTTTAATGAAACGATGGAAGTATAGTCTCAGCAACTTCATAAATCATTCAGAGAGAGAGAGAGGGAGAGGGGGAGAGAGAGAAAGCACAAGCTCTCATATCATTGACTTGGGTCTATGGAGACCTGGTAGAAACATGTCACCAGTGAAGAGCAGTTAATTGCATATGTCTGGAATCTGTCGCCAAGGCTGGAGTATTATATGGCTTGTTTGATGGCCGCTTATCATATTTCCTGAAATATTAAGTGCATCTTTCACTTTTCATCAGTCGTTAGGCAAAATGAACATGTCATAAAGTGAGCACAGGTAAAGATTATGATCTTTAATTGTTCATTAACCATAATATCTTAGATAGTAGACATGTCTAGGCTATTTTGTCTAAGGAAGTAAAAACACACTTTTATTATTACGTTAAGTATTTTGTTAACTTTGGTATATTCTTCCTTATCGTCCAATCCCTATGTTTTATCTGATATTGCTTGCTACTTCCTTTGTACATTTAGTTTATAAGTCGTCAATTCTTTAATTATGAAAGACACTTTCGATTTTGTTGACCAAGTAATGTAAAGCGCTCAGAAAAATTTGAATAAAGCGCTATTTTACAATTTATCATTATCAGGTGGGCTGTATCTAATACAGACCACCTTATAATTTTGTTAAAATTGCCTTTATTATTTATTTATCAGGTGGGCTGTATCTAATACAGACCACCTTATATTTTTGTTAAAATTGCCTTTATTTATTTATTTATTTCTTTATTTCTTTATTTTTCTTATTTCCACCCACTTTTTTGTTAGCAAGATAACTTTGTAATGGTTCTATCAAATGCTTTGATATTTGGCACACATATGTATAGGCATATGGACAAAACACGGTAAAGTTTTCAACCTTGACCTTGACTGATGACGTCATCTAGGCGCCATTTTGTGAAATTTTCGGAAAATCAATTCATGATCATATCTTCATAACCAAAAGGTATTTCTCATTCATATTTATCATGATCAAGGTCAATATCAGTCCGGTTAATTTCAGGTCAAAATACGCGCGCGTGCGCGTACGTCCGCGCGTCAATGCGCGCGCAAATTTTTTAAATGTTCAAAATCATCTCAAATTTATTTTGCATACGTTTTAGGTCATTTTAAGCATTTTATAAAAAATCGCGCGTACGAGCATGCGCGCGCGTTTTCGCGCGTAACACCATTAAAAAACATAGAATCGCCATTTTTTTTTTTTTATGATATTTCTCATATTTTTTCGAGGAATTTGATACCACGTTTATCTCTTTATGACCATTAATAACAACATGAGCGTCAATTCAAGATAAATGTCCGTGCGCGCGAGCTCTTTTAATACATAGCATATATGGGCAAAAACATGCCTATACAAAATCCATTATAGCTCTTTGAAATGAACCGTGACCTTCATTTTTTCCTCATATTTAGATAAAGTATGAGTCGGAGATATGATTACATGTCTCATTTTGCCATTAAGTGTATCGTGACATCATCATAATGGCCTTGGAACTGAAAATACGAATTTGCATATTATGAAGTCAGCATATTTATGTAAAATTGATTGTATCTCTGTATATGAAGAGTTTCATTCCAAAAGGAGCTAAATCCACTTTGGGTATTTCTGAGTAAATCGCCTTTTTTTATTTCTCCACTTTCCCTTTAGCCATGTACCTTCACGTTGTTATATATGTTAAAGGTGTCACTCTGGACCAGTAATATATGATTTTAAAAAATCTACTATTTTTTTCTGATTTTTAATAAATTTTTAGATTTTTTATTTTCGTGGATTTAGCTCCTTTTGGAATGAAACATGTTATTCTACCTAACAAAATTCATATTTTCTCAATAAAGTCACTCAAATTTTATTGAAATTTTGCAGCAAACCTTTCCTTTTAAATAATAATAGTGACATCACAACTAAAAAAACCTTTTGAAAAGAAAGTAAACAAAATATCACAATTTCATTCCAAAAGGAGCTAAATCCGTTCAATTCCAAAAGGAGTTAAATCCATGTTTCATTCCAAAAGGAGCTAAATCCACAAAATCTAAAAATTTGATAAAAATCAGAAATAACTGGTAGATTTTTGTCTTATTATATATTATTGGTCCAGGGTGACACCTTTAACATACATAACAACATGAAGGTACATGGCTAAAGGGAAAGTGGAGAAATAAAAAAGGTGATTTACTCAGAAGTACCCAAAGTGGATTTAGCTCCTTTTGGAATGAAACCGATTTGGATTTAGCTCCTTTTGGAATGAAACATGATATTGTACCTAAAATTTTTCATACTTCCTGATCAATTTTTCGAACGTCATATAGTGCATTTTGTCCACATGTAGGAAATCATTATTTTAAGACAAAAAACTCAGTTTTGATAAAATATGGATTTAGCTCCTTTTGGAATCAAGCTCTTCATATATTGATCGATTTTCTTCAAAATTTCGATATGTTGTAGCTAAGATAATTTTCTACAAGTTCAATAATAATCATTTTTCATTTTGATGACGTCATCAGAGTGAAAATTTCGATTAAAGGCCTCATGTCAGAAATTTCACAATTTGCGTGTTATGACTATAGAAGGTGCATTTCGTTCACATCATTAATCTACATGACATTGTTTTTAGCAGTATCTCGCTTATTTTTGCTCTATTTTGTATCAAATTTTAGTTGACCAGCCCACCTATACTTGTTCCAAACAAGTATTATATGTCTAGTCAGGTGGGCTGTATATCGTACAGACCACCTTATAATTTCGTTAGAATTGCCTTTATTTATTTATTATTAAATATTTTTCTTATTTCTAACCACTTTTTTGTGAACAAGATAACACGAAAATGGCTCAATCAAAATCCTTGAAATTAAGCACATATATGTAAAGACATATGAACAAAGCACAGAAATGTTTTCAACCTTGAACTTGACTGATGACGTCATCTAGGCGCCATTTTGTAAAATTTTACGAAAATCAACTCATGATCATATCTTCATAACCAAAAGGTAATTCTCATTCATATTTATCATGATTAAGGTCAATATCCGTCCGGTTAATTTCAGCTCAAATAATGCGCGCGTGCGCGTACGTCCGCGCGTCAATGCGCGCGCAAAATTTTGAAATGCTCAAAATCGTCTCAAAATCATTTTGCATACGTTTTAGGCCATTCTAAGCATTTTATAAAAAATCGCGCACACGCCCATGCGCGCGCGTTTTCGCGCGTAAAACTATTACATAACATAGAATCGCCATTTTTTTTCTTTTAAAATATTCCACATATATTTACAAACAAATTGATACCATGTTTGTCTCTTTATGACTATTAATAACGGAATGATCGACCGTTTAACATAAATCTCGGTGCGCGCGAGCTCTTGTAATACATAGCATATATGGGCAAAAACATGCCTATACAAAATCCATTGTAGCTCTTTAGGATGCAAGGTGACCCCAATTTGTTTTCATATTTTGATAGAGTATGATTCGGAGATATTGTTTCATGTCACATTTGACCTTCAATTAACTCATGACGTCATTATAATGGCCTCCGAACTCAAAATTTCAATTTGCATATTATGACGTCAGCATATTTATGGAAAATTGATTGTATCTCTGTAAATAGTGATTTATTTTCTTCTAAATTTTGAAATGTTCTAGCTGAGACAATTTTCTACAAATGAAGTCATAACAATTGTTAATTTTGACAAAAGCATCATGGCGTATTTTTGTGATTAAAGGAGGCATGTCAATTTTCACATTTTGCGTGTATTCTCTATGGGACATGATTTTTTCTCAAAACTCGATTCTACATTCCCGTCTTTCGCGAGCAATATCTACGTCGTTTTAGCTTCATTTACGCTGAACTTCGAGTATGTTGTAGCTGAGACAAAAAGCTACTCAAATGTACCCTTTATTTTGTCTCAATTTTTGTTGGATCAGCCCACCTATACTTGTTCCAAACAAGTATTACAAATCTAGTTTATTTTTCTTATTTCCACCCACTTTTTTGTTAACAAGATAACTTGAAAATAGCTCAATCAAATGCCTTGACATTTGGCACACATATGTATAGGCATATTAACAAAACACACTGAGGTTTCCAACCTTGACCTTGACTGATGACGTCATCTAGGCGCCATTTTGTGAAATTTTCTGAAAATCAACTCATGATCATATCTTCATAACCAAAAGGAATTTCTCATTCATATTTATCATGATCAAGGTCAATATCAGTCCGGTCAATTTCAGGTCAAAAAACACGCGCGTGCGCGTACGCCCACGCGTCAGTGCGCGCGCAAAATTTGAAAATGCTCAGAATCGTCTCAAATTTTTTTTGCATACGTTTTAGGTCATTTTAAGCATTTTATAAAAAATCGCGCGCGCGGGAATGCGCGCGCGTTTTCGCGCGTAACACCATTACACAACATAGGATCGCCATTTTTTTTTCTTTCATGATATTTCTCATATTTTTTCGAGGAATTTGATACCATGTTTATCTCTTTATGACCATTAATAACAAGATGAGCGTCAATTCAAGATAAATGTCCGTGCGCGCGAGCTCTTTTATTACATAGCATATATGGGCAAAAACATGCCTATACAAAATCCGTTATAGCTCTTTGGAATGAACCGTGACCTTCAATGTTTTTTCATATTTAGAGTATGAGTCGGAAATATGATTCCATGTCTCATTTGGCTATTAAGTGTATCGTGACATCATCATAATGGCCTTGGAACTCAAAATACGAATTTGCATATAATGACGTCAGCATATTTATGTAACATTGATTGTATCTCTGTAAATATTGATTGATTTTCTTCCAAATTTCGATACGATGTAGCTAAGACAATTCTCTACAAGCTCAGTTACCACCATTTTTCATTTTGATCACTTCATCATAGCGAAAATTACGATTAAAGGGCACATATCAGAAATTTCTTACGTTGCGTGTTATGCCTATGGAAGGTGAATTTCGTTTACATCATTACATCAATGACATTGTTTTTTTAGCAGTATCTCGCTTATTTTTGCTCTATTTTGTCTCAAATTTTAGTTGACCAGCCCACCTATACTTGTTCCAAACAAGTATTATGTCTAGTTTTTTTCATAATTTTGTATCATAACATTTTCTGCTGCACCATGATACTTAAAGTCATATAATCCCACATTTGTTTTCCAAAAGCTGCACAATAACATTATAATCCACTTTTTAGCCTCCTCTGTACTATTACACTGTATCCCCCCCCCCCCCCCTTAACACACTTACTAAATGATGAGTTTGATATTAGCCGTGCGAATGCACAGAATCCTGTAAAGGAATACATTGGTTTGACTGTAATGTGCAACATGATGTAAACCCTACCCGGGCCTGCCCAGGCCTGCTCAGCCCAACCCGCTGTTGTAAGTACCCAAACACAATCTGTTTTCCCCATTACCAGATATTGGGTTTAATGAAGCACCCGCCCGCCCGCCCTGCCTCACTCTTGGTTGTCTCAATCTTGGTTGGGTGCGTTCACATAAAGAAATATTATCATCTGTTATCATGTTTCATGTGCATCACAGGGTCTATTCAAGGACAGTAGTCTGTTATCATGTTTCATGTGTATCACAGGGTCTATTCAAGGACAGTAGTCTGTTATCATGTTTCATGTGTATCACAGGGTCTATTCAAGGACAGTAGTCTGTTATCATGTTTCATGTGTATCACAGGGTCTATTCAAGGACAGTAGTCTGTTATCATGTTTCATGTGTATCACAGGGTCTATTCAAGGACAGTAGTCTGTTATCATGTTTCATGTGTATCACAGGGTCTATTCAAGGACAGTTGTCTGTTATCATGTTTCATGTGTATCACAGGGTCTATTCAAGGACAGTAGTCTGTTATCATGTTTCATGTGTATCACAGGGTCTATTCAAGGACAGTAGATAGACAAAAAATGAAATATTGGGTACATTGCATTTCTCTAAAAGTCTGTAATGATACAATTATTAATTCTGGAGGTTCCCTCGTCACAGCTACAATAAGAGCCCTTTGGAGGATCCTAACTAAGTATGCCATTTATCTACCTTCAATCTTTTTGTTTATAGGTTTGAAATAGAATGGATTTATGTTTGGATTTGAATCAATTAATGGTTCCATCTCTTCAATAAGGTTTTTCCTGATAAATGCCATTCACTACCAAGGTACTGCAGCCAAATTAAAATAAATTTCTCAGGTGTTTTAAGTGACATTACTTGAATGTGCATCTATGCCAATTATTATTTTATAATTCTAAATGATTTAAAGTATCACCCACATGAACCACTCACACTGAAACTAAGGTTTTTCTTAAATAATACATTATTTTAAAAAATATTAAAAACAAAACATGCAGTGCTGCACTGACATGTATACTACAGTATGCTGGCTGATTTATTAAATTTCCCCTTCAACAAATCTGGCTCAGCCTCCACCCTCATTTAAATAGTTATGAATATGCATAAAATTATGTATTCATAACGTAATTACAAAACACTGCCCAGATAGTATAGCCTGCAATGTACAAATTCATATCTGAATTCATTGTCTATGATGTATGTACCTAAGCAATATATTACAGTCAGAACACACCCCCATTTGACATGGAGATGGGCAGTCAGAACACACCCCCATTTGACATGGAGATGGGCAGTCAGAACACACCCCCATTTGACATGGAGATGGGCAGTCAGAACACACCCCCATTTGACATGGAGATGGGTAGTCAGAACACACCCCCATTTGGCATGGAGATGGGCATGGAGATGGGCAGTCAGAACACACCCCCATTTGACATAGAGATGGGTAGTCAGAACACACCCCCATTTGGCATGGAGATGGGCATGGAGATGGGCAGTCAGAACACAACCCCATTTGACATGGAGATGGGAGCTGATACATTGTCATTTGGTCATCAGATAATTGCTGCTCTACTGATTAAAGGTTCCTTTACAGAAGAGGTACTACCATTCGTTTGGTGCACTTGCTGACTTTTGGCCCTACGACTAGGTGATTCCATACATATATATACTGTATATATTCAGGGGTGATAGTGAGAGTTTTTTTTTATAAAAAGGGTTTAGAAATCAGAGCACTTGTGGTTATCATGGTAATAATTAAGGTTGAGCAGCTTTTTAAAAGGATTTGTAAGTTACATTTTGTTGATAAGAGCACTGGAAATGAGTATAGAATTCTGTTATACATGTTTGTATCATAATAGTAGAAATACTGAGAATCATTTCTGGCTCTAACTGAGAAAACTGTGAGAACATGCAGAGAGTTCCAGACAGCAATCAAATATAAAACAAAATATAATATATCAATATCAAAATATATACATTTCCTTCTTTATTCTCCTCCTCTTTTTTTCTCAGTTGTGCAGGTGTACCATTAAATTGGGGGTTTCCCCAACCCCTTTAAAAAACAATATTAAGAATGCAGTTGGTTCTTCACGATAATGTTTATAAATACAATAAAATAGAGACATTGCAATCTGAAACCCTTTTGAGGGATAAGATTGATGGAGATAATGTCTGCTCAAGCCTACAAGAGACTTTTATAATGTATGACATACAGGGTGTATATATCCAAACTTTGAATTATTGATGAAGACTGGACATCATATATCTTGTCAAAGCAACTAAACTAAAGTGTAGATATTTGATATAAGGAAAACAACATAAGACGATTATTGAACATGTTTCTTTCCAATATCCTTTTTGCTACCGATACATGAGCTTTAACATGTATGAATCTGACAGTATCAATGGTATGCCCTTAATTCACATCAGATCAGAGGAGCTTGTATCATCCTCCCCACTTATGATTTTTAAGAAAAAGTGAAAGAGAACAAAGATTTTGCTGTGAAATATTAATGAAAAGAGGCTGATATTTCCCTGGGAGTGGATCTCACAATCACTTAGGAAGTAGTAATATGAACCGATAAAGAGATAAATAATCACAAAATTCATTAACCTGCAAGCACATGCTATAGCCCGTTCAGATATAGCAAAAGGAGCATACAGATTAGAAAATAACATTGTATACAGAAACATTGTACAAATCCAATCCAATCCAAAAGATATTTCATATACATGTAGCACCTTTTCCTTGCAGTTGCAAAGCGCTACACACTAGTTCTGAAGAGGTCAATTGGCATGGCATCTTGCTAATCCTCAATGCGCGCTCACAATCAGCCCAGTCCAGTAACATGATTTATGTACGATACGGTCAATCTAGAGCGGGACACTGTTTCTTTATTGAGTTTTCGTTCAAAACGATGCTCAAACAAGCATTTAGCTATACTACTTGTCTTTATACGAAGTGTCGTAGCCGAGTGGTTTAGGCACTTGACTTGAAATTCAAAGGTCGTGGTTCGATCCCCGACATGGCAATATAATTTCCTTTGGCAAGGCATTAATCTATATTTGCCACTCAATACCCAAGAGAGAAATGGGGAGGATGATGAAAGCATTTGTGTTAGTAATTGCAAATGGTAGGAATACTCCCCAGAGTGGAGATGGTGCACATTGAGCGTGAATGAATCCGATAAGCACTTAGAGATGGTATTACATATCAAGCGCTATATAAATCAAGATTATTATTATTACACAACATTCAGACTAGAAGGTAATTACTTTATAATAGGTAAATACAAGAATTATACAGTAATCTATACAATGATTTCTGGTCGTCAGAACGCAAAGCGAATTTGTTTTACTGGTATGGAAAGTGTGACTTAATCTGTATGAGTGAGTGAGATGTCAAGTGAGTTAGAGTAGGAATAATCTGATGCATGGCTGTAACATGATCCATTCAAACTCTATGTTCATATTATACTTCCTTAGATAGCTTTGTATCAGGTTTTATTCCCCCTAATTCCCTGATAAGGCAGGAAACATTTAATGAGAACATAGCTACATGTACACTCATACAAACACACACACACACAAATCATTTTTCTGCATGTTTGTAATTTGTAAATATCATTTAAACACAATTTTGTAAATGTGTTTTGCAATTTTATCATACATTATTGCATTGAACTTTAATGAAGCATGAATAACAAGCATGTTGTATGAAGCTTTTAATAGTTTAATGCTAAATAAATTTTTTAAACCCCCTAAATGACTCTCCTGTAACTACTCTGAAGGCTGATTCACATACGACATGTATGCCAAACCATAGTGTTGTATTTTTATAATGACATTAAATTGCAAGCATTATGTACTTCACAGTTCTGTATCTTTTAACACATCTGTAATGTACTGTTATATACATAAACTTGTTATTCATGGAGAATTGAAGAAAACAAAAAATGCTACAACCCCCTCCTATCATTTGTCAACAATACAAATCAGGCACCAGTGATTTTCACAAAATTCTTACCACAGATTACGACTACCGGTAGATTGTCAGATTTCTTAATCTTTACATTCTGAAACAAGGAAGCAGATAAAAAGCCTATTATTGTGTGTATCGTATGTGGGTAGCAGAAAGGCATCAATCATTCACAGTCAAAGTGCTAATGATTTCTATAAAGTGTCTCTTTGCATGGTGTCTACACTATATTCTCTGGCAAATAAAAGATACAACATGAAATGAACGGGCTGAAAATGAAGAAAAAAGATCACATAGAACATGCACACAGATAATATACATTGTTTGGTGGCAAGTTGTATAGGTATATTATTCTCCCAAATATCAGATCATATTTCCTAAGTTGGTACACGGATGCGGATGCGGAAATGACCTTTCTATTTTAGATGAGAAGCTCTGCCAGCTAGACCAGGCATGTCTTCAATTCTTCTTGGAAATAACTGTATGGATGCCACATTTATGTTTCTTCTTTTTCTACATATAACTAGAAAGTGACTACATATTCATCATGAGCAAGATGCCCGCTGCTGCATCACAGTGACATTACTGATTCATCCAAATTGAAATCCCCTGTTACAGTGGTTATATGAGACTTTCATATTATTTATCTGATTTTGTTCATACACTCCCCAATCTATTTTTCTGATTCTTCAGATATTTTTTTTCTAGAGCACCTTGTTATTTAGGTACCAAATCCTTTCAATGGCACACGCACATGTAGTTTCAGTCAATTTGGAGGCTAAATTTCAATGCTTCTTCATAATATGTGTACATTTTGAACCATCTAAATTACATTGTAACCATAATTATTCAGGATGTTGAATTGCACATACATGTACTGTATGTCAATTTGTCAACCTTTCTTGTTTGAAAAAGAAAAGAAAAAGAAATAAAAATCTAAAACTAAATCACTGTGCATGTGCCCAGCAAGAGGGTGAAAATTGATGCATGACTATTCAGGGCCGGCCCCGTCTTACAAAGAGTTAAGATTGATCCAAATCAATCTTAAGTTTGCAGTCTCTTATCTCTTATGTACATAGCTGTGATTGATATCAATCACAAATAAGTTGTAATTGATATCAACTCTTTGTAATACAGGGCCCAGGAGTTATACATATTACTAGAAATACAGTTTTGAAATATTGGACTTTGGCTACTTCTGTCCATCCAACATACATGTATTTTATACCTCGTCTAAGTTTGTTATCACAATATGTATAATAACATGTATTCAGTTTATCATCAAAGACAAAGAGACGCATTCAGTGTAACTCTTATGTATTTCAAAATCAAGGCACATGGCTTTACCTGGGACCGATCCATTTATACCATCCTACATCCAAATTGGACAAACATAAGAAATTATTCAAGCCTTATTAAGGCTGAAATCGAGAAAAGAGAACTGAATATTTGTCCTTTGATTAGGAGGACACCAAGGAGATAATGGAACAAACGATGAGCGCAAATATAGAGGGAATGGTGGATGTGCATTCAAGGAGGGTCTAAGATAGGTGAGTCAGTAAGATGCTAAGAGGATGAGAGAGAGAGAGAGAGAGAGAGAGAGGAGAGATGAGCTCTGCAAATATTAGCTGCCTATTGAGGAGGCATCCATCCTTCACATCATCTCTCACCTCCTTACAAAGTGCAACTCATTCTAGGTGTGAGCTTAGGCAAGCAAAGTGCAATTATATAGGACAATATAAATGAAAAAGGGGATGTGCACCACACTGATATACCTCTGTGATACACACTTTGAAGTACATGGAGTAATCTTCTCTGGACAGTGAGAACATTCTTCTTCAAATTGATTTGTGTTTGCTGACAGGGATTGAGGAATGTGATGTAAATACAGCATCGTCGTTTCATCAAATTGATTGGGGGAAAATCTCAGGGAAAATTTCCTCTTTCCAGAACTAAAGATAGGAAAATAGAAAAGGGCAAGGAAGGAACAAGGCTAAAAGGCAAAGGACCAGGCAATGTGAATGCATTCACCTACCAATAAAGGCATAGGACCAGGCAATGTGAATGCATTCACCTACCAATAAAGGCATAGGACCAGGCAATGTGAATGCATTCACCTACCAATAAAGGCATAGGACCAGGCAATGTGAATGCATTCACCTACCAATAAAGGCATAGGACCAGGCAATGTGAATGCATTCACCTACCAATAAAGGCATAGGACCAGGCATTGTGAATGCATTCACCTACCAATAAAGGCATAGGACCAGGCAATGTGAATGCATTCACCTACCAATAAAGGCATAGGACCAGGCAATGTGAATGCATTCACCTACCAATAAAGGCAAAGGACCAGGCAATGTGAATGCATTCACCTACCAATAAAGGCAAAGGACCAGGCAATGTGAATGCATTCACCTACCAATAAAGGCAAAGAACCAGGCAATGTGAATGCATTCACCTACCAATAAAGGCATAGGACCAGGCAATGTGAATGCATTCACCTACCAATCAAGGCATAGGACCAGGCAATGTGAATGCATTCACCTACCAATAAAGGCATAGGACCAGGCAATGTGAATGCATTCACCTACCAATAAAGGCATAGGACCAGGCAATGTGAATGCATTCACCTACCAATAAAGGCAAAGGACCAGGCAATGTGAATGCATTCACCTACCAATAAAGGCAAAGGACCAGGCAATGTGAATGCATTCACCTACCAATAAAGGCATATACCATAATTCAGATATCAAACATACATGTACGTGTAGTGAAAAGTAGCATATATATGAACTTAAAGAAGATTAAAGGGATCGTTTAACAATGTTAAATCTGAGATACACGGCCCTACGTGTTATCAGTGTCTGTGATATGATGTAATATTGAAGCCCTAAAAAAAATTGCGCTTCAAAATGATCAAGAAGTGCCTCAAAAAAGTAAAAATCTTTGAGTGACCGGTTTTACCATACTCGTTTTCCCCAATAGACTGTAGTGTTATGAAAACCGTCAGGCGAACGGTTTTCAAAATTTGTAATTCCAATCATAAATATCTTGATAATCAGACAGGCGATCGGCTTGTAAAAGTCACGGGGTTCCTGACTGACCTAAAGGTTTATAATTATCATTACATCATGAGCTAAATCCAGAATATTTTTTCAGAATCTGAGACAAAGTTACCGAATCCCTTTAATAACTGCTCAAGCTGGATAAATTGAATGGAGGATTATCAGTATGAGTGTATCACAAGTATTATCACACCGGTATTTACAAGACAAAACAACCTTGTCCTCAGCACCATAGAGACTTGATGGTCACATCATGTTGGTAAAGGCTGAGATGCAAAGATGATTGTATTAGATAGTAGTATCAAAACTGCTGAGGATCGGAATAATAAAGAATACATTGGAGATGACAGAGAAGTAGAATATTTATTTCTTTGCTGTGCTATCTGCTGTGAGTAAATAGAGAACATGCCTTGAGGCAGGCTGGCAGGCAGGGTATAATGAGTACAAGGGTTGGGAGGCCATATTGGACTGAGGCCGCTGGTCTCTTATTATGGTTTCTTCATCATAATCCAATAAGATCATCATCAAACATGACAGAGAACATCTCCCAATCAAGCATGATCAAACCAGGAAGGTTTCCCTACCACCTCCCTCATCAAACTACATCTTTCCTTGCACTATCACAACCAAACTACAATTAATATAACACAAAGAACCCTTTCACACTGGAGGAATTGTTCACAGACGTGGGCCTACCCAAAGGCCCTTCACAACACTGATCTGGACAAGGATTTTTATATCATAGACATTTCACAGAACAATCTTTATCACACTGATAACTTTGAACAGAAGGAACCATACTTATACCTTCTTATAGAAGCCTTTATTGTTGTTTCATCATCAAACTTGAATGGGGCAAGTATATTTTAGCTCTGCAGTTCCAACACGTACTGTACATACACAACACATCCCTCACAAACATGATAACATCTCTCAATGACATTAACATGCACTATACAATAATTATATTTATCTTTTTGATCAATGAAATCCTGTTCAGTGATTGGTCACCAGAGCATCACGTGACCCAACATAACATTGCTACGATGTAACCGTGAAGTCATTCATGGTATAGTGCACTATCATGCACTATTTCAAGCCACTAGTGAAATTATGGATTCCTCGGCGACAGAAATAGCACCATTTTCTTCGAGGCTACGCCCCTCAGAAAATAGTGCTATTCCTGCCACCTCGATCCATAATTTCAACTAGAGCCTCTCAGTGCATGGTATATTTGTTTACTATACTGATCTGGGAATCTCCTACAAAGTGATGCTATTGTATTGTAAGTGCTAATTAGGCACACCGTAAATACTTGTTGATGTATCACCGCAGTCGATAAACAAAATTATATTCTCTATCTACATGTATTAGCTAGACAGTTATCTTTTGACTCGATATATTCAATGTTGTTTCCATATGTGAAAGGGGGACCCCCCCCCCCCCATGCCTTTGGCCTTTTCCTACGATAGATGACTAGAGCCATGATGTAATACTGAGTTCGCCTGATTAATCAATAATTGAAGGTTGTGTAGGGCGCTTCGCTACATGGACTGATTTGAGGATTTTGAGGGCCATCGATAGTTGTCCTGTTGCTTCCTATTAGGATTACCTAACCATGTCTTGCTTAGGAGGGCAATGGATAAAAGGTTATGTGATATTGGTCAAGGGTATATAATAGAATTCACTCTTTGTCTTTAACCATAGCTTTAACCCTGTGATACAGCAATCGTACATGTATACAATTAAAGTTAATACCTTTTTCCTAGTCTGGACATCGTACAGTGAAACATCCTATAACAAAATATTGTACAGCAAAATGTATGTTTTGAGCATCATTTCAATTGAAACCTCAATAACATACCAGGGTATAGCTCTAGTGTGAATGTCATATCGTGGGAGGTATAACTGGTTGAGCATGCACTGCTGATTGGCAAGCTGTCAGGTCAACTGACCTCTTCAAAAATTGTTTCTTTATACAATGTTGTTTTCTAGTCTGTGTGCTTCTTTGGCTATACACTGATTCTTTATACAATGTTGTTTTCTAGTCTGTGTGCTTCTTTGGCTATACACTGATTCTTTATACAATGTTGTTTTCTAGTCTGTGTGCTTCTTTGGCTATACACTGATTCTTTATACAATGTTGTTTTCTAGTCTGTGTGCTTCTTTGGCTATACACTGATTCTTTATACAATGTTCTTTGCTAGTCTGTGTGCTTCTTTGGCTATACACTGATTCTTTATACAATGTTCTTTTCTAGTCTGTGTGCTTCTTTGGCTATACACTGATTCTTTATACAATGTTGTTTTCTAGTCTGTGTGCTTCTTTGGCTATACGCTGATTCTTTATACAATGTTGTTTTCTAGTCTGTGTGCTTCTTTGGCTATACACTGATTCTTTATACAATGTTCTTTTCTAGTCTGTGTGCTTCTTTGGCTATACGCTGATTCTTTATACAATGTTGTTTTCTAGTCTGTGTGCTTCTTTGGCTATACACTGATTCTTTATACAATGTTGTTTTCTAGTCTGTGTGCTTCTTTGGCTATACATTGTTTCTTTATACAATGTTCTTTTCTAGTCTGTGTGCTTCTTTGGCTATACACTGATTCTTTATACAATGTTGTTTTCTAGTCTGTGTGCTTCTTTGGCTATACGCTGATTCTTTATACAATGTTGTTTTCTAGTCTGTGTGCTTCTTTGGCTATACGCTGATTCTTTATACAATGTTGTTTTCTAGTCTGTGTGCTTCTTTGGCTATACACTGATTCTTTATACAATGTTGTTTTCTAGTCTGTGTGCTTCTTTGGCTATACACTGATTCTTTATACAATGTTGTTTTCTAGTCTGTGTGCTTCTTTGGCTATACACTGATTCTTTATACAATGTTGTTTTCTAGTCTGTGTGCTTCTTTGGCTATACACTGATTCTTTATACAATTTTGTTTTCTAGTCTGTGTGCTTCTTTGGCTATACGCTGATTCTTTATACAATGTTCTTTTCTAGTCTGTGTGCTTCTTTGGCTATACACTGATTCTTTATACAATGTTGTTTGCTAGTCTGTGTGCTTCTTTGGCTATACACTGATTCTTTATACAATGTTGTTTTCTAGTCTGTGTGCTTCTTTGGCTATACACTGATTCTTTATACAATGTTGTTTGCTAGTCTGTGTGCTTCTTTGGCTATACACTGATTCTTTATACAATGTTCTTTTCTAGTCTGTGTGCTTCTTTGGCTATACACTGATTCTTTATACAATGTTGTTTTCTAGTCTGTGTGCTTCTTTGGCTATACACTGATTCTTTATACAATGTTGTTTGCTAGTCTGTGTGCTTCTTTGGCTATACACTGTTTCTTTATACAATGTTGTTTGCTAGTCTGTGTGCTTCTTTGGCTATACACTGATTCTTTATACAATGTTGTTTGCTAGTCTGTGTGCTTCTTTGGCTATACACTGATTCTTTATACAATGTTCTTTTCTAGTCTGTGTGCTTCTTTGGCTATACACTGATTCTTTATACAATGTTGTTTTCTAGTCTGTGTGCTTCTTTGGCTATACACTGATTCTTTATACAATGTTGTTTGCTAGTCTGTGTGCTTCTTTGGCTATACACTGTTTCTTTATACAATGTTGTTTGCTAGTCTGTGTGCTTCTTTGGCTATACACTGATTCTTTATACAATGTTCTTTTCTAGTCTGTGTGCTTCTTTGGCTATACGCTGATTCTTTATACAATGTTGTTTTCTAGTCTGTGTGCTTCTTTGGCTATACACTGATTCTTTATACAATGTTGTTTTCTAGTCTGTGTGCTTCTTTGGCTATACACTGTTTCTTTATACAATGTTGTTTTCTAGTCTGTGTGCTTCTTTGGCTATACGCTGATTCTTTATACAATGTTGTTTTCTAGTCTGTGTGCTTCTTTGGCTATACACTGATTCTTTATACAATGTTGTTTTCTAGTCTGTGTGCTTCTTTGGCTATACGCTGATTCTTTATACGTTTCTTTAAACGTATAATCTCTCTTAATAGTCTAAACAGTCTATCTATAACTGAGTGAACCTACACTGCTGGGTAGTAACTGTTAACTTCCTCATTACAATTGCATTTGAGCTCAATGTAACATTAAAGTGAGTTGGTTCACAATATGCTGTGACAATAAACGAAATGTTGAAACAGGCTTTTTTTCATCAACACATTTGCCACTTTATTTCTGTTTTCAATGTCCATCAAGTCATGTATTAAAATAATCCAAGCGATGGAGATATAGAGACTAGTAAGATTTATTTTCATTGCCTTCTCAACACTTTTGATGGGAGCACTTAAGCAGCAGAAACCAAAACTATTTTATGAAAAGAATGTCATCTAGCAATCAATCAAAGTTAATGAAACTGATTCCACCATATACTTTACAAAATAACTAATATCAAAGTGAAAGTTTCAATATAATAAATCAAGAAAAAAAAGAACCAGGACTCACAAGCTGAAACATTTCTAAGGAGTTTAAAGAACCAGAGGCAGCTAGCACATGCAGTGAATCATATTCTTTGCTTGTGGTGGTTGTACTTCACATGCTCTGGTTACATCTACTCAGCAGACATTACCATACACTCACCACATTCATGATTTCAACTCTGGACCACAATACTAACCCAATCCTCACCTAAAACCAAATTGCAACCTTCACCCTTTAAAAGTAATACAAAGTTTTGGTAAATTTGAAAATTGGGTGGATAGTGAATATTTACAATTTTGATATATTTGGATGCCCCTGTGGATGTATTATAAGCACTAAAAATATTAGCCCCTAAAACACTTCTGTTTTCGAGAAAAATTGAATATACAAATTTACTGGTGCTCCCAGTAAATTTAGATAAATTTCAAATGACGCCTATATGGCCGTACAATGGTAGCTGCTACCATTTTAATCTCAGAATATGTAATTGTGATATATAATTTCCAAACGGGAATAGGTAATAGGTCGATTTTAGTCATTAAACATTGTTTCATAGCTAAATTAATATCTTGACCTTGAGAGGGAGCTATACGACATAAAGAGTTTATTATTTATAATTTCATAACTTTAGACTCGATTTCAACCGCGACAACGATCAATGAATACTGTAGGAACGCATATGCTTCCAATATGTTCATGACCTCATACCAAAACTTTGTAATACTTTAATACCCTTCATCTTTGATAAAGTAAACCAAGCAAATGTCATGAGAGCATACAGTATCATGTTGGAGCACCGTGTGAGGCACCTACATGTATCTGTTTAGAGCATGAAGGGCAATGTAGCATTGTTCAGATGAGAGAAAATGGTGCTAAGGTAGTGACTTCAATGCTAGATGTACAATTAAAGGTATTACAAAGTTTTGGTATGGGGTCATGAATTTGGTTCAAATTAACATATTGGAAGCGTATGCTAAATTTTTATATTCAATTTTTCTCGAAAACAGAAGTGTTTTAGGGGCTAATTTTTTTAGTGATTATAATACATCCACAGGGGCATTCAAATATATCAAAATTGTAAAGATTCACTATCTACCAAATTTTCAAAATTTCCCAAAACTTTGTATTACCTTTAAAGATAATCCGAAAGTTTGAGTGAAAACGGACCATTATTATGATAATGATAGGCCTACCCTATACGGTAAATAAGGAATAACTAATTAACCCTGATTTCTGATAACAATCCAATACTTGACATATAGCACAAGATTCTGATTTCATAAGTCTACCCTCCTAAATACATATAAGTGCTGAGTTTTCACAATGACCACACAACCTATGCTCAGTAGATAATCTCTCCATGTTTATAAGTTATAAACAGGCCTAATTCCTAACCCAGCATGATACCCTAACCTACCCTTAAAACCTAACCAAAAACCTGTATGCAGCAGACGACATTACCTTACATCTTCATACAAAATTATGAAGAAAATTATGAAGAAAATGTGGGAGCAAATGTCAGAAAACTTTTGTTTCATCTCGAGCTGACACTGAGTGTACTTCATCTTTGTGTAGATCTTCAAGTAGTTATCACCTCTCAAGTATCTGTGCTTAATTTCAACCTCAAACTACTTGAATCAAGCCAGGTACATACATGTACATTCTTAGATTCTTCAACAACAGTACATAAACACCGTCAAAAGGCAATCTAAACTAAAGAAGACTCGCTGACTGAGATGGCAAAGCGAGGAAACAAATAAATGGGCCACTCTTTGTTGAAGTGTAATGTAGCTTGCTTGACACCAACCACTCTTTACACACAGCTCATTTATTAAACAAGTGAAGCTCTAAAATAACCATGAATGTTTAAAAAGACAAGTTTCATGTGTCACCATATCACTGCAGGTGTAATTGCACATTCACATACAAATATCTAGAGAGTTTTGCATACAAGTCAAACACAATCTCCAAAGAAGGGCAATATTGCCAGGAAATTTGATAGATCTGTATCAAATTGTCAAATGAAGTTTGACTAGATACATGTATAACATACAACTGACCTTGTCCTCAACTGATCAAAGTCCTCCTATACAAAAGGTCCTAGGTTCCAACCCCTTGCCAAAATAATAATAATAATTCTAGATTTATATTGCGCACAACTCTGCCAACATACATGTAATGGCACACTTGGCGCACAGATCAACAAATCAAATACATTATAAGAATATGGTCAAGAAATCAAATACATTACAAGAATATGGACAACAAATCAAATACATTACAAGAATATAGTCAACAAATCAAATACATTACAAGAATATGGTCATTAATCAAAATTCAACAAATTATATTACAAAATGAAAAGGCGACAAATGGTCAACATAACTACAGATATACTACATGTACTAATAACAAAAATTAATACAAAATATTCTAACTCAAATAATAATCCTAACACTAACAGTAGCCTACGCCTTATTCATCAACAAGGTCTTCAATTTTTGTTGAAAGGTTCTAATTGATGAGCTTAACCTCAAGTCCAAGGGTAATGCATTCCATGCAAATGGGGCAGCAACGCAAAATGACCTATCACCCCATGATCTTTTACACCGTGGTACTTTGTACTGGTCAACATTTCCCGAGCGGAGACGTCTCGAAGGCTTCCTCAATTCTACCATCTCCATCATGTAGCTAAGAGCCTGATTTGACTTGATTTTGAATATCAAGGATAGTAGTTTGTCGTCTAGCCTCTGTCTCACTGGGAGCCAGTACAATTGTTTGAGTACTGGTGTAATGTGATCCGAGGATTTAGAACCAGTGATGAGGCGTGCTGCCGAGTTCTGAACCTTCTGCAGACGTCTAATTTGCAAGTCAGGTAATCCGTGGAGTGTACTTATATAAGTCCAATCTCGAAGTGACAAGAGCATGAACTACCTGCTTGGTGGCCTGTGGAGTAAGATGCTCGCGAATGCATGAAAGATGGAGATTATGCGTGTTTGTCTCAGGCATAACCAAACATAATTGACAAGACAAGGAAAACATCCAGATGGTTCAAGCTATCTTTGTGTAATACCTTACCAAAAGTCAATGTAATAGATGCTCGCAATAAATCTTTGTAAATGTCTTGAAACTAGACTAGATGACTTACATCACTTCCAATCATAAAATCATTCACTTACTCCATATCTCTTTCAAACCACACCTGACATGTGATTCTGCACCCCATAAATCAAGAAATACTTACAGACACTCTGATAGTGTCCCTAAAGTTAACAAAAGTGCTCCTTATGGCATAATATATATATATATATATATTTGCTTGCCAGCGCACCCGAGAAATAAGATCGCAGACCTGTTTTAACTTGATGCCATATAAATGGGCGCAGCCTCATAAGAGCGATAGCCTTAAGTACATTTACGTCTTAGACATACAGCATATGGCTCTGTTAATATGTCAATACCAAAAGTGAAGGGATAAGTTTAAAATTTGAAGCATATGAGGGCACACAGGTGTGGCTATTTTTCTTCTGGAAGAACAGAGAGCTAACTCCAGCTAACTGCATGGTCTGGACTTACATACAAGATAATGATTGGAGAGGCAATGAGAAACATACATCTGTCCTAACATGGACTTTACTCACAAGAAAATCAAACTTTCATACTTTTCCTAAGAACCACAGTAAATGAGGTACCACTTGATTTAGGGATGTTCTGATAGACTCACAGTTACCTATGTTCAACCCCAGTTCAGAATTGGAAAACTACCCATCTTTTTTAGCAATGATTCTATAGCTTTACCAATTTCACAATACGTATTTCTCCATAGGAATGATCTCTGAGTACAGGGTGAAACAAGACCCCAAATGAGGATTTAATAAAAACCGTTTTACATGAGAGAGGAAACAAGAGATGTACATGTACTGTACATGTAGATGTAACCTTTAATATGAAAGGACCCTCTGAAGACATGCATGTAGATCTCGTCTTTCCTTTCTAAATGGTTCATATTTCAGAGATGACCTGGGAAACCTTTACCTCATCAAACAGACAAACACATAAGGTAGTCAGCACACACACATGAATAACACATGAAGACATTTCAAGACAAGTATGATACGTATCTGAGAATAAAGGGCACTAGGAGGATGGGAGAAGCACTTCAAGTGTACATCTTGGCACAATGTAAACAAAAGTTGAATCAATCCAGCATACCATACATGTACATGTAGCTCAACTTGGCAAATATTTATATAACTCATTTCAAATGCAAATTTTTTGAGATAATTCAAACAGATCAATACAGGGCTCCGTTTACCGATGAGACTTTCATCGAAGTAAAAAAATCAGCGATTTCAAATCTGGGAGGAACATTAACCACACTGTAGTCATTTCTTTTTATTTGTATACTTTATATTTTAGTTTTACTGTCTCAATATTGAACCTTCATACACTATTGGGATGGGGGATGGTTTAATGATGGTGGAAAAGAGGGCTACATATTTGGGGATCTTTTTGTCTCTCTTCATCTGTCTGTGTCTCTCCATCTGTGTCTCTCTTTCTCTCCCTCTCTCTCCCTCTCTCTCCCCCTCTCTCTCTCCCTCTCAGCACAAAATATATGTGAACTTCAAGACATGGGATATCATCTCTGAGATATACATTGTAGGTCCCTCACATGACACTATACCTGTATCTACACTTAGCAAACATATCTTCAGTGGGTTGATAACACCTTGTAACTACAAAATCCTTTATTGTCTGGAGAGGAAAAACATTCATTACTTCATAAAGGCCAATTCATCCTTATTTTTGCACATAAGTGTTACAAAATCTTATCAGGAAATTAAATCAGTCCCTAACCATAAAACAATGGGAAAAAAGAAAACAAATGTCTAGATGTTGAGTTACATGGTGTTATGACCCCACCTCAAGTCCACAATTCTAATCTATGAGAAACCAAGGTCTGCGCTCTCAGTCTATTCATGTCAATCATCATTTCTTCAAATATTCATGAATGTCAGACACAAGCGAACAAAACCCAAAGCACTGCAGAACTTCTTGCCATCTGAATCACAAGTCAGAAGTAGAAAGGAGACTGAGGAATACATGAGATGACTTACCTCTAGAGCACTGAAGTACATCTGTTTTCCTTCTTGGTCTTTACCTCCTGACATGATGTAAGACTTGAGAAGATATTCATAGAAGCTGTCTCCTAGGGCCCCCAAGGAGACGTGCACTGCACAATAAAACAAACCAGAACAGATACAATTTCAGACTTGCTCAACAAAACAAAACAGATACAATATCAAACACCCCACCAAGATAACAAATCAGATACAACTGAATATATGAACCAATAATCAAAATAACTAATTCCCCCTCATTTGTTTTTTTCTTCTTTTTCTAAGTTGAGTTGATAATTCAAGCCGGAAGACGGTTAAAAGCCTGAATAGTGAGGTTTCTTTTAAATTCAAGACTGGTGGTAAAAAATTCTGTGTTATTCACTTGCGTTGTACACAATGTATAACGTTATAAAATGATGCATATAAAATTCATTGTTCCATTAAAAAGAGGGTACTTTGCAAATTGCATACATGTATGCATTTGTTTTTTCTACTCTACTGTAGGTTGCCTACAGCGATAAACAATGAGATGCATGGATGTGTGAACTGCTTCCATGTAGAAATAGAAATTGTATTGCAAAACAAAATTAATGAACATTATGTGATACTTGGCTTGCCCTTACAAACACCCAATTTCATACACCACATTATTTTCACTTGGATACATACTCTGTCCCCATTTTCCAGTCTTCGGGTTGAGGAAATTTGGGTAGAGACCATCAGCTCTTTTCACATCCTTCAAGACTTGTCGAATCTTGTCCACCTGTAGAAAATATGTAAACAGATCATTTCTACTTCTTCAAAAGAACAAAGAAAGTTTAATATTTCTCAAATATTTCTCAGTCATTGATTGTGAGGTATTTGTGGAAAGAACCTTTCAATATTTATAACATTCTAATTTTTGATTATTCACACAAAAATTTATTTATTGAAATTACTCATTTTTTGGCATCTAAAATTCAGTCTTTTTTAGGGAACTTATTTCACAGCTTCCCATGCAAATAAATCTCAATTTTTGGTTTCCAATAAGTGTGCGTTTTGTAAAGAATATTTTTTGTCAGAGTTCCCTCAAGCCAATACTAAAAGCCTGACTTGTACATCCCTCCTGAGATAGCTTTCTAATAGAACTCTCTGATAGAGATCTCTGAGAGCTCTGCATAAAGTGCTTTGAGAAGTAAACTGCCCAGTAGTGGTTCAAAGATTCTTTGAGTAGAGGGGTACATGTTCCTTGCCTCACCGTACAACCTATTCACAGGAAAATTCTCATTGGTATAATAACAAGGATACTTTGGACAGAGAAGCACATCTTCACAAGTATCTGATAAACTTGGCAAGTAAAGGAGGGGGAGGGGCTCATATTCCTTGCCCCCCTGATCTCCCTCACATCTCCCTCACATCTCCCTCACATGTGACTAATATGAGGGTTAATTTTAGTTACACATTCATTTATAAATTATGTTGACCGTATCTTTATATTTTGTTTCATGTATGCACCAGCCAATGTGGAGAGCATCTAGACAGAATTTTTAAATTCTTTTAGGTGACCCTCAGGCATTGGCTGGTGCTAAATATCATTAGGTTAATGTTTTATCATTTTGTCAACCTTGTGATGTTTTGTATGTTCTCATCTTACCTGGAAATAAAATAAATAAATAAATAAAATACATACCTTCTGCTTGTATTTAGGGTCTTGGCTGATCTCCGAGAGATAAGTAAATTCCAGGTGGAGGGAGCCAAACTCTGAGAGAATGGAAGAGCCGCCTGATGCCCATCCCCAATTTCTTGCACTCCCACTGTGAAAGCAAAGGACATTTTTACATCAAATATCATGAGTAACTCATATCATCAAAGAGTCTTACTTCCATTAACAATTTGTTGGGTAACATGTAATTAAAAGAATAAAATAAAATAAAGGTGTATCATTTCTTCTGTGATAGAATTTCATAATGATAATAATAATAATAATAAAGAAAGATTTATTGAGCGCAATGATGATCTATCAATGGTAAAAAATATTGAACAATTTTGAAAGGAAATTGTCAAGGTAAAGAGGTTTTTATTTGTTTTAAATGATTATTTCTAATGTTTTTGGTAAAATCAATTTAAGATTTTGCAATTGTACTTCTACATTGTTTTGCATTCAATATCATTGAATCCAACAGTTTCATATAGTAGTATGGTTGTAAACCGTTCTGTCTTCCCTTTTCCGAAAAGCAAATAAAACTTTCAAGGATCCAATAGACATTATTGAACTCCATATGCACAAAAAACTCAATAGATTATTGATCAATTTATGTAAGCAGTGTTGAGTATAAACTAATCCCAACATGTATGTCTATTAAATAAACAACCACCTTAACTACTGCTTATGCATAGACCACCTTTATCATTTGTTTCGTAGATCTACTAATAAAGTTTTTAAAAAACAAAATGTTTGGCTTCCAATAACAGGTGTGTCCAATGCATGTAAGACGTTTGTCTTGTGTTTACCTGTTATATTATTTGCCCACAAGATATTGAAGACAACCCAAGAATGCCTGCTGCTGCAAAATCTGACGTAGAATATTTTGGCTGGGATTAATATTTGGTATGACAGTTGGTATGACAGTTGATATGGTTGGGAGTATGGAGTTACAGAGATGGTGTGTACTAGCACGTGTCTGTCTGTATAGATGTTAAGATATGACTGGGGGCTACCATCCATCCTAGGCCACATTCTATGAAATCTACACCCCTTTTAGCTTAATAGATGAAGCAATTGAGAGCTGGAAAAAATTGTGGCATGGGGTACAAATGCAAATATACCAACGTCCAAATACTGTCCAGTTAGAAAGTCTTACTGGTTTCTAAATGAAATATCTGCTTACATGCCAATCAAATGTATTTCTGCAAAGTTTAATATAATTATCTTTTGAAACCAAACATGTGACAGTTTGAGAAACTGAGAAAGTGATTTTGTCAAAGTTGTTTTGATGTTGAGAAGTACATTAATGGCTGATATCTAAAATACTGAAAAGAAATTGGAATGTGACCAACAAAACCTTTAATAAACTCTTCAGAATAAAGTAAATTTATACCAAACTCATGTAAAAAAAACCTGGTATAGAGAATCATTGTATAATAATAATAATAATAATAATAATAATAATAGGCATTTCTATAGCGCCATCTATCTAGACAATTCTATTCCGAGTCACATTTATTATTACCCTGGCTATAGCCAGAGGAGCACAGAGACTAGAAAACAGCATTGTATAAAGAAACTAATTTTGAAGAGGTGAGATGACATTAGAGCTGGCCAATCAGCAGTGCCCACTGACGATGAGCCTGGCCAATCAGCAGTGCCCACTGATGATGAGCCTAGCCAATCAGCAGTGCCCACTGATGATGAGCCTGGCCAATCAGCAGTGCCCACTGATGATGAGCCTAGGCAATCAGCAGTGCCCACTGGTGATGAGCCTGGCCAATCAGCAGTGCCCACTGATGATGAGCCTGGCCAATCCGCAGTGCCCACTGATGATGAGCCTGGCCAATTAACAGTGCCCACTGATGATGAGCTTGGCCAATCAGCAGTGCCCACTGATGATGACCCTGGCCAATCAGCAGTGCCCACTGATGATGAGCCTGGCCAATCAGCAGTGCCCATTGATGATGACCCTGGCCAATCAGCAGTGCCCACTGACGATGAGCCTGGCCAATCAGCAGTGCCCACTGACAATGAGCCTGGCCCAGTTTCACCATTTGTGTAAGACACGACATTAACACTAGAGCAGGATGCTGATTCTTTATTGAGTTTTCCAATTTTAAGGATGCTCAATCAGGCATTTCGCTATAAGATGTTTAGTTATACAAACATTTTGTTAAATGTTTCTTTATAAAACGTTCAAGCTAGGGAAAAAATTAAATAGGTATCTTATAGCTACATGTATACAACTCTTATATATTTATTCAATGAATTCTGGAAAACTGAACGCAGGGTAAAAGTCCCCTTTACTCACGTTTTCAGGTTGACCAGACCAAAAGGTATTCCTGTTGGAGTGTTGAAGGCAGGTAATAGTTTATCAGCAATCTGAATAGCTTTCTGTTTGTACACCTGTATACAAATATATAAAAGAAAAGAAAATAAGTATGAAATTTATGCAAAAGTTCAAATCACAAATTCAGATATTTAAACATACATACATCGTGAATATGATCTGTTTAGAGCTAGAAGTGCGTTAACCAATATACTTTAATAGGGTTAAAGCCCTTTTGGCTCTGAATATCTTGGTTAAAACCGGGGGTAATAATGGTGCAGAACTTACAAACATTAGTAATATTAAAGAGCTTTATATGTATGAAAGAAGAAAACAATGAAAATGGTGAGGATCATTCCTGAGGAAAATACCCTTGTCAAAAAAGGTTCAACCATAGCATTGCATATTCACCTCAATTGTTTCTATTTTAATTTATATACATGTACCTCATACGATGTATGCTTTGCCTCGGGGTGATAGAAGGACGGTATGAACACCAATTATAAATCTCATACAATGTATGCTCTGCCTCAGGGTGATGGAAGGACGGTATGAACACCATTATATACCTCATACAATGTATGCTTTGCCTTGGGGTGATAGAAGGATGGTATGAACACCGTTATATACCTCATAGAATGTATGCTCTGCCTCGGGGTGAAAGGAAGGATGGTATGAACACCGTTATATACCTCATACAATGTATGCTCTGCCTCGGGGTGATAGAAGGATGGTATGAACACCATTATATACCTCATACAATGTATGCTCTGCCTCGGGGTGATAGAAGGATGGTATGAACACCATTATATACCTCATACAATGTATGCTCAGCCTTGGGGTGATAGAAGGATGGTATGAACACCATTATATACCTCATACAATGTATGCTTTGCCTTGGGGTGATAGAAGGATGGTATGAACACCATTATATACCTCATACAATGTATGCTCTGCCTCGGGTGATAAAAGGACAGTATGAACACCATTATATACCTCATACAATGTATGCTTTGCCTTGGGGTGATAGAAGGACGGTATGAACATCATTATATACCTCATACAATGTATGCTTTGCCTTGGGGTGATAGAAGGATGGTATGAACACCATTATATACCTCATACAATGTATGCTTTGCCTTGGGGTGATAGAAGGACGGTATGAACATCATTATATACCTCATACAATGTATGCTTTGCCTTGGGGTGATAGAAGGATGGTATGAACACCATTATATACCTCATAGAATGTATGCTTTGCCTTGGGGTGATAGAAGGATGGTATGAACACCATTATATACCTCATACAATGTATGCTCTGCCTCGGGGTGAAAGGAAGGATGGTATGAACACCATTATATACCTCATACAATGTATGCTCTGCCTCGGGGTGATAAAAGGACAGTATGAACACCATTATATACCTCATACAATGTATGCTTTGCCTTGGGGTGATAGAAGGATGGTATGAACACCATTATATACCTCATACAATGTATGCTTTGCCTTGGGGTGATAGAAGGATGGTATGAACACCATTATATACCTCATACAATGTATGCTTTGCCTTGGGGTGATAGAAGGATGGTATGAACACCATTATATACCTCATACAATGTATGCTCTGCCTCGGGGTGATAAAAGGACAGTATGAACACCATTATATACCTCATACAATGTATGCTTTGCCTTGGGGTGATAGAAGGACGGTATGAACATCATTATATACCTCATACAATGTATGCTCTGCCTCGGGGTGAAAGGAAGGATGGTATGAACACCATTATATACCTCATACAATGTATGCTCTGCCTCGGGGTGATTAAAGGACAGTATGAACACCATTATATACCTCATACAATGTATGCTTTGCCTTGGGGTGATAGAAGGATGGTATGAACACCATTATATACCTCATACAATGTATGCTCTGCCTCGGGGTGATAAAAGGACAGTATGAACACCATTATATACCTCATACAATGTATGCTTTGCCTTGGGGTGATAGAAGGACGGTATGAACATCATTATATACCTCATACAATGTATGCTTTGCCTTGGGGTGATAGAAGGATGGTATGAACACCATTATATACCTCATACAATGTATGCTTTGCCTTGGGGTGATAGAAGGACGGTATGAACATCATTATATACCTCATACAATGTATGCTTTGCCTTGGGGTGATAGAAGGATGGTATGAACACCATTATATACCTCATACAATGTATGCTCTGCCTCGGGGTGATAAAAGGACAGTATGAACACCATTATATACCTCATACAATGTATGCTTTGCCTTGTGGTGATAGAAGGACGGTATGAACACCATTATATACCTCATACAATGTATGCTTTGCCTTGTGGTGATAGAAGGATGGTATGAACACCGTTATATACCTCATACAATGTATGCTCTGCCTCGGGGTGATAAAAGGACAGTATGAACACCGTTATATACCTCATACAATGTATGCTTTGCCTTGGGGTGATAGAAGGATGGTATGAACACCATTATATACCTCATACAATGTATGCTTTGCCTTGTGGTGATAGAAGGATGGTATGAACACCATTATATACCTCATACAATGTATGCTTTGCCTTGTGGTGATAAAAGGACAGTATGAACACCGTTATATACCTCATACAATGTATGCTTTGCCTTGTGGTGATAGAAGGATGGTATGAACACCATTATATACCTCATACAATGTATGCTTTGCCTTGGGGTGATAGAAGGATGGTATGAACACCATTATATACCTCATACAATGTATGCTCTGCCTCAGCGTGATAGAAGGACGATATGAACACCATTATATACCTCATACAATGTATGCTTTGCCTTGGAGTGATAGAAGGACAGTATGAACACCATTGAGGGAGTGATAATTTCCACCCGCATCAATCCTCATGCGCAGTCAATATTTACTGTTTACCTAAGGTTTTATAGAAGTTGGAGAAGTATGGTATAATATTCAGAAAACAGTGGAATTATTCCATGAGCTTTAATAGAAGAACAAGAACGACAGAAAGAAATTTGTGGATAACAGACCAGAACAGAAAACTGATACAGTTTGAGATCTGAGTGGGATCCTAGCTTTCTGAGGAATGGCTACAAAGAGAAGAGCTGGGGCTGGGGTAAACTATGGCAGAGAGAGAGACACCCTGGATGGTCTTCAGGCAGGGTCCGGCCGCGCGGAGTTCATCCACGCATGCTTTCTATTGATTTCTACTCGTCTAGCTACACATGCATATTTAACCACAAGCACTCACAAAATTATGCATGCCTTTAGCCCAGCTGCCAGGACACTCATGTTCCCATAGCCAATGATTTCTCATTGCCCCTCTAGCAGCGCCTGTCATCCTATCATGCACTTCCACATACAGGGATTGTGCACAACACAATGAGTACCAACAAACCATAATAACACTATCGATGGGTATATTCACCGACCTTGACAATGGCAGAATACGCAATCTTGTAGATTGTTACATGACAAATTGATGAGAAGATTCTCTGCTACACACTATCATTACATTCTTCCATTAGTTAAGCTCTAGGCTTTTAACAAGAACATGGAAGGGAAACTTGGAGATCGATACATGCATCTCAAGTTACAGGAAAGAAAGTCCTTTCAATTTATGATTTTACTGACTGCTCGTAACGTTATTTTGTGGTCAAACTTCTATTGCCTCAGTAATTATGACAATATCAAATATTCAGTTAAGTGCATTTTATGTATGTACATTTAATAACAATCAACCACATGAATGTTTTGTAGCCGAAATGTAAATGAACATGTATAATGATTTCCATCTTGTAGGTCACATCAATTAGTCATTTGTACACACCATGTACATGTACCAAGTTTGATCACTTTCATGTAACGGTACTGGTATACGTGCAAGTATATTGAGGGAAGAAGAAAAATATCCCCAAATGAAACCGAATGAATTAAGAAGCCATAGCACAGCTCATGTACATTACAATACAGAGCCAATAGTTATGTTCAAACAAGACCAAAGAATGACAAGGCATTAGTTTACACGGGACCAAAACAATGAGTATTCATTTTAACTACAAGCTGGCGTAGCCTCAAAATTAATTGTGTCTGCACGGTACATATCTTTGAGTGAGGACCCCCCCCCCCCCCCCCTCCCCTCCAGCTGCTCAAAGTTACCACGTTAACCTTAAGATCTGACTTGGTTTGTAACTTTGAGTTAACTTAAACTTTTGTAATCATGAGTGTGTCCGCCAGGTTCCTTAAGTTTAAAATAGCGACCTCAACTTAAAAAGTAGCTGTACTGTCTGTCATGGGGACCTCACTATTGTGCGTGTAGTCTAGATGAATGAGGGCTCAGACCTTTGAGTGGCATGTCTTCTGAGGTCATCTCGTCTGGCCTGGCCTGGCCTGGCCTGGCTGGAGCTCAAGGCCTACTTGTAACCAGAGACATTGATGAAGAGGTGATGCCTTCCAGACATGATGTAGCTTGATAGGCAAGCAACTTCTCTATGGATTCTAGTTGAGGGCCCTTCTAGCATTAAGTGACTGACTGGCATCAAGGCTTCTCATCAAGGCTTCACATCAGACAGTAGCTCACTCCCATCCAATCTTCTCTGTCTGAAGCCATGTTCAAACTCCACTATCTTCCTGAAGAAATGTAATGCCAATTGGCTAGTGTAAAACAATTGCTACCAAGATTGCCACTGCAACATTGAACTACGTTCTGACATCAAAGGTTGTATCTTCTAACTTGAAGGAACATAATTTGTGTTGTATTAGAGAAGAATTATCAAGATATTGTCCCAATCATGTTTAGAGCGAGAAAGGCATTAACATGTATAATTGTTAAAACTGTAGCTCCAAACAGACAAACACATTCAATGTATCCAAGCTTGCATGAAGTAAGCATTTAAGCATATACATGAAGATGGCTAAGCTGTAATTAACGTGAAAACAAAGCTTGATAGCAAACTACTCTAAAATAAATCAGAATAATCAAAGAAGCAGACTGGTGAAAGCTTGAATGAAACCAACAAAAAAGAGAAAGTTATGAATTTGTGAAAGTTTTAATCAATATACATATAGGTTCTTTAAATAGGCTCTTTAAATCAGCTGAAAGGGTAATGTCTCTGTGATGTATCAGTAGTGGCGGACAACTACATGTACACTGTAGATCCCATTTGGTCCAACACAAAAATGACTAAAATGTCAATTTTACACAAATGGTTGACTCAAAAGGGTCTATTCTCTAAATTTTTAGATGAACTATAATAATAATAATATACAAAACACAAAATAAATCCAACGTCTTATAGGAAAACGTCCATTTTGAAAGAAACACATTTGCGATAAAAAGGAACTTTAAAATTACAACTAAATGTACATGCACTCTATTTGTACATCAACTGCAATAACACTTCAGTCAGTAAGGTTGTATTAAGACAGGTCAACTGTCAAGGCGTCGTGCTCCAGTGGATATACATCTTCCGACTGTGGATCACACGGTTAAACAGTTAGAGTCCTGATGTGGCACTTAGATGTCCTTTGGCAACACATTAATCTACATTTTCTACTCTCCAAGGGGAGGTGTTAAATGGGTATCGGGTAGGAAGGAATTCCTTGAAAGCTGGGAGCACCAAAATCGTTAGCCTAGCAAAGCAGGGCTAATATTGGAGCACCTTGAGCACCTTGGTTTGTCGATATGTACGCTTTAGAAATATCCAATGGAGTAGTGAAGGTTGACGTCATCAAAAAACTATTTTTAGAATTTATCTATTTGAACTTCATTTTCTGGAAGAGCATAAAAAATAATGGATAAATATCGAAAACCAATTGAATATGTTAAGTATTGGCTGAGATATGACCATCTGAATAAATAGATTTTCTATGGGAACACTATTTATTCAGATGGTCATATCTCAGCAAATACTTCATATTCAATTGGTTTTCCAAATTTGGATATTATTCTTGATGCTCTTTCAGAAAATGAAGTTTACATTGAGAAATTCTATAAAATAAAAAATTATGATGTCAGAGCTTTGGTACTCAATATTATTATTATTATAATTAACTCCAAACAATTGAAACAATACAACACTTGTTTGGATATCCAAGCTGCTCTCAAACTCACTATTAAAGCCATTGAATACAGCTTAGAACATGATGACTGATGATCAAAGTGGAGAGGAATGACAGAGTAACATGTCATGGACATTATCAGTTACTAATTGCAAGAAAGACAGTGGTGAAAGACAAGAACATGTACACAACTTGAGGCTCCTATTGATTTCGCTTTGATGAGATTCGGTTGTACGTGAAGATGTAGAACAACACCCCATCCCCAAATAAAAGTATTATGGTGACAGTATAAGTGGCAAAGGGAATTCAAGATATATAGAGAAAGACTGCCAAAGAGAGGGTGGGGAGACATAATGGCAGAGAGAGAGAGAGAGAGAGAGAGGAGGGGGGGGGGGGGGGGGGGGGGGGGAGGAGGGGTGAGGAGAGAATGTATCAGGAGAATAAACTCCTATAGTGAAAATACACACACTTGTAATGCTATCATCTTCTCCCCCATGCTGTCTTATGAAGATGTTAACTTATTATTCTCCCAACATCAGAGCTATTATTGGAAAATTTTAGTTTGCTAACATATGCAGGTGACTGTCACAGAGGTAATTTTAAAATTTTATACAAGTATAAATGAATACTTTGATCACAGATAATCTATAATAGCATAATTGTATACTAGTACAAGGTTAAAGGTATATTGCGGTTCAAGGGTTTGGGTGCAAAATATCTATTCAATATTGTTTAAATATTGCCTTTAGAGGTTTAGATGGCAACACTTCAACCTAAATTTGCAAAAAAGCAGAAATATATGCCCAAAAGTTCAATGTTGAAGTGTATTGGCAATATCTATCCAGGCCAGATCGATATGATAGTTTGCCAAATACATCAATTAGTAGGGGATTTCCCAGCAAAATTTGTATCATCACGTATTAGTCAAAACATATTCTTTCACATGATTATTAATAAGAGCTTCCATTTTGTTTTTTGAGAGGGGGGCGATCCCACAACTGGTCTATACCTTTAAACAAGCTGTACGTGTACATATCAACACAGTGTACAATGTTTGGTTAATCTGAATGCTTATTCAAACAGACACAGGATATCAATCTCTTTTGGACATAACATCCAAAAAATTAGTTTCCAGCATGAGGTGGCATGACATCGCAATGTTTGTATTTCTCATGCTATCTCAACTTCACTGCTCACATGCAGCATTAGGACCAACTTTCAATCTGAACAAGTATTTCTGTTTGCTGTCTAAAGTTTTCTTAACCCCCAATACTTTTCATCATATCTTTTTTTACCTACATGTACATGTAAATGGATGAAAAGCATGATGCTTGTTCCAAGTCACTAAAATAGACTCAAAGGATGAGAAGTGTTAGTATTCATAACACATCGATCTGATCAGAGGTATCGTATGCAGGCTACTTAACTCTGTTCAGTGTTAATCCATGAACTATATTTGTAAGAGAATGAGATAATTCAGTAGTTACAGGGTCACATGATATGAGCCATAGATTCTGGCTCTGAACAGACAAGTATACATACAAGTAAAATACATTGACCTAACAGTGTATCATCTGAAAAAGACTGAAATAAACCCATTCAGGCAGGAAATAGAACGAGAATTTTAACCAATTTCAGCTGAAGTAATGTTCTGCATGACTGATAAACACCTCAATTCATCTCCCTTCTATAACCACCACACCCGGCCGACCAACCCGTCTCTCTTCTCCTCCCTCATAATTCATACTTCCACCGAAGAACAGATGCCCTTTGAGGTACGGGCCAGTAGCTCCAGTAATTGGATGATATGATGGTATGACCACATTTACTCCAGTTGATGCTCATAAACTGGGAAGGTATAAACAGACAAAATAAATGCAGTTTTGTGCATCTTGTTTGTTTGTTTGTCTGTTGTATTTATTAGGAAAACATTATTCAGATGGTACATGCACATGCATGGAATTTGCATTATTTACATGATGATTGCATCATGAGTGGTAGACTGAGAGTCAATTCTGATGCACATGCCCAATGTGATCAATTCTTTCTGTTCACAGGATACATACTACTTACTTACTTGGGTATACTTGGGTGTAGAGACTGGAAGCTTGGCTTATTTGTCCCTCTTTACCGTTGCATCCCGTCTCAAGTATGGTTCAAACTTAATTGGATTGTTTCTCCAATACCTTTCTAGGGATGACTTGAATTGGTTAATGGTGGTAGCATTGACTACTTCCTTAGGCAGAGCATTCCAATTATTTACACTCCTTATTGAGAAACTATACTGCCTAAGTCTTGTGTTGAAACGTTGTTTGACAATCTTGAAATCATGGCCTCTTGTTGTTGAGCCAGTTGCTAGTTGGAAGAATATTGAAGGATTCACTCTGTCAAAGCCTCTCAGGATTTTGAATATCTGTATCTGATCTGCTCTTTGTCTTCTGTAAGCCAAAGTAGGAAGTTGTAGTTCTCTAAGTCTGTCTGGGTATGCTTTTTGTCTCAGCTCAGGAAGAAGTCTGGTGGCCCTCTGCTGGACTTTTTCTAGTATGTCTTCATCTCTCTTGAGTATTGGGCACCATACAGAGTTGCAGTATTCTAGTGTTGGTCGAATAATAGTTTTGTAGAGACTAAGGAACCCCTTCTTTTGCAAGGCTGAAAACGACCTTCTAATCATTCCTAACTTAATGTTGGCTCTCTTGGCAGCATCTGCTGCATGGGTGCTGAAAGACAGGTCCTGTTGAAACAGCACTCCCAAATCTCTTTCCTCATTACCAGATGGAACTGAAAATATATTTGTACCAGCAGCCAGTGTGTAGTCAAAACCTTGGTTCTTTCTTCCATAATGAAGTACTTTGCATTTACTCTCGTTAAAGGGCAATTGCCATACATTGGACCAGTTTGTTACGGTGTTGACATCCATCTGTAGCAATTCTGAGTCAGCTTTAGAGTCCACTGTCCTGTATAACTTAGTGTCATCGGCAAAAAGCTTCATGTGGGAGTCAACAGTTGATGGCAGGTCATTAATGAAGACATTGAACAATGTTGGTCCGAGCACACTTCCCTGCGGAATACCGCTTGTCACAGGAATGGATCTCGACTCTTTCCCGTTTACTGCAACTTTTTGAGTCCTGTCTGAGAGGTAGTCTTTAATCCAGGCAAGTAAGGGACATGTAGAGCTCTGATAAATAAAAGTGACATTCTCTGTGTATTTTTCTTTTTTTGATCCAGAGCTTTCAAGAACTTTTGAGAGAGAGAGAGAGAGAGGCAGGGAGGGAGAGAGAGAGAGAGAGAGAGGCAGAGAGGGAGAGAGAGAGAGAGAGAGGGAGTGGGAGAGAGAGAGAGGGAGGGGGAGAGAGAGATAGAGGGAGAGAGAGAGAGAGGGAGGGGGAGAGAGAGAGAGAGAGGGAGAGAGAGAGGGAGAGAGAGAGAGAGAGGGAGAGAGAGAGAGAGAGAGAGAGGAACTAGACAAACAATATGAGGGTGAGACGAATGGTAGTGAAAATGATGAGGTGCAACTGCAAGATGAATTGCATTTTTGTGTTACTATCCCATCTCTCATCCACCCCCCCCCCCCCCCCCTACACACATACATGTACATGTACATCTCATCATTTGGGAGGTACTTTGGCAGTCAGCTACAATATTTACTCAGGCAAGCCAGCTGAAACATATACATGATAGATTGACTCACTTTCCACTACAATACCATATCTACTCACATCATAATGTTGCCAGGCTCACTGTTGTCAAGCAAACTCATCTCAAATATATTCTTTTGATGCACTTTCTTCGTGGAATTGTCTGTATCATGTACATGTAAGTAAATGTGACTTGCATACATGTACATGATACAGATTTCATTTTTGTGTAGCAAAAACTCAGTATGTTTTCAATTTCATCTATAATCAATGTATATGTACATTGTAGCAAACAATTATTTGCACATTTTCAAGAGTAAATATGAAAAAAAATAATTCTTTGGAAATTGTATATATTTACAGATTTAAAGCAGCCATCCCCACCCCCTGAAAAACGTGGAATGGTTACAAGTCTTCTTTTGAAATTAGAATGTGTAAATGATTGACATAACCCACTATCTATTGAATTATCTAATTCTCATGTGGTATACTGAGTCACCACATTCTTACATGCAATGGGTTAACTTCATCATACAAAAGAAGGAATATAGAAGAATAAGAGATAAACAATCAAAGTATTGAGATTCACAATGATTTATTTTGCCAAGTTTTATAAATAAAATCAAGCATAGTTTTGAGAAAACGCCCTTTTTTTTTTTTTTACTCAACTGACCATTTATCCTCTTCTGCAAGAAAGCCCTTGAAATCAACTGAATTTGATAGACTTCCCATTTAATCCTCCTTCGACCAATCTACAATGAACATGTAGATTGCAATCCAGACTGGTATCATATCACAACTCCCTAGCATAATTGGTCTATGTTTACACCAACACTGGTTTGTGTAGATGAAAGAAAGGAGACATTTCTCATAAACTCTACATGTATATGCAGGTCATTTGTCAAAACCACATCCCATACCAATAACACGTCCAAAGTCCCACACTCATAAGAGCCTGTTTACACGGGAGGAAATTTATACAAAAACATACAGTACTTAAATAAATGTCATATTAAAAGAAAAAAGAACTGTGAAATGGGCGTAAATGTGTTTATACAATGTATGCAGAGTTGCCAACCTCTTGACACACAAAAAAAGACTGAATATCCTAAAGAATCAGATTTTCACAAAAACTTGACACTACCACTGGTCTGTTGGCACCGGGCCAGTAAAATGTCAGAAAATGTCTTACTGGTAAGAAGAACGTGCAAATACAAGTAAAATGTTTAATGAGAAAATTGTAAAGCAAAGTAAGACGAAAAGTCGTATTTTCAAGAGGCGATATCGTATTATCGTATTTTATTATTTTATCATACTCGTTGGCATCTTTGTATAAAAAAGTATAGAAAAGAGACATCGTCCAAAAAGGGTTTTTGAACAGGTAAATTGACATTCGTTAATATATTTGTTGAGAGGTACATGTATGTACTGTAGTCAATCTTTGGTGCGCACTCGCAATATGCCCTATCAGCTATAATTTTAAGATTTTTTAACAATACATCATTTAAAAATTAACTTAATTCTTCATCAAGTTTTCATTTATTTTAAAACAATGCTCAAAATGTTGTTTTGTTACACAAATGTTCATGTACATCAGTTTGTTAAACATTTTGAGTAGAAAATATAATAATGATAATAATAATAAAAATCTTTTTTTAAAGTCCACTCCAAATTTTATTAATCCGAAAAAGGAAATTCTTTTTGCCCAATTGATCGTGTGCCAGGCAGCCACTGAGCAGCGCCAGATCGACGTTGCTCTATCCCCTTATTGTTGAACGCCAAACAAGGTAGCAGTAACTCCCGTCTTTTAACGTCTTTTGGTATATAATCAACAAGTTCGGTAATTATATTTATGTTCCTACTTATAAATTGTATTGTTTGAAAGAAAATAAATGTTCATTTGAATTGAATTGAATTGAATTGTAAATACATGTGCATTTATAGTAGCTATACGATGAATTCTGCTGGTCTGAATGAGCGGTCTGCATGTATTCATGCTTTTTGGAAGATGTATCTTGGCATTGTCTTTCTCATACAGCACAGATTGCCATCAAGCAATTTGTGCAGGAAAAAAGCCTATCCCACAAGCTTTCAAAAAATAAACCTTAAATAATTAATCAGGGGCAATATGTATTGGTTGGAGACAGGCAGGATTTGACGTGACTCCAAATCTGACATTTCCAATCACAGAATTGTCTATTACCTAGAAGCACTGCTAATGTCAATGGACCAGAGAGAGAGAGAGAGAGAGAGGGGAGAGAGAGGGAGAGAGAGAGAGAAAGAGGGAGAGAGAGAGCTGTAGAGCTGAGCAAGCAATAATAGTAATGGGAAATGTACAGAAGACGTGCTTTCCTGTTATGACTACAGCTTTACTTTCTCTACCTCTTTTTCTTAATTTGTGCGAAACTACATGTAGGCCTACATATACTAAAGGGTACACACACAAAAACACCCAAATGTCCTAGGGCAATCAAATTGTTAGGTAAAAGTAAAATATTACAAGCCCGAAGGGTCAGGTCAGCATGAAAGATCATGACTGACTGACTGACTGACACAATATTTATGTATGAGACAAGAACCTAAATAAACCAAATGAAAGTTAAAGGTAATACAAAGTTTTGGGAAATCTTGAAAATTGGGTGGATAGTGATTCTTTAACATTTTGGTATATTTGGATGCCCCTGTGGATGTATTTTAAGCACTAGAAATTTTAGCCCCTGAAACACTTCTGCTTTCAAGAAAAATTGATTATAAAAATTTACCGGTGTTCCCGGTAAATTTTGATAAATTTCAAATAGCGCCTACGGCCGTACAATGGTAGCTGCGACCATGAAAATCTCAGAATATGTAGTTGTGATATAGAATTTCCAAACGGAAAGCTAATTGGTCGATTTTAGTCAAGAAACATTGTTTTATAGCTTAATTAATATTTTGACCTTGAGAGGGAGCTATACAACATAAAGAGTTTATTATTTACAATTTCATAACTTTAGACTCGATTTCAACCGCGACATCGATCACTGAATATTGTAAGATCACATATGCTTCCAATATATTCATTTGAACCAAATTTATGACCCCATACCAAAACTTTGTATTACCTGTAACAACTCCACCCAAATTAATTTTTTATTTATCAAATCTATTTCAAACAGTTTATTGATAAGAAATCATTTGTGGCCAGTTGGCAGAATTGCAGATTCTTTTACGATCATAATAGATATCTAGAAACAATAAAACCTCGATATCAGTGAAATTAACGACTTTCGAAAACAACAATTTTTTGGTTAAAATGATCCAGGTCTTCAATACAGATTTCATGATTGAGTTCCAAGGCAGACATGTCTGAGAAAGAGTTACAGGTTTCTTACTATTCTCAGGCTTTTTATTTAATCGTTTACCAATTAAATTTCAACCCATTTCAGAGTTGTTTCCTTGTCAATACATGTCACAATTTTATTGGGTGTGCAATATGTACATATTTGCACAAAAAGTGAATGGCATATTTAGATTTCTCAAACTGCAAATTACCTTTACATCAAGAACAAAAATATTCAGACTTTCAGCAGCATTGCCATTAGATTAGATGAACCAATACATGTACATGTAGGTATTGGCTACCCCATTACTAATTGCATATTTCTACCAATTATAAGAATATTCATTTTGTAAAAAAAAACTAAATTCCTATTATGTATTTAACACAACCGCTTCCTATTCCTGTCATATTTCCTCTAAAAACAATGTGACCTTTTTTTTGTTTGATCTTATCTTGGTATTGTGAAGATAAACAGTATATGGACAAGGATCACAGAAGACTGAATGCTTTCAAAGTCCAAAATAATTATCTGTTCAACCAAAATATTTTGTCATATGAAGTTTCTTTACATGACGTTCAGACCAGAAACAAGGGAAACGCTCTCGGTGGTCTCGCCTGCATTACGCAATTCGATATGATGTCAAATTGATGTTGGAACATTATTTATAGGCAGGATTGCCCATTAGCAGGCCCCCCCAAAAAATGAAATCCTCTGAATATACTCAGCATTTTGAAGTGAATATTGACTAAGAATCATCAAAAGAATTATTTACAATTAATTGTACCACGATCGATAACTTGAATGAAATATGAACAAATTAATAAAAAACAGTGATTATTAATTCTCATATTAAGTTGTGAAAACATAATCTAAGTCTACTGACCTAAAATGACCTTTGACCTTGTGACCTGGAATTTGTGCCATATGATTTGTGATACTTGATAACCCTTGGGTACAAGTTTCATGGAATTTGAACAAACTATTTTGAAAATATGCTAAAAATTCAAAATCTTAATGTTGATGCCACAACAAAGTCTAAGTTTGTTGACCTAAAATGACCTTTGACCTTAACTTAGTAACCTGAACTACTCACATGATTGGGGATACTTGATAACCCTATAGTCCAAGTTTCATTGACTAAGAACTTATACTTTCAAAATTATATCAAAAATTCAAAAACTTAACCTTAGGTTAAGTTTTCGATGATGATGCCACAACATAGTCCAAGTCTGTTGACCTAAAATGACCTTTGACCTTGACTTTGTGACCTGAAATTCTACTCACATGATTGGGGATACTTGATAACCCTATAAGTCATGTGTATTGTTTGTTTTCACTCACTAGGATAATATTGGTGATAAAAACAAATTAAATAACAGATTTTTAATTTTTAAATCATGATTAAAAAGACGGAATATTATTACTTTTTGTTTTTTCTAGCTTTGCTTTGTAAAGCTGAACTCCCCCATCAAAGACAATCTTCATGCGAATGTTCTCATTTCACATGTGAGAATGGGACATGGAAGGTTTGTATAGTTCACTTCAGGTCAAGAGTAAGTCATGCCCAGCAAGGGACATTTTAATAACAATTTACCTCTTTTTTTTTACCAAAGGAATGTGCTTAGCCTCCAGGGGAATGTCTCACAAAGATCCTAAGTTGAACTTATCTCTAAGTTGGACTTAGCAATTATGGAAAGCCATTAGCATCCTTGAAAATATTTTGTAAAAGTTTTTTAAAAATTTTAAAAGGCATAAAATGTTGATTCAAATCATTCATATTTTCTATTATCAAGGAGATTTCTTGTTCTTGATGTGGAATTTATGAAAAGTCTAAAATACTTCAATTTTTGCTTTTGAATATATTTCATTATAAGGCTACAAATGGTTCTCCATAATATTTAAGTCCAACCTAGAGTTAAGTCTGACTTACAATCTTTGTGAAACACCCCCCAGATCTGTCCAAAGCAATAGCTTTGAAATGCTGGCTACATTATTCATCTACACTGTACATACAAATTGTACATATATCCAAACCAAAGTATGTAATATATGACTGAAAGTCCATTTGTTATAACTAGTGCTGTAACATCACGGATATCTCCAATTCCGTTTAACCGCCAGTCAAAACCGGACGGTTTTCGGTTAAACGATTTAAAAAAATAAAAAAAAAACAAAAAAAAAAAACGATTTTTTTTTTTTTTTTTTACCGACTCTGTCGGCAACTTTCATTTAACTGCGAGGTGCATTTAAAGGGGCCAATTTGTGCTTGTGAACTTGTCACAAATAATAGTAACAATGTTGTTTTTAGAAGAATGTGTAAGATCATTAATGTAAATTAAAAACAGTAGAGGACCTAGGATAGAACCTTGTGTAAAAGTTGGATGAATTATTATTATAAACTACATATTGAGATGATGAGATCTATTACAAAGATTACTTTCAAACCAAGATGACAGACAAATTGGAGTGTTGTTCTAGTTTTGGAGTGGTGAGTCAACACACAGATTACTGAGCTGGGAGACATTGCCAGGCATAGTGCCAGGTGGAGGGGCATAAATCGAAACTTTAAAAAAAAAAAAAAAAAAAAAAAAATATAAAAAAAAACAAAACAAGGGAAACGCTCTCGGCGGTCTCGCCTGCATAACGCAATTCAATATGATAAACCAGAACGTCAATGACGTAGCGCTCATCCGCATCTCACAACAAATATCGTAAATTTTATGTGGTACACTTTTGAACTGGTCAAAAAATAGAAATTTGATGCCCTGGAAGGGACATAATTTCATTTCATTTGCATAAAGTACCATAAATAATCAATGGAGCAAAATCTCACAATTCTGTGTAGAAGTTTATTGTTCCAAATTTAGCTCTACCAGATAAGGCAAAATCGGTCAAGAAATGAGGGAAAAGAAGCAATTTTTGTTATTTTTGGAATAAATTTGCATAAATTACTATAATTAATTAATGGAGAACAATTTCAAAATTCTGTGTAGAATTTTAGTGTACCAAAGTTAGCTCTACGATATAAAGCAAACCAAATCAAAATCGGTCGAGAAATGAAGGAGAAGAAGCCTTTTTTGTGATTTCGAATAAATTTGCATAAATTAGCATAGATAATGAATTTCACGATTCTGTGTAGAAATTTAAATCCCCTCCTAGCCCTATCAAATGAAACAATCAGAATCAAAATCGGTTGAAAAATAACGAAGAAGAAGCATTTTGAAAATCTTAATGTTGATGCCACAACAAAGTCTAAGTTTGTTGACCTTAAATGGCCTTTGACCTTAACTTAGTGACCTGAAATTCTACTCACATGATTGGGGAGACTTGATAACACTATAGTCCAAGTTTCATTGACTAAGAACTTATACTTTCAAAATTATATCAAAAATTCAAAAACTTAACCTTAGGTTAAGTTTTCGATGATGATGCTACAACATAGTCCAAGTCTGTTGACCTGAAATGACCTTTGACCTTGACTTTGTGATCTGAAATTCTACTCACATAATTGGGGATACTTGATTACCCTATAGTCAAAGTTTCATTGACTAAGAACTTATACTTTAAAAATTATACCAAAAATTCAAAAACTTAACCTTAGGTTAAGTTTTTGATGTTGACGCCGTCGCCGTCGCCGTCGCTGTCACCGGAAAAGCGGCGCCTATGTCTCGCTTTTTGCTACGCAGGCGAGACAAAAACGAAACCGTCCAATTGAAAACAGAATCCGCCATGGGCGGTCGGATACCGGACGGTTAAACGTTTGACTACAGCACTAGTTATAACTGTGAAATCGTCAGCCAAAATGCAATGTACATGAACTGAACTGTACATGCATATTAAAGAATATTAGGAATTAACATGTAGGAGTGAAACATTCATAAAGTGTTGAAATTGTACATCATTATGCATAGGGTGATGTAGGCTAATAGCTTGAATTTACTCCAATGGGAAAAGAAACTGAACCCAACCTTGGGGTACAGCTGAAGGAAAGCGAATCAAAACAACCATTATCAGTTGATACACTTTTAGACAGGGTTTGAAGTCTCCATACAGTATTAGCTAGGTGCATGAAAGACATGGTAGAGCTCTTCTTTGATACGACCATTGTCAAAGCCAAGGGAGTTCGTACCTTGATTGTATACTACTCAAGATGAAAGCAGAAATCTCAGAGAAATAGACTGGGGTAAATTTGAACGAAATCAGACAAACAATGAGAAAGTTCTGAATTTGTGAAAGTTTGTAATCACTGTAGTTATGGAGTCTACCGTATTCAAATTGGGTGGATCGGTCATGTCTCTGTGATAGAGTGCCGGAAAGCCTTCCCATTTGTTCCAGCCCACAAAAAGACTACAATTTCAGTTTTTCAAAAATGTAGAGGACCTTAAATGTAAGCAATATTCTAAACCTAATATATTTTGAGCAGTGACTAAAGGGAGAAGGCACAGTAGGGGAAAGAAGAAAAATTACCGGTAATGGTATTCTTGTACGCAACTATCTGCAACTACATGTACGTCATGACCCACTCACCAAACTGCCAATTTAAGAGTCATAATAATAGAGTTCTTATATACCTAACAATCATTTAACTTTCTTTTTATTGGTCAAATTTATTTCACACTTTCCCCATTCTGTTTATCTTATTTTTCTTTCATACATATTAACTTGTTACAAGAGTTGGATTGTCCTTTAGGATGGGAGGGCATTAATTACCCGGTATCTCATAATTTTAACAAAGTTAACTCCCTTCTGGTTCCAAACAAGTGACAAGCATATTATTTACATGTACATTGTACATATTTAACTTTGAACTCATACTGTACATTTCAGGAAGCTTGATTTTGGCTAAAGGAAGTTTTAAAACACATCACGTGTGAGGTTTAATAATGAAACCTCATGATTGAGGCTTGTGCACGCACCACCAGCACAAAATCTCATGAACACAACCATGTTCAAACATGGACCTACATTACAAACACATACATGTACATACATGTACAGTACATGTAGTGCCTCATGAGTACAGCCTCATGAGTAGCATTACTTACCTCATCGTGTGTGAGAGCATATATCGACAACAGTCCTCCTACAAATCGGATGTTGGTTTCAAATACAGATACATCGCTTGACTGTAAGAAAGAAAGAAAGAAAGAAATAATTATCACAGATGTAAACTGCAGAACATAATTAAACATTATTTACAATGAAATATGTACAAACTATAAAACACACATGTCAGACATATAATCAAAACCCATTGCAAAAATCTTTAATACTGTTTGCATTTTTTGGTTGAGGTTGCTTGTTTCTAAGACATACATGTACAGTATACATAAATCTGAAATAGTGTCAGCAGAATTCCCTGCCTTGAAAGAGTTATAATCTTTCTTTTATGTTTCCTTGCTTTTCTCTAAGGGCAAGGAAACCATCTACCGGCCGGGTCAACTTGTATTTACTGCATAGAGCTGGTATGTACGTGAGGCAGGCCCATGTAATGAGGCCAAGATGCTGTAATGAAGTAATTTAACAAACAGCTAGGTATTACATTGGAGGAGACTACATGCTCAATGTATAGCTAAACACGGGTTTGGGGGGGGGGGGGGGATGTACAGTAGATAAAAGTATTGCAACATCTTTTTGTGAAGAACCTTTTTATGTTTTTTTGTTTGCAGAGGGTCTCTAATACACACAAAATGCAATTTCCTTTAAAGGTACTACATGTATGTCCCTTTTGCAGCCAACCTCAAATGCTGTAGAACTTTGCAGGAATTATGAATATGTTATGTATGTCCTATCTGTGAAATTTAAACGTTAGCAGTGTCCTCATATTCAAATTATGCAAGGAAAACTGTTTACTTGCTAGACTTCACTGTCAGACACTATTGAGTGAGTGACTGGCTTTTTTTCTTCTTTGGTAATAACATTACATGAAAAGAGTTGTAAAGGGTACATGAGCATTTGTCTACATCAATAACCCACTTCTTGTGATAGCCAAGATTAAACTGATTGAATCTTTGCGCAGCATAAAACGTATGACCATTCGGTACAATTGTCTGAAAATCAAGACTATTACTTTTGGGCTCTATAGCCCTAAAGTCGATTTGACAACTAATAGTCCTTATTTTCCCACTTGAAGACATTTTCAAGCCCCACCTTTTTTAGGGAAGTTCTAAATTATTATTATCTTTCAAATGCAGTTGGAATTTAACTTTTTCATTTTTTTGGCCTGCAAATGGGACATAGTACCTTTAAAAGTCTGTTTTCCCCTTTCTTTTTGTTTGTTTGTTTGTTCATTTTGGCTACCTTAGCTCTTTGTGTGGTTACCAGAGCTATTCAAACTGTTCCAGTGCTATACATGTACTTCCATGCATTTCATTGCTGATGTGAAAATTAAATCACAAGCAGTCTTAAAATTATGAAATGAACACACCTGCATGCTCTATCACAATAATAACAACACCAGCAACCACAAAACAACAGCGGCAGCGGCATCAAAACTATATCCAATATGCAAATACATGTACCATATTTAACGGTGTATAAACCGCACCTTTTTGCCGCCGAAAAAAAATCAAAGTCGGGGGTGCGGTTTATACACGGTACACCAAAATTTTTTTTTTTTTTTTTTTTTTAAATGGCGCTATGCATGGCAATGTATCCCAGCTCAGTAATTGGTGTGTTGACTCACCACTCGGAAACTAAAATAACACTCAAATTTGTCTGTCATCTTGGTTTGAAATTAATCTTTCTGATAGATCTCAATATGTAGTTTATAATAATAATTCCTCCAATTTTTCTTCTATTACATATGATGTACCACAAGGTCCTATCCTAGGTCCTCTACTGTTTTTTTAATTTTCATTAATGATTTACACATTCAGCTGCACCTCGCAGTTAAATGAAATGCCTTTCCGCGTGGGTTTTTTAACACGGACCCGGCAAAAAAAAAATCGGCAATTTTTTTTTTTTTTTTTAAAGGGCGAAAAAGAGGGGTGCGGTTAATACACGAGGGCGGTTTATACAACGTTAATTACGGTATGTTCAAGTGAATATGACAAGGTGAGTAAAAATATAAATGATCATGTAGAAATGTGCTGAAGGATAAGTCAACATTAGGTATTATTGTCATCCTTTCTCAGTGATGCCACTGATAACATACATGTAAATATGAATAGATATGTTCATGTACAGTATGTCAATGGTATTCATGCAACATAAGAGGCCTACATGTACATGTACATTTCTCAAAGAAAATAAGGCCCATTAATCACACATTTCAGAATGTGTAATGTTTATTTAATTTGTTCAATTTGATACTGGTATTTTAATATAATAATGATACAATACAATAATAACAATAGTGGGTTCTTGTATACTTAGCGATCATGTTTGTCAGACTCGACACTCCCAGTGCTCTACAATTACAGATATAATATATATGCTTTTCATGACTTGTCTGCAGACTTAATGGGAAAATTAAAAAATCAGCTGAAATCTACTGACCAGAGGAGAGTAATGCCTGATATCAATGTTCACTAAACTTTGCATTCTAACAAAAAAATATGTACCTCGATACATTTACACATGTACATGTACAATCTGGATGAAGGAGATGCACGGATGTGGAAAGCAGTTTCTATTAATTAAATTCCGACTACATATACATGTACATTTACACACATGTGTTATCAGCTTTGAGGGGAGCTTGGCTATACTTGCTCCATTGACTTGGCAAGCGTTGCCATATTGATTTCCAGCTAAATAAATATATTCTGTATTTGAGGTTCTAAGGCTTTGACAGTGAAGGAAAGGGTATCATAATGGAGCATTGATTGAAAGTGTAAGAAATGGATGTACAGTAGGAGAGAAACAGAGAGAGAGAGAGAGAGAAGAGGGGGGGGGGGGGGGGGAGTCAGAGCGAGGGTTGGAAATTGTAAACAGAAATAAGAAATAGAGAATCAGAAAATTAGAAAGAGACACAGGAATAAAGCAGATGAAAGAATGATTACTGTAAGTGTACTGAAACACCCCTACTCCGGCCCTCCCTGGTATTGAAGAGAATTTAAAGGGCAACCCAACCCTTGCATTAAAGGTACATGTACATGTAATACAAAGTTTTGGTATGGGGTCATGAATTTGGTTCAAATGAACATATTGGAAGCATTTGCGATTTTAAAATATACAATGACTGTGGTCGCGGTTGGTAAGGAATTAATAGTATTCAAATAATAACAAAACTGAGAGTGAATATATTCTACAATGAAAAAGTGGCAATATTTTAGCTTGATGACCATGTTTTTTTCTCTCAGAATGTCAGACAAATTCATTTCTAGATCAGTTTATGCATGTGTCAATATCTAAAAAGGGTGATGTTTCTGCAAAGTAAACTGAAGGTCCACATCCTTTAAATGGTAATGCAATATAATATGCAGGCCAACACATTTATATACACAAATCTTATTCATAGGATTTGGAAACACATTGTGTATTTTTCAATAAACTTTATTTTAGGTTTAGATAACGAGAGTCAGACTCGACTAGCACATTTGCTATTTTTTACTCTATTTTACCATCGGTCGATCACAAACTCATATACATGTACATGTATATGTATGCCCATATAGTCTGAGGTCACCAACATATTCTAAACAGGAAGGAAGAGATAAAACCAAACAGCTTTCTGATCAGTAAAAGATCAAAGTTTGTCATGAAATTCATCTTGCAAAAGGCCAGCGTATATTCATACGTACAAATAATTATGTGTAGTGCATAGATCATGCATGTACGTAACTGTGAATTACGTGTGGTTTAAATTATTCTAAAGCAACAAATCAGAGTCGCAATTTAATGGCCCTGAAACACACCGAATTATCAATTACAAGAGTGGCTGACTCAAATTCATCCCTTGCATGTACATTGTAGTAGGTCCATGCATGTACTATTTACTTATTTTTGTATAATGGTGGGGGTGGGGAGGGGCGGGTGTCGCTGAACATCCCTTCTCTCACAGGCTGTCTACATACATGGTGTACATTGACTATCCCCATGCCAACGGTTCCATGCATGCTGCTTCTCTTTAATAGTACACATTGGCCGTATATTATGTGCCATGATATGTACAGTACATGCCTACTGACTGTACTAATATGTATGGTACATTCTGCATCTAGGCCGATACTACTGGATCTAAACACTGCTCAGTATTACGTAGTACATACATGTACCAACATACAGGTAGAAGCTATGTCCTACAATGTAAGAATGTGTAAGAGTGCACTTCAGGTCTACGTACGCGTGCTGAAAATAGAAGGGGCATCCACAATCAATTACACATAGTTTCCTGTCCTACTAGAGTGAGAGCGAGCTAGCTAGCTAGGGTAAGGAAGACACAGTCAGCCCAGCCGAACCTGATCACGTGCTCATGGCCTGTACCAGGCATGTGTCTGCTATAGGAAAGGCTTTGCAGGTGGCTGTATTAATCACTGCTTGTGATGGATATTACTTGTGATCCTAGACTAAAGTAGTAGTAAATGTACAGTTTAGTATACTGCAGACAGTGGACGGAGCTAAGGGCAGTGCTGGAGGGAGTGTGCATGGGGGTGAGAGGATGTGACACCCCTACACATACCGGTATTCAAATGTTGTTTTATAGCAAATCTCAAATTTTCTGCTGCAAATTGACTAAAATTTGGTATAACCATAGACCGAGGTCTATGGTATAACATCCCTACTATTTCAAAAGGGTGTAGCACTTCCCTGCATAGACGTACAGTATGTCTTAATGTACATGTATGTATGCAATGTAGGCCTGCATAATAATAATAATGGCTTCTTATATACATGTAGCTCTCATGGCACTTACATGTATACTGTACATCACTACCCTGGTTATAGCCGAGGTGCAAAAGTAACTAGTGCTCAAGCATATCATGTACCTATTAATACCTTGTATGTGTGGGTGTAATTGGGTTTTTACAGACGTGTATCAATCAGATATGATTATTTACGTCTGGGGATCAACTTTTAACGTCAACATCAGAAAGAAGTGACTCAGTATCGAACCTGCGTCCTCGGCTGAATCAGTATTTAACTTCCATTGTTAGCTGGATTACAGGCGCACACCACTACGCCCCCTTGGTGGAGAGTGGCAAATATAGATGTACATGCATACATGTACATTAATGTTTTGCCCAAAGAGTTAGTGCAGGGCTGAACCCTGTACCTTGTGATTCACAATTCTGGTGACTTATTCACTAGACTACAACAACTCTACAATATGAGTAATAAACTAAACATGTGGCTACTACATGTACAATGTATAACCTCACCCCTATTAACTAGCAGATATGGTTTAATACCATAGATTACTTCCAGTCTCTTTATTGTTGCTAAGCAACATGATGGATAAAAGCACTGGTCAGCTAGGGAGCATGCATCCCTCTAAAAGTCAAGAAAGTCTTCAGGGCCAGCCATTAGACCAATCACTCACTCACTTACTGCATGTAACCATGGGCCTACCACATGATGTATAAACCATACAAGTTCAACATTGTGCCATTTGTGAAGAAAGTTCTCACAAACTGGATATACAGTACATGTCCCATTTGAAGCTAACATCAAATTCTGTAGAACTTTGCAGGAATTATGATTATGTCATGTATGTCCTATCCATGAAATTTAAACATTAGCAGTGTCCTATTATTCAATTTAAGCAAGAAAAACCATTCACTTTCTAAACTTAAATGTCAGACACTATTGAGTGACGTACTGACCGACTCCTTTTTTTTCTCTTTGGCACATGTACTGTACATGTAATACAATTTAACATACCAGTACATAAATTGAGCTGTAAAGGTACATGAGCTTTCGTCTACATCACTAACCCACTACTTGTAATGGACAAAATTAAACTTATTGAATCTTTGCGCAGCACAAAACGTACAACCATTCGGTACAACGTACTACAAGGGTCTGAAAATCAGACTATTACACAGGGTTGGCATATTTCCCGCTTCGGAGACTTATTTCCCGGACACCGGGAAATAAGCAGTATTTACCGCTTTTTACCGGTATTTACCACTTTTTACTGGGAAATACCGGGAAATACCGGGAAATGTATTTTTCCACTCACTCCATAGGAATTGTCCAATTTTGAACATAATAACAATGGTGGTGAGTATGGTTGCTCTTGTGTGTACTATTTGTGTGTGTGTGTTTGTTCGTGCGTTTGTCTATGCCTGTAATTATGTAATGCTGGAAAAAAATACAGGAAAAAGATACGAAATATACACGGTACCTAATCTAGATATGATGTTCTTCATTAAAGGGAACCAAAACCTTCATACTAAGTTACTTTTATTGTAAAGTTTAAGATATTTGAATAAAATCAGTGAAAAATTGAACAAAATCAGGCAAGGAATAAGGAAAATGACTAGTCACTAGAGGGCGATATTCAATTTGATGACATCATTTGTGGACAACTCTCCATGCCTTTTGTACATCAAATTTTACAAGTCTTTCGTTTTTTTTTCCTATTTATTTGTGTTCTTGATCGGATTTCTTAACATGTGAAGTAGAATATCATTTTGCATTCTATTATCTCAATCACAAGAAAGAAAGAAAAACATGAAATTTGATGTACAAAAGGCATGGAGAGTTGTCCACAAATGATGTCATCAAATTGAATATCGCCCTCTAGTGACTAGTCATTTCAAAAAGCTTTAACTTTCTTATTCCTTGCCCGATTTCATTCAAATTTTCACTGATTTTATTCAAATATCTTAAACTTTACAATAAAAGTAACTTGTATGAAGGTTTTGGTTCCCAGTTGCTAATTACCATATTCATGAATACCTATTAATGCACAAAATGCCATTTGTTTGGGTGTGTACAATTTTGTATGCAGTGAGGATTTTATAAATCTGTTTATGTGTTCCTACTATGAGTATTGTGCTGCTAATTATTTCAGAACAATATTTTCAGTTATGAGGCTAAAAACAAGTAAAATTATTAATGAATAGAGAATTAAAATCATATTTCCCGTTTTTTACATATTTACCGGACGCGCATCTTATTTACCGGACGGTATTTACCGGTATTTACCGACGGTATTTACCGGTATTTACCGCCGGTAATTACCGTCACCGGTATTTACCGCCCAACCCTGAAAATGAATGCAATCACTTAAGTCGATTTGACAACTAATGCTCGATATTTTCAAGCCTTTACATTTTGGGGGAATTAAGTTCTAAATTGGTATTATCTTTCAAATGCTGTTGGAATTTGACCTTATAATTTGTTAGGTCTGCAAATGGGACATAGTTCCTTTAACAAGAAAGAATCATAAGATAAAAGATCATTTCTCCATTGTAGACGGCATACATGTATGTATGTAAATAGTTCTTGTTAATTTCTAAAAAAACCTAAAAATTGTCCTTAAGTTATAAGTACATGTACATTATTAAAGAAAAGAAAACAAAATCCAAGGGCTATTTCATTTCCAACGAATCAGTCTCAAGAGGCAAGATCATCCATGAGCTTTCCATGTCCATGAGCTGTAGCTGAGCCACTCTCTTGAAGCACTCATGACTCATGTTCCCCTTAAACATGGAACTCAATGCCTAAATACATGTAGTATTCATATTTCAATTGAACATCAATTATTTTAAAATGATACACAATATCATGTGAGATAGTACTCAAGATATAACAATCTTTGAATAATAGGAAAGAAACTTTCTGCAGAGCGATATCAGCTGAATCAAATTACTTTCTGTATTTTAAATATATACATTTTCTGGACACAAATTCCAATAATTCAATATGCTACTGTTCCATGCACTACATCCTGTAAAATGAGACATTTTTCGTGTTTTAATAGGGCAAACTTCCTCATGATATACATGTACCTGTACATGTACAAGTCTAGATTTCCCAAATATGAGAAATTTTAAATTATACCAAAAAAGAAATCATGATAATCATGTTTGTCTTTGTTTGACTAGTTTAAGAATTAAAAGTAATGCTGTAGCTGAACCGCCAAGCCGAACAGAAGTTTGCCGAACATGGCACTTGCGGACTGAGCTGAACCGAACCGAACCGAACCGAGCGCAAAGGCCTGGTTCGGATGTTTACGTTTTTTGCAAGCTAATTAACTTGTCATTTTGTACATAACCCGAACCGAACCAAGTTCGGGTAAAAATTGCCTAACTCTGCCAAACCGAACCGAACCTGAACATGGCGCCTGACTTACATTGTACAGCACTAAAAAAAGTCCTTGTTAATTTTACTTAGCATTTTGTTTTGTAGACTGGATTCTCCATCACAATTCATTCCCTGCATACATGTATCTTTAAACATGTGTGTTTCGGGAATGCCTTGAAATTTGAAATATTGGTCACACTTGACAAGGACTGTTCAGTGACACCTTTCCATGCAACCCTGCACATGTATGCACGCTCCTATACCCTGAACATGTATGCACGCTCCTATACCCTGCAGCATGCATATACACCATTATTGCAAGAGAAGGGAGGAAGAACAGGAGTATGCCCAGAACAAGAACCAGAACAAGAACAAGAAATTAGCACTCCTCCTGAATCAATAACACCCCACTCTAATCTGGTTACACTCCATTTACCTCACAATTTTACGCAGATTAGCAGCAACACTTTCCTTAGATTACAATACCGGGGCCGGGCCGGGCAAGGCAAGGCAAGGCTTTAAGTGTGAAGAAGAGTAACTTAGGGAATATTACAAGATTATTAAATTTCAACTCATCCCAGAGATGCCAAACAGAATTTTCTTGGCAAGCTGAGAGCATTAAACTGCTTGTAAAACAGGCAATCAAAAGCATATTTGTGTTGGGCATTCGGGAAGGGTGCCTTGAACTTCAAAGTACCATTTGGTTTTACCACTGTTAAAATCTGCCTACACCTGTACATGATTCAACAGAAAGGGATACATGTTCATTTAATATACGGTACACTGTATGTACTACATGTATAGCAAACTATAGACTAGTACCCGTAATAAAATAAAAGCCTGTCATACACAAAATTTTCATTTAGCAGCTTTTCTTTCCTTTGTTTTTCCAAAGTTTCTGTATAGATCTACAAACATTCTACAGTGTATGTACAGTAAATGGTGTAATTTGACAAATTACCCAGTAAGCACAAAATATGAATGTGACAAAAGTGATATGTTTCTTCATCCTTATGATGAACATTTATGTAAAATCTCTACTCATGTTTGAATTTCTATCTCAGGGATTTGGAAAGGTTATTAATGACATTAATAGTACATGTACAGGTGTATGTGTTTAGAAAACAATCTGAAGATAAATGTAATTGTGTCTCCTATGACTCTGCCCTAAATTCAGTATAGAGTGCAGGTCAGAGATGGAATCACTTGTAACATAATAAGATGAAAACAAACAGCCTACAAGTACATGTACATGTACTTGTATAATCAAATTTTAACTAACAAACTATGATCTTGACCTACAAAATGTACTAGCCCCAAAATGTAATTGGATCATCTTCCTACATGTATAGTACTAATATCACCATAGGGTTAGAAGTTGACCTCCGTGACCTTTGACCTACTAACCCAACCTCTAATCAGATCTTCTTCCTATGGTGATACATATTATCAGCAAGTTTGAGCCTCATATCTCTAGTGGTTCTTGAGATAACGTGATTTAACTAGAAAGCAGGACAAATGGACGGACGGCCGAAACCTGGATTTTTTAAGTCGACCTCTGTGACCTACATACTGTTACTCCAGTAGTTCTTGAGATATCGGGATAACGAGAAAGTGAGATGGACGTACAATACATGTACTACGTGCACATTCTAATAGGGCTGTGCACAACAGTGTAATGAGGTACCCGAGTACACTCCCAGGCTCACAGGCGAATACTCGAATATTCGGACGCCATGTTTTTTTATAATTTTTTTGAATTTTTTTGAATTTTTTTGAATTTTTTTGATTTTTTTTAATTTTTGGATTTTTGGATTTTTTTTCTTTTTTTGCCACTACCATACCACTTGGCAGTTTCTCAGGTCCCTCGCTGAAAACGCATGCAACTTTACTTTGAGTTGCAGTTGAAGGCGCCGATTTAATAAGAATAATAACAGTAAACAATGCTGTTTTAAAAACCAAAGATGGCAGAATAATCCATTTTCCTCCAAGTCCAAACAGAAATCTGGACATTTGGTCCCAGTTTCTGAAAGGTGAGTTTGACAGTGCTCGAGTTGGGAAACATTTTTACCGACGGTACCATGCCAGCGGACGCCGCTCTCCCTGGCACGGGTAAGCGTGGGCCTGGACATTTTTTTTTTTTGCGGCCGAATATTCGGGTACAAGAAATCGTACCCGAGTAGTTGTCAACCGTGCGGGTACTCGAGCATTCGACTACCCGTCGCAGCCTTACATTCTAATAATCCAAACTCACTGAAAATGAAATAGACAATTCATAGTGACTGGAAAAAAATCTGAGGCTATCTGAAGTAAGTAAGATTAACTACGAGAGTGCATGTTGCTGTTGTCAACCTTGGGCATCAATAGTACTGGGATTATTGGAGATAGAATATCATGCATCGCTAACAATGTAAATGTGCATTCTAGTAATGAGATATCAATAATCAAACACAATCTGTTAATGATTGTGGTGAAATCATTGACAGATTTATTTTTTCCCAGTGATCTACATGTATGTGATCTACTTCCTTTGAGACTGTACATTTTTTGTCCTCTTTTCATAAACGCTATTAAAGGTACTTATTGTTCTTAGCGCTCCTAAATATTCAATTTTATTACTATTATTATTATTAATTCACAACATCCTACAAATACTTTAAACCTCAGCAAACAAAAGATATTTGAAAGCTATTGAAATGGTGGGAAATATGTTTAAAAATTAATCCTTCTTGTAGTAAGATTTAATAGCAAAGTGTGTGATGGAGTCTGATTTTTGCTTGTTTGTTTTTTAATTGTTTTATCAATTAATTTGTCTTCTTTTCATTTATTTCAACAGAGCTTTTTAAAAACTTTCAAGTGCTAAAGTGCTCCTGCTCCATTGTATTTCTCTCACTACCCTGTACATGATTATAAACTGTGATCTATTTGTAATTCTGAATTTGTGGGCCTATACACTTTAGGCAATACACCCTTTCGCGGTTACAAGAGTGCGCATGCGCTGACATACTGTAGGCGCCTTTTTAAATTATGAGTAAACAAAGTCGTTTACTCGACATGCGCACCTGAAATCAGTGATGATGCTATTAATTAGTAGGCGGTGTCCCGGTAAAATTTGTATCATCACGTATTCGTTTAAATATATTCTTTCACATGATTGGTAATAAGAGCTTCCATTTCATTTTTTTAGAGGGGGGCGTTTCCGAAACTGATCCCTTTAACCATGAAAGGGTGTATTACAAACACATGTACAGTATACAGGCAGGTTGGAGTTTTTAAAACTTTCAAAATGTGTCTACACTGTATGTACAATGTACACATACTACAATGTACAGTACAGGTACTATATACAATGTACATGTACAGTATAAAGAAGAGTCTATCTACAATGTATTTCCATCATTTTATCATAAAATTAACTAATTTTTAAAAGTTGCAATAAAGACAATGAGATTGAGCCCAGGTTGCATGATGTCAGTCTTTGGATCAATGGGTGTATCTTTGTTGACATAACACTACACACAAACATCTTTATATTCATACAGTGATATGTTGAAGTACTTAAAGGCCAAATAACAAAAATAAGGTGTTTCTCATCCAGACTTTGAAAAAAAAGAGGAGGCAGGGCATTTCTATTTACTATTTTGCAATTTTTAGCTATTTTTTTAAAAGATGGCTGCCATGCTACATGTACATGTACATGTAAAGTGTATGTGAGTATACTGATGCAATGTACATGTACAACATGTACATGTATGACAAAACAAATGATTTGTATCAATTTAGAAGCTATTTAAACAATAGGAATATCACAGGCTTTTTTTTGGGGGGGGGGGAGGAGAGGGAGGAGGGGGCTTTTTTTCTTCTAAATAGTAAATTGTGAAAAAAAAAGGAGGCGGATGGGGATCAGAAACACTTTTTTTTAAATATTTGGCCTTAAAAGGCAGAACTGCCTTCAAAGCCATGAACTTGACTCTTTAAAGTTTACACTCATCCTTATGCCTGTACATCATGCGTTGCAAACTAAATCATTATATTGATCCAAATCTTACACTTGTTTAAACAAAAATTGGCAACAGAGAATACAGTGTAGTTTCCTGCATTTCTTTTTATATTAAAACAAGACTGCAAATGCACAGTCCGCAAGTAATATGGACTTTGTGCCGAAATTCTTACAGTATTTGTACAGTGAAATATGGGGTAGGACAAGCTTCAAAAACATCAATTTGGACGAACCTTTTAGAGTTGGGCACAGCATAGTATCATACATTTCGGTTTACACAAAAATTGCACTGCAATTGATTTGAACTTTGTAGCTCTTTGCTCTTTATATGTGTATGAGGATGTGTGCATTGAGATAATGAAGTATATTGTTAACGTGTGGTAGGGCTGCTTTCAAATGTGTGAACTTGGATGAATCTTCACACCAGTTTCTAATCCTGAGTGCAGCTTTATAAACAAATTAAAAAATTAAAAAAGCTTCAGTAAGATGTCAGCTACAGTATAGTTTTCTATTATTTTTTGTATTTTAATGTATCACAGATGTCTCAAGTGAAGTCAATTCCCTATTTCTTGTGTAATTTATCCTTCTTTTTCTCCTTTTTTCTCTTTTTGTCTCGTACTCATACAGGAAAAGATCAAGATTTGGGTAATTCCATAAATAAAGGACCCACCTTGTGACATTTTTGGTGTCCCTGTTACTTAAGATACTATGTCCCTTTTGCAGCCAACATCAATTTCTGTAGAACTTTGCAGGAATTATGAAATGTCATATCTGTGCAATTTAAACATTGGCAGTGTCCTAATATTCAAATTATGCAAGGAAAGCCGTTTAATTGCTACATGTACATGTAGACTTCACTGTCAGACACTATTGAGTGACTGACCGGCTTTTTTCTTCTTTGGTAAATACATGTACATAAAATGAGCTGCAAAGGGTACATGAGCATTTGTCTACATGTACTTCACTTCTTGTAATGGCCAAAATTAAACTGATTGAATCTTTGCGAAGCATAAAACGTACGACCATTCAGTACAATGGTCTGAAAATCAGAGTATTACTTACTGGCTCTATAGCTCTTAAGTCGATTCGACAACTAACAACCGTTATTTTCCTACTTAAAGACATTTTCAAGCCCCCCCCCCCTTTTTTTAGGGAAGTTCTGAACTAGTATTATCTTTGAATGCCGTTGGAATTTAACCTTTTCATTTTTTTGGCCTGCAAATGGGACATACATGTACATGTAGTACCTTTAAGGAACCCACATATTTGTGGCTCTGAGTAAAGACTTGAATAGTGGAGTGAGATTGTAAAGTGATTTTCAAGCATAATATTGCATCCTCATACCTAGAATCACTTGAACAATTATACTCCACTATTTAAGTCTTTACTCAGAGCCACAAATACATGTGGGTTCCTTTAATACACTGTATATGTACAATGTATATAAACAGGAGTGGGTCTCTAATTTATGGAATTACCCATTTAGTGGATTTTGTTAGCTTCTAAGCTTCCTTATAATTGACTTTAAAGTTTACAAATTGGTTGTAACTTGTAAATGACTATCTTTTCCTAGAGGTATCATATGCTTATAATTGATGATTCAACCCCAAATACAAAGGCAGAATTTTACATATTTTTTTTTAAAGAAGATTTTTTTAAAGAAAATGGACATGTTAATGGATTGAAAGGACACATCAAACATGCATATTCACCCAAATCATGTTCTGAACTATTACTACAGATGTTGAAACTATAAGGGTCTCAACCCGTTCAGGTATTGATGTAGATCATGTAAAATGTATTATTTAGGTACATTGTACATGAAGATAGTTGTTTAAAGCCAACTACAGAATGGTCTTAATCAAAGTAACAAGTGATATAAATGTAGACCTCTGAAAATGAGCAACCTACATGTACACCTGATGATTAGTGACTGATTAATTTTTTGTTCTTAAATCTAACTGAATGCTACTTCTCTGGAGTGTGCATGCCTTCTCTTTGGATTGTCATATGTACATGTAGGTACATGTAAATGTAACAGCTGTCAGTCAAGACATAACCCATCAATCCAAACCATCCAATCAACCAACAAATCAAACCAACCTATCATCAACCTTCTAACCAACCAATATAACCAACTAACCTCTCAATCATCAACCAAACAACCAAGTAACCAACCAACAAACTACATGTATTAACCAAAGTACCAAACCAAACAACAGTACCATAAATGAATACTCACCGCATCAAATTTGAATTCATTGGTGATCCAATTCCTTGCTTTCTCATACTCGTCCCTCAGTCCCATGATGAAGAGTGTATCGATGCCATCAATGATGGTGGCGCCCATGGCAGACCGCCCAAAGATGCTTGCTGAATGACCAGTCTTAGCGATGGGCTTCAGTTCATTGGCACCCCATGCGTACTTCACATAACCATCCCATGCATGTAACATCATCTGCAATGAAATGGAATGAAAATAAGTTTTCTTTGATACATGCAACATGTATATGTGAAAATCAAACAGAGAATGGTAATCCCTAGAGAGGTATTCTGACATTTACTTCATTTATCACATTGTTGAAAGGATTGTAATTGTTGTATACAAAGTTACAAACTAAAAAAATGTCTCTTCACTCTGTGAAAGCCATAACCAATCAAGTACTACTCTGCAACTTAAATATTTGTTCCTTAAAGATAAAATTAATTTTCAAACTACCATCTCTGGACTTGTAAAGCGCTTAGAGACATTATTATTATTATTATTATTATCCTTTATTACAATACAAATAATAAAACAAAAAATATTCATATACAAATGTAGTTGCAATCCTCTACTAGACCTATTCATATAAAGTGAAGAGTATTAAAAAGACCGAGATTGTTAAATGGGGATGTTTTGTAAATGTGAACAAACATACTGCTCTTGAGATACATGTACATGTACATGCACAATGTACATTGTAGTAATTAGACAGCAAGTGTACTTTGACTTGTCAACAAAATGAAGAATTACTCATTCATATCAAAATTACATATTTATATATAATGTACATGTACATGCATGTGGTTCAATAGTGGGTGGTCAACCATGTTGAAAATCTTGCAAGCCGTATTTTAAACTCTCGCTGCCCATGACGTCATCTAAATATCATCGCTTCTAGTCTACGTCAAAGGCAAAATGATTACCGGTATGAAGAAAAACTGTGTTAATGTCATTGAGCTCACGCACAGTTTTTCCTTCATAATCATTTTGCCTTTGGCGTAGACTAGAAGGGATGATATTTAGGTGTAAATATTCACTTCTGAATGACAAACGCCGATAAACCAAAACAACAACAATAGATGACGTCATGCACAGCGAGAGTTCAAAATGCGGCTTGCAAGATTTTTAACATGGATGTCGATTTTGACCCATAATTTCCTGAAAATGGACCAATAAACAGATTTATTCAGTCAAGTTGGTAAGTGGAACCGACGTATAATAGTTTAGGCCTAATTTAAAAAATAGAATAAATGGGATATGCATCAGGTAAAATGAAATTTTTGGGGCATAGAAATATGGCCATAAATGGCCATGGTGCTTGAAGGAGAACGCCTATGGTCAGGTTCTGTCTCTAAAGAGAGGAGCCGACCCTATCCAAATCAGAGGCTAACGAACGAAAGAGACAGAAATTTCGGTCTAGGGCTATACAAGCCCTTTTTTTTCTTCCTTGGAAGTTAGAATAAAATGACTCCTTGTGGAATAAACGACAATTTATCACATATAATATTCGTGATGTACATGACTGTAGTGTAAGGGAAGTGGCATTGTAAAGGGTCATGACAACTCACAAGGTCACCACAAACACAACTAATAATGGGATATTTGTACGGATATGCATAATCACATGTCATTAATTAATATGTGCGTCCATCCACCATGCGAGCAAAAATAGTTTCAGGTTTATTAGAACGAAGCACCACTCAACGAAACGACCGGAAGTTTCAACAGGATCACCACACACTTCCGTATACTGATGCTGAAGCTGATGCTGATTGCATAGACACTTGATCCAATGCAGCTAGATAGACCTACATACAATCAACCATGCTACAGTCTACATACATCTACCAAATAAAATTTCTATGTAGGGATACAGGCAAAATATCAAATAACATAGAACCCCTCGGAGTCGGGCTAACTCGGACCAGGGGACAACTCGGCCCAGATGCAAAAACGGTCATTTTTTGCATGTTTAGGTTTAGGGTTAGGTTTAGGGTTAGGTTTAGGGTTAGGGTTAGGGTTAGGGTTAGAGTTAGGGTAAAATGACAAAAAAATGACGGATTTTGCAGCCGGGCCGAGTTGTCTCCTGGTCCGAGTTAGCCCGGATCCAACCCCTCCTATATGGGCGTGAAACTAGTACGGGATAAAAATGTACTTCGCCTAAAACAACATGTAGATCTAGTGTAGATCTATGACTAGAGTACCGTCTATGAGACTATGATTTTCTCATCAAACATGCAATGCAAGTGGTTATGGTAAGCCTGATCATGCTGATTGCATAACAATTTTCCCCAAAATAATTTTCTGCATGATTGCTTTTGTAACTACCTCTCGTATATGATCACGTTTGCTTGTAACATCCATATCATTTGGATCACCATCTGTCCTTTCAATATATCCTTTTGCAACTATTGCATCTTTTCCACTTTTCCTTGCCGCTTGAAGATCTTCCTCGACTTGTTTCTTCTGCTGCTCTAAAACTTTTAGCTTATCCTCATTAACATCTTTCTTTATACTGTCAACTTCATGTTGATCCATATTTTCGTCTGCTCCTCCTTCATTATTTCCTGCATGATTTAAGGCCCCTCTTGCTTGCTGCAGTGCCCTGTCTTGGGCAATTTGTAGTTCTATTCTTTTCCTATCTTGTTCTAAATGTACATCTTCCTCTCCCGTGTCCAAATGAAGATGACCGGGGAATGTTTCATCTTTGCCACCTGGTTTGAATAGCTGCTCGGGCGAGTCCACGAATGAGTTTACACGTCCCCGAAGCTCCGGCACAAGAAACACTGCACTGTAACACACACTCATGAACACAAGAAAAAGTAGATAAACTACGTATCGTTCCGAAGCTCTTAATCCTGAACGGGTATATCCTAACGGGACGCCGTTAGAATACCTCTGTTGGAGAGGTAATATTGGTCCCTTAGAGTTCATTTTGATGAAAAATTACTCAGTCCTCGTCTTTGAACTGTCAGGAACTGCAGAAATATCAACACGTAACCATATCTCTTCGTCGCATCAAAGAGCTGTACAACGCACAACCGGAAGAAGGCACAGCAAGAGTACCACTAGCTATAGTATACAACTACCATGACACGTACCGGTACGTACGTACGTTCATACGTACCGTACGTGCTTCCTCGATCTCTGTATACAAATGCAGTTACAGGTCGATCCATATATCCGGCTCGAAGTTTAGACTTTTATCATTTTGTTATCTTCTACGTTGATTCTCGGTAAACCATTGATATCACTCGACGTTAAAAATAAAGTGAGAGTCTCAAGTGTTTTTAACGTTTTACATCTGACCAGAGGCGGCCCTTCCAGGGGAGGGGGGGGGGGGGGCACAGTGCCCCAACTTTTTCAAGTACTCGAAAGTGCCCCTTTTTACATAGTGCCCCTTTAACTTTGTAAGAAGTGCCCCTCTTTACATAGGAATAGTGCCCCCTTTACTTTGACAAGTTCCCCCTTTTAATTTGTAAAAGTGTCTCTTCCCCTTTTCAACTCTGATAAGTCCCCCGTTCAAGAACCGAGCAACATAAGCCAGTCCTTCTTTCCCAGGACTCCTCCTGTGAGGAGTTGGAATGACCTGCCATCAGGAACAGTATGTGCCTCATCCGTCAATGCCTTCCGTCAATGCCTGACAGGAGGCAGCAACGAAGTCCGGGAACTTTTTACTTGCACCATGTTAATAGCATTGCACCATGCACCTGGCTCTCGTAAGCACACACTCATCAGTCTGCAAGAATCTTCAACTGTGAAGGAGGTAGACTTAACCCAAAGAAGAAGAAGTGCCCCTCTTATTTGGACACGGTCCTCTTTTACTTCGACAAGTTCCCATTTTCATTTGCAATATAAGTGTTAATTTTCCATTCTCATAAGCGCCCTTTTTAATCTCTAGTAAGCTAGCTAGTGCCCCTTTTCAGGTACGTGAAGTGCCTCTTTTCAGGTACTTTGTAGGTGCCCTTTTTTTCTCCAGAAAGTGCCCTTTTTTCTTGGCGTCCCCCCCCCCCCCCACCACTTTGGAAGTCGCTCGGCCGCCCCTGCATCACCTTACCTGTTTTCAATTAAATTTGAACTGCCAAACTTCCAAAAGGAAAAATAAAAATTGAGTACATGCCCGGCACCAAAAAAGAACTCAAACCTCATTTGAAAGTTGGTTCCATGCCCGTTCCATGCTTGGCCCTTGGGTAAAATCTGTTTGTGTCTTTTTGTAAAGGAATACATGGATGATGACGAACATCATTGTGAATGCGCTGGGACTTACACTTGTAATGAGTTCATGCAGTTGAGCAGAATTAAGGCTAGCTAAGCCTGCACGGAAATCAAGGACTTTGGTTTGGTTGAAGAAGCTAGCTAGCTTGTGCATGTGCGAAGTAGTGTTTTAATTAAGTCTCTAGCTGTATTGACCTGTTTCCGTGTGAAACGCATTCATTTGGTTAAAAATTGGGAAACGAAAGTTTTTTTAAAATAAATTTGTTTTAAATATAGAATTCTTTTTTCGTTCATTTCGGTTTATTGAGTTAAAATTCTATGTTAAAACATTAGGGAGACTGATACAAATAAAGATTACAAAGTTCAAAGATATAACGAAAAATTACAAATACATCAATATGGAAAACAATTAAAATTTATTTAAAGGAACAAATTGACAATAATGATAATGTGATCATGCGTGCACCAGTGCAGATATAAATTTCTTTCATGTAGCGCCATCACAAGTTACAATCGTTATAGTTTTCAGCGTTGGGCCACGAATTTTGTTTTCTTCTTCAAAAAAGGTGCGTTACGTTGGATGTCAAAATCATCATCTCCACTATCAATCACCACCACCATCATCATCATCATCATCAAGGAAAGTCTTATAATTTATCCCTAGGTCAAAAAGTAGAATTCTAGGGGTATTTTTTCCTTGAATGTAAAAGTTATACAATTTTTTTTTATAAAGAAATACTAAGTAAAATAAAGAAATTGTTGAGTTGGTGGAAGCAGAGAGATTTAACAATGATGGGTAAAATACAGTAATTAAAGTTATTTGTATATTCTAAATTCATTTATGTGACATCCCTCACACCGGTCTCAGGATGGGTATTATCAGGATTAGATAAGTTAACTTTCGAATCTTTGTGGGTCGGGAGGAATCAAATTAACAAAATACCTTGTATTTAGATTACCAGTTTGGAAATATGAAAAAGATACATTTTGAATTGTTGATTAAAGCACAGAGGGTTATGTTGGTTAGAAATATTTACAGAAGATAAGGAGGGAAATACATATTTTCATGTGATTACATGTATATCCTTGGACTGTTGAAGATAGCGTTGCCACAATTTTATATTAATCTATTGGAAGTTTGGATGGATACGAGAGATTTTCAGATGAAATATGAACCATAAAGGAAATGAGATAATTCTTAATAACAAATTCATACGAGTAAAAGGGGAGTGCATATTTTACAAAAACTTACTCGATAAAAATATATATAAAATAAAACATATTATAGACCAAAGTGGAAACTTAAGATCTTTTGCATATTTCCAATAGCTGGGATTGAATATACACTGTTGGTCATAAAGGTGGAATAATTATTTTTACCCCAATTTATGGAATGATTTTGACAATGGTTTATTCCTAATAGATCTATGATAGTATACATTCTCAGATTTTTTATTGGATATTGATTTGCGAGTGTTTGTTTTGCGTGACTGCTAAAGCATGTGTGTGCTACTATGCTAATCAACTAGGGGACCTACGTCCTCAAGTCATAAGTGACTGTAATGAGGATTAATGCCTCAGAAAAGGGCACTTATATAGCTGATCGACACGGTTTTTATTCTGCGTTTTACGCAGCGGGGACTAGGATACGTCGCCGCCCCCACAAATACAAAAAAAACACACAAAGAAAATGCAATAAATTATCAATAATTCATTGCATGTTCCCCCGGTCCCTATTAGGACAAATTCCTCTGTAGGGCCATGCCTTATGGTTATGTTGGGGTCGGGGCAAAATGCAATGAATTATTGATAATTTATTGCATTTTCTTTGTTTGTTTGTATTTGTGGGGGCGGCGACGTACCCTTGCCCCGCTGCGTTAAGTCTTTTGTCAACTCTGTTTGTTGCTACGGCAGGTAGCCAGTGAAAACGAACTCGATTGATCAAATTATGGAAATGCAAGCATTTTTTTTTAACAAACAGAACTTTGTTATCCCTGGCTCATTTTTCCTGATTGAGGTGTCATATGAAAGGGCAGAAATTGATCTTTTTAGAAATGAGATTTTCTCTTTAAAATTCAGATACCGCTCGCCAAATGACTCAGTTTTGGTTTCCTCTCTTCAAATTGCTTTAAATCACCCATGCCTGAAATATGCATTATATGAGTTGCATGCCATTAAAGAGGAGGATCTAAGCTTTCCAAATATGTGTCATTTATTAATTATAATTGTAATTAAGTTATGATAAAACAACGATAGTTCTCGGTTTCGTTTTTTCTGGGACGCATTGTATAACCTTAGAGGTCATTTTCGTAATGTAACCAAATTTAATGCATAGGCCTTTGTAAAGTGCCTCAATACATATTATTTCATTCACCTGAAAAGAATAATAGTATTTCAATAGACAGAATCCAAACTACATACATTAGTTGTTGCCAGGTTGGACAAACATTATGGCTTGACCTACCTAGCAACACTTAACACTTACGCAGTTTGCATTCTGACCATTGCAATGTGGTTCTGTCCTCGTGATATCGTAAAATTAAAAAGTACAACCCCCGCCAGGCGAGGAGTTTTACATGTCTATTCCTCCCTTGTATATCTCTTCAAGCAAAATGCTCATTTATCAATACAGAGATTTCATAACACTTCAGCTTTGCAATAACGGGATTATTATTTTTATTATAATTATTATCATAATTATTGTTATTATTATTAATGTTCTTAATTTTACATGTATTTTTCCTTTCACTTTTACCCTATGTATAGGTACTGCTGGCCCATCACTGATAAGAAGCAGGAACAGACTTATCGTAAAGGAGTTAATAATTGGCTGACAGAGATTAAGGTAAAGTATGTTTCTTTTTCTAACAGTCTAAACATAAAATGTACCTACACTGTATGTAAGGAACTGATGCTTTGAGGTCTAATGTGTCGCTGAGATATAGATGAGGATTATTCAGAAAGGTGTAAAGCAATACGCGAGTTCGTAATTAGGATTTGCGCATGGGCAGATAAAGGTCATTCGTTCGTACCAAAATTGTAAAACCATTGAGACGAATACTCGGATCGTGCTCATGAAAGTTATGTAGTCAGTATTCATTTATGCACCAACAGTACATTTTATCTGATACACAGGTGGAAGTATTCTTCTCAAGAGGCAAACAATGGGTATCCATGAAGCACCTCCATCACTTTGGCAGTGATTATTGTAAAATGCACAGGTGGGAAGTATCCATCGTATCTAAGATCTTTGGATATTTTGGGGTCATGCAGTCCAGAGCTATTTACGAACTCGCTTATTAACTGATCACAAGTGAGTCAATGAAATCATTTAAAGGCCCACTGCACTACTGGTAGCTACTTGCACCCTCTATATAACAAACAATGCTTAATCGGTGACCATTGGTCCCCCATGATCCTCTTTTTCTTATGTTAACTGAGAGCTGAGTTGATGAAATAACCATGCACCTGTCCAGTGACCTTGTAGAGCGGTTTAACCCCTCCAGTAAACTACGGCAGATAAGCTTTAAGGTATAAGCTGAGCTCCCTACAATGCAGTTTTTATCAAATCTTTGTTTTTCCTTTCTTTTCTAAAGGCCCGGTCACACTGTAGTGAGGATTTTTCAATTTATTTATGAAATCAGGAAATTACTGATGTATTAATTTTAATTTCATAAGTTACCGTGTAAACTCAACTTTAACGCAATCTGGTATTTAAGACGCGGTTAATTCTAAAGAAGATACAGGTGTTTCCAAGACAAGGACGGTAATTTATTATGTAAATAATGTTATTCTTGGTTACGGAAAATAAACAATTAGAACTCGCCCTTTTAGGGCGGTTCCGTCGGTTCCATCGGTTCCATGGGTTAACTCCTAGGTTCGAAAACGTTTAGCTCAGAGCAGAGCAGTATCCTGGTGGTTGATACATCACCAGCTACACTTAGTGTATTATTTGGTTACATCTTTCTCCATGGGGATTCGAACCAATTTCTCCCCGATATATTCGGCTAAGCACCCAACAGTTACCATCTTCACTTGTCTGTATAGGCAGGTTCACTCTTGTGTAGAGTAGGAGAAATGGATGTTTTCTGAAAGCTGCTTTATAACTCATCTCTAAGTTTTTTCCTGGTACTCATCGGGTATGTACTCTGTAATTTATGATTGCCTCACCTCCTCCTCCCCACTTCATGTCCTTTGAGCCTGATAGTACAGCCCATGCAGGAGAGTAATGACACACCTATTAGACCAATCAAAGCCTTCTGGAAAGCCTCACCTACGAGCAAATTTATCCCCACCACTCCCCTCCCCTCGATCCCTTCCTTTCCCTTCCCCTCCCCTCCCTTTCCCTTGAAAATGATTTAGCCAGTCTAAATGGAAAGACTTTATTTTTGTATTGCTGTAGTGAATTCTGAGGTTATAGATGTTGTAAGTGGTTTGAAAAGGAAGAATTTAAGAGCCCTGGATATGATGGTATAATGATAAATCATGGACTTATTACGGATGGACATTCGTCGTTTTCTTAATGAATTCGTTGTGATCGTCTCCGTCAATTTCGTCTCAATAACACTCCGTACATGTTTTTTCACTTTGATCTTATGAGGTCCGCCGCCACAAAGCCGGGACAGAATCAACATAGTGTTTTTACACATGTTAATCTACATGCGTAGAAGATAATAACTCGCTTAAATCATGGAAAATCAATGTGCAGTTCTGGTTTATAATCGGAAATTGTTGTTCCGTGTACTGTACTTTGTTTTGAAAAAAACATGTTGATATTACCAGATAGAGGTTATATTTGGATTGGTTGTGAATTAAAATCCTGTTTCCCCCGATTTCATCATAATATCCCAGAGTTAGAACGCACAGGGCTTATAAAAATCATGGCCTTCTAATATTTGTTTTTATTGTTTTATAAGGTCATGGGTGTGTGCGAAAGTGTGCGAATCAGTACATTTCATATCACCAAAATCGTATGCTTCTCAACTTTTCTGCTCCCTTTGGGGATGTGTTTATTTAAGACACACTCTTACAGAGTACACCATCCAAACAAACCCAAGAGAGGGAAACTGCTCCATTGTCAATGACCAAAAATGGTTACGCAGTCGTTATTGTTAAAACTGCTGAATGTTCTCATTCAGATGCACATAATCAGAAGGCGGTGACTCTCATTGGATCAAAGAAAGAATCACGTCGAATACCCATCCGTAATAGGTCCATGCTTTCACTCACATTTATAACTAGTCTTTAATGCATGGAAGTGTTCCTTAAAAAATGAAAATAGCTAAAGTTGTGGCTATGAATAAAACAGGGAACCCTGTGGAAATGGGTAATTATAAACCAATTTCTTTACTAACTGTTTCTGATCTCCAAGATTTTGCAAAAACTTGTCTATATAAGATTGATAAATTTTTTGAAGTCGTGTTTTCTCAAAGTCTCAGTTTGGTTTTCGCGAGAAACACACAAGTTCTCATGCTGTTTATGTCTTAAGACAAAATATCTTCTGCACTTGATAAACACCTTCATGCGATTGGTATATTTTTTGATTATTCCAAAGCTTTTGATACGGTGAACCATACTATTTTGTTGCATATGCTCTCTTATTCACTTGCATAATTATACTGGACCAAAGTATTGGAACTTTTTAGACTTTTCTATTAGGCAGTCTGTAAGCTCTTCTGTTTTTAAACGAAAGCTGAAATTTCATCTACTGTACACCTACGGGGAGTAGATCTGATATTTATTTACATTCAATATATAGGTAACTGGTTTAGCAATGTTTGTCCCCCTGTATTGTACATAGGGTAAGAGAGGGTATCCACCCTCTCTTAGTCCTTATTATATACCTCACTTAAGAAATCCAGCCATCTGATTGGTCGAAATTGCATTCATAAACTTTAACTATTCCTGTAAAATTCCTGGTAAAATTCCAAAACCATGTAATAGTTAAAAAAAATAGTTCTAGATTCCCAGTTACCATGGTTACCCATAGGTTTACATGTTAAAAAATGGTTTGAGCGATCGAGGATACCATACGTGTGCAATGAATTGGTCGGTATTTTCATACAAGACAAGACAATTCCAAACAAGACAAAAATGGCTAAAGAAACTCTCCCAAGATTTCAACTTATCAAATGCAAGACTCGCTGACAGCAAGAACAACAAAAAGGGTACGTGAAAGGGTATGTGAACTTATCCATAAACATGCTCGTTTAGTTGCTGAAAATGGAGTACCAGCATAGACGAAAATAGATCTAGCTGGGTGTCTGATCGCGCACCCGATGTGTGCTGAAATTCTTCCCATAGAGATTGCACGTAATGCAGTCTCTATGCAGTCTACGTGCATTGCGCGACCATGCAAAAAATTCGAGATTCAAACCTTTAACTGTTGTGATCCTGAAGGTGATACTCAATAAGTGAGGTGTCATATGAAAGCGCAGGTTCTTCTCCATATTTCCCACAGGGCCGGCCCACCCCCAAAATTGTAAAAATATCTTGCTTAGTCTTAGACTAGAATCTGGATCTAGTCTACTCTCAAAGATACACTCATAAAAAACAACCGTGCAGATAAACTAGAGAAAGGCCAAGGTGGTGTCATTAGTTGACTCTTTTGTTTTCGGCATATAAAAGTATTAATGACTGCTTTAAAATTCGAGAAATAGTTGTTTTTATACGCTCTCGGGAAGGTTAGAATTGGGCTATTGCCCTCGGCACGCCTCGGGCAATAGCACAATTCTAACCTTCCCTTGAGCGTATAAAAACAACTATTTTTCTCAAAGCAGTCATTAATACTATAATATTCTATTATCATTTATTCTGCTTCTTTTTTTAATCTACCATAATCTATAAATTAATGATAGATCTGATATTTTATTCATATTCAGTATAGGTAACTAGATTAGTATTGTTAGTCTTGTACGTTTATTCACATGCCCCATTTCCATTTCTATTTCTATTCCTATTCTATTTTAAACTTAATCAAGGCAAGAAAGTCAATACTCAAATGGCAGATGAACTCAATCGGAATAGAGGGAGTGAGGGTCTCGTATCGGGGTTAAAAATGACCCTGACGAGGCATGACCTAGAATCACTAAACGACGAGAACTAGGTGAATGACCAGGTATGGGAACCATCTCGAAATATTGTTTTAATCCCCTTTAAACAAAATTAAGAATATCAATGAGATGAATGCATAAATTTACATGGGTATAACTGAATGCACTTTTGCACCCAACATACAAATGCAGTTGAAGATAATTACACAATGCATTTTGAATTTATGCATGTTCTTTCTGTGCATGATATTTTTCACCTAATTCACAGTATCGATATATATATATATATATATATATATATATATATTCAATATTCGTTTCTTTTATTGCAGATCATGAACTTTTATTTTGAAATGCTGAAGCAAGGAGCAAAGGAAAGGTGAGGAATAGTTTTTATTAGCATTTTGCAAGTCTAGTGTATGTAATAATCTGAAATTTGCATGTTTTTTCTTTTTAATATTTGACGGATTTTGGTACATGCACAACAAAGTTTGATCACTATTCAAAGAAAAGCTTTATGTGATATTGACAATTTCTTTAATGTATAAGGAATGTTTATTAACTAAGGAGGGGGAGGGGGATGTAAACCATATTTTCCGCCTTATTTTAAAAATATTTGTTGTAATTATTATTATTTTATTTTGTTGGGTAAGGCTTACATTGCATACACCAGCTAGGGCCCTGTTTCATAAAACTTGTTTTTACTAAAAAGTGCTAAAGTTCTATAAAATATTTGCTCTCAGCCAATTAAATGTCACGATTTCAGTAGCTTATAACAGTTATTGGAACTTGTTATTGATAACAAGTATCAGGAAGCTGGGCCCTGATTCAGCCTTTGAAGATGCGCATGCAGTCAGGCAGGGCTACATCCAATTTTTGTTTAGGGGCCATGGTACATTTGTAGAGTATATAAGCAAGAAGCCCCCCTGTTCAAATTTAAAACTATGAGGGGGGAGCTGAGGGGTCCTGAGTTTGAAATTGGAGGCCTTGTGTCCGCGCACCTGTTAGGGCTTAAGCTAAACACTCGGGTCGCGGCGCGCTGGAAAACACTCGGGTCACGGCTAGCGCTAGCTGGGCCAATTTTTGTTTTAATGGTGTCTTCAAATCGGCCCAACACGCTGGGAATATCAAAGTGTCCTCTGCCCTGGTCCAGGGTCAGGGGTGCGTGGGGAAATTTACTTAAAACAGACGTTGGAAGTTGTGATTTATTTGTTTAATGGTAGAAAAATAAGAAGACAAGAATTAAGGCTGACATTAGGAAGGACGAAATAATAGGTGGATAAAGTGGATTTTAGAGAAAGATTTTAGAGCAAGGCCCGCTCGGTTACCCCCTTGATCCGCGTCTGTCAATCGGAACTATATACATAACTCATAACGCCTAAAAAAAAAAAAAAAGACGTTGTTTTGCCCTTTAGCTTAGGTGCCAGCACCTGGGTCGGTCGGTCGATTTTATTCATTTTTTATTTTTTTGTGCTTTTCTCTCTCTTTTTGAATGCTGTAATACATATTTAATGATTCATTAAAGGTAAGGACCAGTTTTGGAAAGCCCCCCCCCCTCTCAAAAAATGAAACGGAAGCTCTTATTACCAATCTTGTGAAAGAATATCTTTTGACTAATACACGATGATACAAATTTTGCAGGGAAATCGCCTACTAATTGATATATTTGATAAATTACTTTATCTATTGGGACCAAAGAGATAATACGCACGTGTCGCGCAAGTGTGCGTAGTCCCATATACATCTTTCTGTGTACAGTGCTTGTAACTTTACGTAGACTGGGCCAAATTTCTTATCATTTTGATGATTCCAGAGCCTTGCAGTTCACACCAATACTTATATGCTAGATGATCAACATTTTCTAATCGATTCCACAACGTTTCTTTCACAATGCAATCGCATGACCAGAACTGGTCTTTATCTTGAAACATTTTTTTTCTAAAAAGACGTTTAAAAAATGTAATTTTTTTTACGGGGTGGGGGGGGGGGGGGGGAGGGTCGGTCGCAAAGGGCAATAGTCCAATATAACAATTTTTTTAAAAGCCTAAGAGATATCACAACTCTTTACCAGACGGGGCCCAGGTGTTTCTTACTTGAGAAATGTACAGCCAATGACTCATTCTTTATTAATGGTTGAACCAGGGACATGATAGACATCATGTCCCTGGTTGAACCTTTTATTCAGTTTTAGCTACGATATTTCACTCACGGTTTTAGCCAAATAATTGATAGTTATTTTTCACATTTAGATTACTAGTCTAGACTAATTGTGATGTGTTTCAGTTTATACATCTGATCAACAACACAGATAAAGTGCATCCATCACATTGTTGTAATAAGACAAAGCCCAATCTACGTTTAGGGTTTTGTTATACCTTCATCTTAATGTAAATGGTACACATTTCAATAATATGTAATGTATGCAGCTGCACTGCTACGTCTTAGGTTTCGTTCCAGTGTGTGGTTGCTTAATTTCCCCTAAATCAGGCGCGGATCCAGGATTTTCCAATAGGGGGGGGGGGGGGGGGGGGCCGGAAATTTGAAAATTGCGCAGACCGTTTTTCAACTCAACATACCAATACTGACAAGGTCATATTAAAAGCACCATACCGGTAATTTTTTTTGACATTTTCATCGGGGGGGGGGGGGGGGGGGGGGCTGAAGCCTCTTGCCTGAAAAAGTAATTTTCTGGTTTCACAATTCGGCTCCTAATCCTTTTCTGAATTTAGTTCCCCCCCGCCTCCCGCGCGAAGCGCAGAAGTTGTGACCTTTCATTAATTGATATTAGAGAAAGAAGACGATTTTTTGTACCATTCTCGACTCTTATTCCTTGTCTGAATTCAGTTTTCCCCCTCCCGCGCGAAGCGCTGAAGCATTGATCTTTCATAGTTTAATGAAATTATTAGAGAAAGAAGATAATTCGTTGTTCCATTCTCGACCCTCAATCCTTCTCTGAATTCAAATTACCCCCTCCAGCACAAAGCGCAGAAGCTTAACGTTTCATTAAATTATTAGAGAATGAAGACGATTCGTTTCACCATTCTCGATTCTTAATCATTGTCTGAATTTAGTTTCCATACCCCCTCCCGCGCGAAGCGCGGAAGCTTTGACGTTTCATTAAATCAATAGAGAAAGAGTACCGTTCTCGACTCTTAATCCTTGTCTGAATTGAGTTCCCCCCCCCTCTCTTGCGCGAAGCGCGGAAGCTTTGACGTTTCATTAAATTATTAGAGAAAGAAGACGATTCGTTGTACCGTTCTCGATTCTTAATCATTGTCTGAATTCAGTTTCCCCCCTCCGCGCGAAGCGCAGAAGCTTAACGTTTCATTAAATTATTAGAGAAAGAAGACGATTAGTTGTATCGTTCTCGATTCTTAATCATTGTCTGAATTCAGTTTCCATACCCCCTCCCGCGCGAAGCGCGGAAGCTTTGACGTTTCATTAAATCAATACAGAAAGAATACCGTTCTCGACTCTTAATCCTTGTCTGAATTGAGTCCCCCCCCTTCCCTCTCCCGCGCGAAGCGCGGAAGCTTTGACATTTCATTAAATCATTAGAGAAAGAGTACCGTTCTCGACTCTTAATCCTTGTCTGAATTGAGTTCCCCCCCCCCCCTCTCTCGCGCGAAGCGCAGAAGCTTTGACGTTTCATTAAATTATTATTATTTTTTTTTTGTAGTATTGTTTTATTGTATTCATTCAGTACAAAATATATAACAAACAAATATACAGCTTCATTGATTTACATATATCAAAATATAAAGAAAATTGTACATTTCTCAAAAAATACATAAGATAGTTTAATACACAGTACATAATGTTTACATTTAATTACACTGAACGAATATTATAAATCAAAGAGTTACCTACAGACAGACAGACACACCACACACGCTCACATACTCAGACACACATACAAACTGACATATCCCCCTTCCCCCCTTCATTCCAAAGCTTAACAAATCCCCCCTCCCTGCCCGAGCATTCACATCTACACATTTGTTGGAAATCCTGTCTCTTCCTTTTCCTTAAGACCAAACTATATATTTAAACCAAAAAAAAATGTCTGAGTCTGAAAAAGAAGTATTTGCCTCGCCGTCCTTAACTGTGGAAGTTGTCCCATTTTCTGAAGTGAAGTGTTAAAGTGCCTCTCTCCCCCGCTAATTCCTTTTCTTCTTGCCTATTTTCTATTATTCTTTTTTTAATTTCTTGAGGAATTGGGGGTCTATTTTGAGTTGAACTATATTTAAAAATCATATGTTTTGTTAAAAGAATAATGTGATTTAACAGTTGTTCTTCTCCTACATTGGATCTTTTTATCCCGATATGAATTTCTTGCCAATGTAGATTTTTTAATGCTGATAAAGAAAAAAGGTCACCGCAGTCCTTCCAAATATTTGCTACCTTTTCACAGGTAAAAAACAGATGCTCATAGGTTTCTTCGTGTTTATTGCAAAAGGAGCAAAGATTGCTCACTACATGTTTGAAAGTGTATAGATGCTTATTTGTATAAATTAAATTATATAACATTTTATATTGAAATTCCCTCAGCTTTCTGTCTATAGTGGATTTTCGGGGTCTTAAGAAAATTGTTCTCGTGTCATTTTCGACCATATTGTACGTACGTTCTAAGTTGCATGTAGCATAAGATTTTTCCGTTCTCATTTTTAACAATGTACTATAGATATATTTTGATGTTATGCCTTGCAAAGAGTGAGGGTTTCCGTTAATAATGAATTCTAAACTTAATTCAGTATCCTCACAAGGATGTTCATATATATTCAAAAGAGTTTTCCATGAGAATGGAATGCCTTCATATAACTGTTTTATTATATTTATTTCAATGTTGTTTAAACCCATTTTCTTAAATTCTGTGATAGATTTCAATTCACCTTTCTTATCAACAATATGATGTATTTTAAAAACATTTTTCAGAAATAAGTCTTCATGGAAACATATTTGCCCCTGAATGCGGATACATCTATTATTGTAAATAATTTGATTTCTTTTTGAAATTTCGTTCTTAAGCAAAAAGGCTTTTGTCCCCAGCCAAGCCTCCAGCATGCTACGGTAAAAATCTGGTAATGACAGTGCAAGTAAATCTGGCGATACATTACTGAAAAAAATCAAGAGGCCGCCATATTTTCTAGTCATGTATTTAAAATAACGTTTCCAAATCATATTTGAATCTCCTGTTATAAGTCTTTTCATCCACATGATTCTTTGTGTTCGAATAAATAATTGAAAATCTGTCAATTTAAGACCTCCCTTATCGTAATCTAAAAACATAGTACTCCTTTTGATTTTATCTTTTCCATTCCATAAAAAATCAAATATTAACACTTCAATTTCACGGAATGCCCACGGCGGTACAGGTGTGAGTGATGATACATATACTAATTTTGATAAAACAAAAGTCTTAATTAGTTGAATTTTCCCCATCAAAGTCAAATCTCTTTGTTTCCACCACATAAGCAGCTTTTTAATTTTACTTAAGATTTCTTTGTAATTGATTTTTTCCTGGCTTTCCACGTCTAACGTAAACTGTATACCTAATATCTTTACAATGTTTACTATCTTACCAAATGGAACTATTACATCTTTATCCGCGTTAGGACCCAACAATAATACAAAGGTTTTGTCTCTATTCATCTTCAATCCAGACATATCTGCAAAACTAGTAAACAATGAGTTTAGTCTATTAAAAGATTCAATATCTTGAACAAACAACGACATGTCATCTGCATAAAGAATTTGTTTAACGTGAATATCATCAAAGGGAATCCCATGAATAGCCGAGTCGCTGCGGATTGCGCGAGCAAGAATCTCAATGCAAAGTAAAAATAAATATGCAGACAAAGGATCACCTTGTCTTACACCTTTCTGAATAGAAAAATATCCAGTTGATACGTGTCCATTGAAAACACAACTTTGAGCCTTATTATAAATTATTTTCACCCATTTACAAAATATCGGTCCAAAACCAAAGGCTACTAAGACCTTTTGTAAAAACATGTGTGAAACCGAGTCAAACGCTTTTTCAAAATCTATCGCTAACAAATAAGCAGGTATTTTATTTTGAGTTGTATGAAAGATCATGTCGTCAATTAACCGAATAGCTTCACCTATATTTCTTCCCTTTAGATATCCCACCTGATCAATCCAAATAACTTCTGGTAATACTTTTTAAATTCTTGTTGAAAGAGCTTTTGTTAAAATCTTGTAGTCCACATTAAGTAAGGAAATGGGTCTGTAGTTTTTAATTTGTAACGGATCTTTGCCTTCTTTATGAATTAAAGTAATTACTGCCTGTTTTTGTGAGTGGGAGAGTTCTCCCTCACAAAAGGATTCATTCAAAGCATCGACCACTACGTCTCCTATTACCGGCCAAAATAATGAATAAAATTCAACACTTAAACCATCGTTACCTGGTGTTTTGTTAAATTTCATTTCTTTCAAAACTGCCATACATTCCCTCTCTGTAACTTTCCCTTCACAAATATCCTTAGAGTCTGGATTTAGTTTGGGTAGATTTGTGAAAAAAGCATCACTAGAATTGGAATCTACCGTGGAATGCGCATATAGTTTGCTATAAAACTTGTGTATTTCTTTAATTATATCTCTCTGATCAAAACTTATTTTCTCTTCATTTATCATTAGTTTTCTGATTACTGTTTTTCTCTTATTTGATTCCATCAATTGGGTAAAGTAATTAGTATTTGTTTCTCCTCTTTCAAAGTACGATGCTCTAGAACGAATTTTAAGTCCTTCATTAATATAATCATAGCATGCTTTTAATTCTCTTCGTTTCAGTTCTAAAGATGCAATCTTCTCATTATCTACTGCTTTCAAAAGATCTTCTTCAAGGGAGAGTATTTCTATTTCTAGATTCCCAATTTTTTCCTTTCTGAGCTTTGCTTTTTCTTTTGAATATTTTCTGATAAAACTGTTTATTTTCATTTTCAAAAAATCCCATAAAACTCTTTTACTTTCTATTTCTGTTTTATAGTCCTCTTTCAGTTCAATGATAGCGGTTTTCATTAACACGATGAACTTTTCATCTTTACATAAACTATTATTAAATTTCCAATAAGATCCCTTGAATTTGATATCATTCGAAGGTAAATTAAGAAAGTTTAGTTGTACAGCTGAATGGTCAGGAGCTATAGATGATATTATATTGCATTTTGATATTATTTCATCTAGTTTTTCGGATACAAACCAATAATCAAGTCGACTTTGCATAAAAGGATTGATTTGTCTATACGTAAATTGTTTTTTCATTCCATTTCGCACTCTCCAAATATCAATCAAATTTAATCTATCCACAAAATTTTCAAAGAGTCTACCAAATTTTGAGAGAACCTTTCGTTTACCAGTTCCCATGTAATCCAGGTTAAAATTGCTGATCATGTTGAAATCACCTCCTATTATTAGCTGATTATTTTTTCCATTAACCGTTGTAAGGGCTTTTTCAAACTCGAGTAAAAAATTAATTTGTTCTAATTCCTTCGAACGAACTGGGAAATATACATTGGCTATTGTAAGCCTTAACCCTTGTATAATGCACTCCATTATAATAAACCTACCATTATCATCTGCAATTACATTAATGACTTGAATATCTAGTTTAGAATCAAACAAAATAAGAACCCCTTTACTATGACTTGTCCCATGACTAAAATACGAACTACCATTCCATAGTGCCTTCCATTCGTTTTCTACTTCGTTGGTGCTATACGTTTCCTGTAAAAACACTATATCCGACCGTTTATCTTTACACCACATCAATATTTTCTGTCTCTTTAATTTTTCTCGAATTCCCTTAACGTTTAGAGAAAGGAAGTTACAAACAAAAGATGTACTTATATTATCCATTGATTTTTAAAAATATTTCTGCCCTTTTCGTAATCAAATTTAAACATTGAATATTTAGCGGAGGACGGCGAAGCAAAGTAATATATCTGTTTCAAGTGATACCTCATGATACGAGAACAAGTTACACATTTACCTAAAAGACTGCGATTCCCGCAAAAAAAAATGAGAGTAACCCCACCAACACACACACAACAGCATACCCAAACATAATATACATACAACATTACAATTGAAAAAAAAAAAAAAAATCCCTTCAAAAAACACAAAAAAACAACAACAACCAAACCTTAAAATTAAAAAAAAGAAAAAGAAAAAGAAAAACTACTCAAGAAAGTATTTATTTCCTGAGTAGTAGCTTTGCAAGACCTTCCCAAGCAAAGACTGCCCACAATTCACCCCCTCTTCCTTGAAATCACATAATCAAAGTAAGAACCCGCCAATGTCCAACATACCCATTCCTCTTTTCTTTAACCTGTCAGTATCCGAATTAATGGTATAAAACAACTTATTGTCACAGCTTCTACTCGACCTTTATAAACAAAGTTATGCTATCAATATATACAGACGAAAAAAAACAAAAAAAAAAACAACTCCATTGTCTGATTTGAAAGTACGAGTCAGATCGACTTTTAAGTTTTGTTAAAGAATAACCTCCATTTGATAATAGGCGTATGATTTATATATATATATTTTTTTTTTACCAATATAAATGTTTCTATACTTTTCAACGATACAACAGAAATGTACTCCTATTCGAAGGTTCAGTATTGAAGTTAATTCGTCAAACTATCAATGTCTATATTAAGAAGGCATAATATTTGTCAAGGGACTACCACCTTGAGTACCTAATGAGCACTTGTTATTCTTGAGTAATAATATTGTTAACATTCAAATACCTTTCTGCAGATAGACACGGCACGTATTAAATCGTAATACTCTTTGTCATACGATAAGTTCACTATGTGACTGGAAGAAAAAAAAGAAGAAAAAAAAACAATTTGGTCCAACAACTCATTCAAAGGTAGAATGCATGTGGCAATACTATAAAGACCTTGCCGTGTCAATTGACACGCCCTTCGTCTGACCATCGTGACCTTCGTCAACCCTAACCCACTTGTGCAACAACAAAACATTTCAAAAAAAACATGTGAACATTGTAACTGTAAACTCTTGCCACACAGGACAGTGTCAGAACTACAATGCACAGTTACAATGACAGTCAAGATGTGTTCTTAGGAAAAGTTAAATTTGGTCTAACAATTTATTCAAAGGTATAATACCACAAGTATGCTCGTGACAATACTATAGAGACCTTGATTGTTGTCTCGCTCAGTATATTAAGCCTATCATTACAGATTACGCTTTAATCTTGCTAACGCATTTAGGAATGTGTATTATTCTTAAATTAGTGAAGGAGAATATTACTCCATCTCTTCAATGTGTGCCTATCTAGAAAAAGGTCAGGCATGTATCACTTTTTAGAATTTAAGATTGAAAGGCATCCGCTTTATGTTCAAATTAACAATAAGCTTGGCATAATGTTAAAGAGCAAGACATACAATCAAGAATGTATCCTATTGCACTATTCGAAAATTCAGAAAATACCAAATTCCTCTTTTCTTTGATACGTCAGTATCTGGATCTAATAGGTATACACTTTAGTTTACTATCATGGATTTGTTTTTGTCTTGTTTTAAATAAACGTTTTAAAGACAAACAACTTAGAGTAATTGTCATAAGACATTCACCTATTGGTGATAAGCATACTGATCGAAAAACCTTTGTCTTTAACAATACCTTCATTGAGGAATGTGCCACTTTTCAAATGTCTTCGAATTATCAATGAGTGCATTTAGCATGTAATCAAACCGTCTTGATTATGACGGTCAAGTGACACGCCCAACGGCTGACCGACGTGACTTTCGTCAACCTTATAACCCACTTGTGCAACAACAAAACATTTCAAAAGAACATGTGAACATTACAACTCCAAACTCCTGTCATATAGGACAATGTCAGAATTACAATGCACAATTACAATGATAGTCAAGATGTGTTCTTAGGAAAAAAAAAATCAGTTTGGTTTAACAATTTATTGTACGTGACGATACTATAGCCTAAAGACCTTGCCGTGTCAAGTGACACGCCCTACGACTGACCGTCGTGACCTTCGTCAACCTTAACACACTTGTGCAACAACAAAACATTTCAAAAGGAAAACATGTGAACATTACGATTTTAAACTTATGTCCTATAGGACAATGTCAGAATTTTAATGCACAATTACAATGATAGCCACAAGCATGCACGTGGCAATACTAAAAAGACTTTGAGTGTTGTCTAGAAAAAGATCAGGCGTGTATCGCTTTTGGAATTTAAGATTGAAAGGCATCCACTTTATGTCCAAACATCAAGTTTGGCACGATGGTAAAGAGCAAGACATGCAATCGAGAATGTAACCTGTTGCACCCTTCGAATATTAAGACAATACCGAATTCCTCTTTTCTTTGATATATGTCAGTATCCAAATCTAATGGGCGTACACTTGAGCTTACTATCACGGATTTTTTTCTTCCTTTAAATAAATAAAACAACTTGCAATTGTTGTCATAAGACATTCACCCATTGGGATAAGCATACTGATAAAAAAACAACAACTCATGTCTTCAACAATACATTCAGTGAGAAATGTGCCCCTGTTCAAATGTCTTTGAATTTTAAATGAGTGCATTGATCATGTAATCAAACCGTCTTGATTATGACGGTCAAGTGACACGCCCAACGGCTGACCGTCGTGACCTTCGTCAACATTAACCACTTGTGCAACAACAAAACATTTCAAAAGAACATGCGAACATTATAATTTTAAAATCTTGTCATTTAGGAAAATGTCAGAATTACAATGCACAATTAGCATAGTCAAGATGTGTCCTTAGGAAAAGTTCAATTTGGTTTAACAATTTATTTAAAGGTATAATAGCTAATAACACAAGAATGCAAGTCGCATTACTATGTAGACATTAAGTATTGTCTCGCTCAGTACATTACGCCTATCAGTACAGTTTTACGCTTTAATCACTCTAATACATTAAGAAAAGTGTATTATTCTTAAATTAGTGAGGGACAGTATTGTTACTCCATCTCTCCAAAGTAAACCTAACTAGAAAAAGGTCAATCGTGTATCACTTTTGGAATTTGGGAATTTGAAAGGCATCCACTTAATGTCCAAACAACAAGCTTGGCACAGTGGTAACGAGCGAGACCTGCACTTAAAATTGCAACTTACTTCGTCAACCTTAACCCACTTGTGCAACAACAAAACATTTCAAAAGAACCTGTGAATTTTATGGTTTGAGTCTCTTGACATATAGGATAATGACATAATTATAATCCAAAATAAGCATAGTCAAGATGTGTCCTTAAGAAAAGTTCAAGTCGGTTTTTCTTACAACTCATTCAAGGTTCATTTAATGCTCTTTTCTTCCTTTTAATCTTCTTTTCCTGTTACAATAATATATTCCACACAAAAAGTATCCTTTCGTTCTTGTTGTTATTATTATGTTATCATGATGGGTATCAACATTCTATTTTTCATATAACATGTGTGTGTCCTATGTTTTGATGAAATTAATCAGGATTCATTTCTGTTTTTTTTTTCCTTTTTTCTTCTTTCCCCATTTTTTTTTGCTTTTTTGCTTTCACTTACTTTATCTTCTTCCTAAAATAAAATAGGCTTAAATACAAGTGATTAAACATAAACAATGCCAATTCATTTCATTCAATTTAGTGGCATTACAAATAAAATCTCGCAACGGCCTATATTTTCGCTGAAGCAAATCGACCCTTACACATAAACATGCACATGGATACACATTCATATTTTGAGAAAGCCTTTCCTATATTTGATGAAAACAATTTTTTTTCTTTCTTTCTCAAATATACACAACAAAAAAAGCAATTTTCATACCATGATTGCAGCATTTCCGCTTTCGTAGACATCATTATTGGTTGTGTCTTTATTGTCAATGAAGGCGATCTGGATAGATTTCCAATGTACTTAGGTCAGCTAGTCGTTCCAACAATACTTGTGCTGATGGTTTCTTACTTTCTTCCCATACTGGTAGTTGCTTTCATTTCTCCTTTCTCCTCTCCTTCTCTTCCCTTATAATAATATCCAAATCTTGTCGGTGCAATATCATCGTTTCTCAACCACAAAGAGTATGTTGCCATAATAAACATTTTTAAATTATATCTTGTAGCTTTTAGAATATTGGTTTCTTCTGCTCCTGATGATCATAACGACATAATTATCACAATCTCATTTTCTCCTACTGACGCCCTACTTCTCTCCTACTGATGACCCCTGTATATCCGTCTCCATCGCTAGTGACGTCGGTACTCCTGCCACGGGCATTCCTTTCCTGTGCATCTCTCCTGTAGTCTTCTTCGGGGTGGATTGGTCCCGGGTCCCCTGTGTTACCTCGTTTTTCTCGAATTCGTCCACAAACCTTGGCTGGTCTTTCATCGGCATTCACACATGGTCAATATAAAGCTTTGTTGGCTCTGTTCTTGAAAAGTAAGCGAGTTTCCCCGCATTCCTCGCTGTCTTTAACGCTGCAATTTGGCTCTGCCGGATCAATCTCACCCTTTTCGAAAGGTCGTCCGTGATGAATATCTTCGTTCCTTTTAATAGTTTAGCTCTTCGTTGAATCACTACCTTGTCTTTATAGCGAAGGTAACGGGCTTTTATTGGCTTTGGCGATGATGAGGGTCCGCTCCGAACACGATGTATTCGCTGATACTCAATCTTATGTACTTCGTGTTCCGTAAATTGCAGTTTCGTAATCATAAATTCTTTCATGACTTTTTCAACGTTTTCCCTCTCTCCTTCCTTTTGTATCTTTTCTGGTATGTTGAGGAACACCAAATTCTCTCTTGCTGCATACGTTTCAACTCTGTCCAGTTCTTCCTTATACTCTTTCTCAGTAGTATTCATTTCTTCCTTCATTTTTTTCATTTCCTTTTTCAGGTCCGCGATATCTTTAGAGTTGTATTCAACGGTGTTCACTATCTCTGCAAACTGTTCGCGAATTTGTTTCACTTCATTCATTATATTCCTTTCCAGTTCCGCAAAACTTGTTCCAAATTTTTCTTGAAGTTTCCTGGTTTGCTCGTCATTCATTTGCTGGATGACTGGTATAAGGCTTGAAACCTCAGAAGAGACGGGGCTAGTCGGAGTCGTTGAAGGGCGGGGTCGCTTGCCGCCACCAGAAGCCATATTTCTGGTGTCTCGGTTGGCTGGCATGAGTTTCTTACGGTGAAATGTTCCTTGTTCAAAATACACGTGGGTGAATTGTGGGCGAGCAGCTTGCGCGAGGTGTGTCTTCACTCGACGAAGGTCATATCGAATTATGAGAGAAAGAAGACGATTCGTTGTTCCGTTCTCGGTTCTTAATCATTGTCTGAATTCAGTTTCCCCCCTCCGCGCAAATCGCGGAAGCTTTGATGTTTCATTGAATTATTAGAGAAAGAAGATGAATTGTTGTACCATTCTCGACTCTTATTCCTTGTCTGAATTCATTTTTCCTCCTCCCGCGCGAAGCGCGGAAGCTTTGACCTTTCATAGTTTAATGAAATTATTAGAGAAAGAAGATAATTCGTTGTTCCATTCTCGACCCTCAATCCTTCTCTGAATTCAGATTACCCCCTCCAGCGCAAAGCGCAGAAGCTTAACGTTTCATTAAATTATGAGAGAAAAAAGACGATTCGTTGTACCGTTCTCGATTCTTAATCATTGTCTCAATTCAGTTTCTATACCCCCTCCCGCGCGAAGCGCGGAAGCTTTGACGTTTCATTAAATCATTTAAGAAAGAGTACCGTTCTCGACTCTTAATCCTTGTCTGAATTGAGTTTCCATACCCCCTGCCGCGCGAAGCGCGGAAGCTTTGACGTTTCATTAAATCATTAGAGAAAGAGTACCGTTCTTGACTCTTAATCCTTGTCTGAATTGAGTTCCCCCCCCCCTCTCGCGCGAAGCGCGGAAGCTTAGACGTTTCATTAAATTATTAGAGAAAGAAGACGATTCGTTGTACCGTTCTCGATTCTTAATCATTGTCTGAATTCAGTTTCCCCCCTCCGCGCGAAGCGCAGAAGCTTAACGTTTCATTAAACTATTAGAGAAAGAAGACGATTAGTTGTATCGTTTTCGATTCTTAATCATTGTCTGAATTCAGTTTCCATACCCCCTCCCGCGCGAAGCGCGGAAGCTTTGACGTTTCATTAAATCAATAGAGAAAGAATACCGTTCTCGACTCTTAATCCTTGTCTGAATTGAGTCCCCCCTCTTCCCTCTCCCGCGCGAAGCGCGGAAGCTTTGACATTTCATTAAATCATTAGAGAAAGAGTACCGTTCTCGACTCTTAATCCTTGTCTGAATTGAGTTCCCCCCCCCCTCTCTCGCGCGAAGCGCAGAAGCTTTGACGTTTCATTAAATTATTAGAGAAAGAAGACGATTCGTTGTTCCGTTCTCGGTTCTTAATCATTGTCTGAATTCAGTTTCCCCCCTCCGCGCAAATCGCGGAAGCTTTGATGTTTCATTGAATTATTAGAGAAAGAAGATGAATTGTTGTACCGTTCTTGACTCTTAATCCTTGTCTGAATTGAGTTCCCCCCGCCCTCTCTCGCGCGAAGCGCGGAAGCTTAGACGTTTCATTAAATTATTAGAGAAAGAAGACGATTCGTTGTACCGTTCTCGATTCTTAATCATTGTCTGAATTCAGTTTCCATACCCCCTCCCGCGCGTAGCGCGGAAGCTTTGACGTTTCATTAAATCATTAGAGAAAGAGTACCGTTCTTGACTCTTAATCCTTGTCTGAATTGAGTTCCCCCCCCCACCCTCTCTCGCGCGAAGCGCGGAAGCTTTGACGTTTCATTAAATTATTAGAGAAAGAAGACGATTCGTTGTACCGTTCTCGACTCTTATTCCTTGTCTGAATTCAGTTTTCCCCCTCCCGCGCGAAGCGCTGAAGCATTGACCTTTCATAGTTTAATGAAATTATTAGAGAAAGAAGATAATTCGTTGTTCCATTCTCGACCCTCAATCCTTTTCTGAATTCAAATTACCCCCTCCAGCACAAAGCGCAGAAGCTTAACGTTTCATTAAATTATTAGAGAAAGAAGACGATTCGTTGTACCGTTCTCGATTCTTAATCATTGTCTGAATTCAGTTTCCATACCACCTCCCGCGCGTAGCGCGGAAGCTTTGACGTTTTATTAAATCATTAGAGAAAGAGTACCGTTCTTGACTCTTAATCCTTGTCTGAATTGAGTTTCCCCCCCCCCCACCCTCTCTCGCGCGAAGCGCGGAAGCTTTGACGTTTCATTAAATTATTAGAGAAAGAAGATGAATTGTTGTACCATTCTCAACTCTTATTCCTTGTCTGAATTCAGTTTTCCTCCTCCCGCGCGAAGCGCGGAAGCTTTGACCTTTCATAGTTTAATGAAATTATTAGAGAAAGAAGATAATTCGTTGTTCCATTCTCGACCCTCAATCCTTCTCTGAATTCAGATTACCCCCTCCAGCGCAAAGCGCAGAAGCTTAACGTTTCATTAAATTATTAGAGAAAGAAGACGATTCGTTGTATTATTCTTAATCATTGTCTCAATTCAGTTTCTATACCCCCTCCCGCGCGAAGCGCGGAAGCTTTGACGTTTCATTAAATCATTAAAGAAAGAGTACCGTTCTCGACTCTTAATCCTTGTCTGAATTGAGTTTCCATACCCCCTGTCGCGCGAAGCGCGGAAGCTTTGACGTTTCATTAAATCATTAGAGAAAGAGTACCGTTCTTGACTCTTAATCCTTGTCTGAATTGAGTCCCCCCCCCCTCTCTCGCGCGAAGCGCGGAAGCTTAGACGTTTCATTAAATTATTAGAGAAAGAAGACGATTCGTTGTACCGTTCTCGATTCTTAATCATTGTCTGAATTCAGTTTTTCCCCTCCCGCGCGAAGCGCTGAAGCATTGACCTTTCATAGTTTAATGAAATTATTAGAGAAAGAAGATAATTCGTTGTTCCATTCTCGACCCTCAATCCTTTTCTGAATTCAAATTACCCCCTCCAGCACAAAGCGCAGAAGCTTAACGTTTCATTAAATTATTAGAGAAAGAAGACGATTCGTTGTACGGTTCTCGATTCTTAATCATTGTCTGAATTCAGTTTCCATACCACCTCCCGCGCGTAGCGCGGAAGCTTTGACGTTTTATTAAATCATTAGAGAAAGAGTACCGTTCTTGACTCTTAATCCTTGTCTGAATTGAGTTTCCCCCCCCCCACCCTCTCTCGCGCGAAGCGCGGAAGCTTTGACGTTTCATTAAATTATTAGAGAAAGAAGATGAATTGTTGTACCATTCTCAACTCTTATTCCTTGTCTGAATTCAGTTTTCCTCCTCCCGCGCGAAGCGCGGAAGCTTTGACCTTTCATAGTTTAATGAAATTATTAGAGAAAGAAGATAATTCGTTGTTCCATTCTCGACCCTCAATCCTTCTCTGAATTCAGATTACCCCCTCCAGCGCAAAGCGCAGAAGCTTAACGTTTCATTAAATTATGAGAGAAAAAAGACGATTCGTTGTATTATTCTTAATCATTGTCTCAATTCAGTTTCTATACCCCCTCCCGCGCGAAGCGCGGAAGCTTTGACGTTTCATTAAATCATTAAAGAAAGAGTACCGTTCTCGACTCTTAATCCTTGTCTGAATTGAGTTTCCATACCCCCTGTCGCGCGAAGCGCGGAAGCTTTGACGTTTCATTAAATCATTAGAGAAAGAGTACCGTTCTTGACTCTTAATCATTGTCTGAATTGAGTTCCCCCCCCCCCTCTCTCGCGCGAAGCGCGGACGCATAGACGTTTCATTAAATTATTAGAGAAAGAAGACGATTCGTTGTACCGTTCTCGATTCTTAATCATTGTCTGAATTCAGTTTCCCCCCTCCGCGCGAAGCGCAGAAGCTTAACGTTTCATTAAATTATTAGAGAAAGAAGACGATTAGTTGTATCGTTCTCGATTCTTAATCATTGTCTGAATTCAGTTTCCATACCCCCTCCCGCGCGAAGCGCGGAAGCTTTGACGTTTCATTAAATCAATAGAGAAAGAATACCGTTCTCGACTCTTAATCCTTGTCTGAATTGAGTCCCCCCCCTTCCCTCTGCCGCGCGAAGCGCGGAAGCTTTGACATTTCATTAAATCATTAGAGAAAGAGTACCGTTCTCGACTCTTAATCCTTGTCTGAATTGAGTTTCCATACCCCCTGCGGAAGCTTTGACGTTTAATTAAATCATTAGAGAAAGAGTACCGTTCTTGACTCTTAATCCTTGTCTAAATTGAGTTCCCCCCCCCTCTCTCGCGCGAAGCGCGGAAGCTTAGACGTTTCATTAAATTATTAGAGAAAGAAGACGATTCGTTGTACCGTTCTCGATTCTTAATCATTGTCTGAATTCAGTTTCCCCCCTCCGCGCGAAGCGCAGAAGCTTAACGTTTCATTAAACTATTAGAGAAAGAAGACGATTAGTTGTATCGTTTTCGATTCTTAATCATTGTCTGAATTCAGTTTCCATACCCCCTCCCGCGCGAAGCGCGGAAGCTTTGACGTTTCATTAAATCAATAGAGAAAGAATACCGTTCTCGACTCTTAATCCTTGTCTGAATTGAGTCCCCCCTCTTCCCTCTCCCGCACGAAGCGCGGAAGCTTTGACATTTCATTAAATCATTAGAGAAAGAGTACCGTTCTCGACTCTTAATCCTTGTCTGAATTGAGTTCCCCCCCCCTCTCTCGCGCGAAGCGCAGAAGCTTTGACGTTTCATTAAATTATTAGAGAAAGAAGACGATTCGTTGTTCCGTTCTCGGTTCTTAATCATTGTCTGAATTCAGTTTCCCCCCTCCGCGCAAATCGCGGAAGCTTTGATGTTTCATTGAATTATTAGAGAAAGAAGATGAATTGTTGTACCGTTCTTGACTCTTAATCCTTGTCTGAATTGAGTTCCCCCCGCCCTCTCTCGCGCGAAGCACGGAAGCTTAGACGTTTCATTAAATTATTAGAGAAAGAAGACGATTCGTTGTACCGTTCTCGATTCTTAATCATTGTCTGAATTCAGTTTCCATACCCCCTCCCGCGCGTAGCGCGGAAGCTTTGTCGTTTCATTAAATCATTAGAGAAAGAGTACCGTTCTTGACTCTTAATCCTTGTCTGAATTGAGTTCCCCCCCCCACCCTCTCTCGCGCGAAGCGCGGAAGCTTTGACGTTTCATTAAATTATTAGAGAAAGAAGACGATTCGTTGTACCGTTCTCGACTCTTATTCCTTGTCTGAATTCAGTTTTCCCCCTCCCGCGCGAAGCGCTGAAGCATTGACCTTTCATAGTTTAATGAAATTATTAGAGAAAGAAGATAATTCGTTGTTCCATTCTCGACCCTCAATCCTTTTCTGAATTCAAATTACCCCCTCCAGCACAAAGCGCAGAAGCTTAACGTTTCATTAAATTATTAGAGAAAGAAGACGATTCGTTGTACCGTTCTCGATTCTTAATCATTGTCTGAATTCAGTTTCCATACCACCTCCCGCGCGTAGCGCGGAAGCTTTGACGTTTTATTAAATCATTAGAGAAAGAGTACCGTTCTTGACTCTTAATCCTTGTCTGAATTGAGTTTCCCCCCCCCACCCTCTCTCGCGCGAAGCGCGGAAGCTTTGACGTTTCATTAAATTATTAGAGAAAGAAGATGAATTGTTGTACCATTCTCGACTCTTATTCTTTGTCTGAATTCAGTTTTCCTCCTCCCGCGCGAAGCGCGGAAGCTTTGACCTTTCATAGTTTAATGAAATTATTAGAGAAAGAAGATAATTCGTTGTTCCATTCTCGACCCTCAATCCTTCTCTGAATTCAGATTACCCCCTCCAGCGCAAAGCGCAGAAGCTTAACGTTTCATTAAATTATGAGAGAAAAAAGACGATTCGTTGTATTATTCTTAATCATTGTCTCAATTCAGTTTCTATACCCCCTCCCGCGCGAAGCGCGGAAGCTTTGACGTTTCATTAAATCATTAAAGAAAGAGTACCGTTCTCGACTCTTAATCCTTGTCTAAATTGAGTTTCCATACCCCCTGTCGCGCGAAGCGCGGAAGCTTTGACGTTTCATTAAATCATTAGAGAAAGAGTACCGTTCTTGACTCTTAATCATTGTCTGAATTGAGTTCCCCCCCCCTCTCTCGCGCGAAGCGCGGACGCATAGACGTTTCATTAAATTATTAGAGAAAGAAGACGATTCGTTGTACCGTTCTCGATTCTTAATCCTTGTCTGAATTGAGTTCCCCCCGCCCTCTCTCGCGCGAAGCGCGGAAGCTTAGACGTTTCATTAAATTATTAGAGAAAGAAGACGATTCGTTGTACCGTTCTCGATTCTTAATCATTGTCTGAATTCAGTTTCCATACCCCCTCCCGCGCGTAGCGCGGAAGCTTTGTCGTTTCATTAAATCATTAGAGAAAGAGTACCGTTCTTGACTCTTAATCCTTGTCTGAATTGAGTTCCCCCCCCCACCCTCTCTCGCGCGAAGCGCGGAAGCTTTGACGTTTCATTAAATTATTAGAGAAAGAAGACGATTCGTTGTACCGTTCTCGACTCTTATTCCTTGTCTGAATTCAGTTTTCCCCCTCCCGCGCGAAGCGCTGAAGCATTGACCTTTCATAGTTTAATGAAATTATTAGAGAAAGAAGATAATTCGTTGTTCCATTCTCGACCCTCAATCCTTTTCTGAATTCAAATTACCCCCTCCAGCACAAAGCGCAGAAGCTTAACGTTTCATTAAATTATTAGAGAAAGAAGACGATTCGTTGTACCGTTCTCGATTCTTAATCATTGTCTGAATTCAGTTTCCATACCACCTCCCGCGCGTAGCGCGGAAGCTTTGACGTTTTATTAAATCATTAGAGAAAGAGTACCGTTCTTGACTCTTAATCCTTGTCTGAATTGAGTTTCCCCCCCCCACCCTCTCTCGCGCGAAGCGCGGAAGCTTTGACGTTTCATTAAATTATTAGAGAAAGAAGATGAATTGTTGTACCATTCTCGACTCTTATTCCTTGTCTGAATTCAGTTTTCCTCCTCCCGCGCGAAGCGCGGAAGCTTTGACCTTTCATAGTTTAATGAAATTATTAGAGAAAGAAGATAATTCGTTGTTCCATTCTCGACCCTCAATCCTTCTCTGAATTCAGATTACCCCCTCCAGCGCAAAGCGCAGAAGCTTAACGTTTCATTAAATTATGAGAGAAAAAAGACGATTCGTTGTATTATTCTTAATCATTGTCTCAATTCAGTTTCTATACCCCCTCCCGCGCGAAGCGCGGAAGCTTTGACGTTTCATTAAATCATTAAAGAAAGAGTACCGTTCTCGACTCTTAATCCTTGTCTAAATTGAGTTTCCATACCCCCTGTCGCGCGAAGCGCGGAAGCTTTGACGTTTCATTAAATCATTAGAGAAAGAGTACCGTTCTTGACTCTTAATCATTGTCTGAATTGAGTTCCCCCCCCCCCTCTCTCGCGCGAAGCGCGGACGCATAGACGTTTCATTAAATTATTAGAGAAAGAAGACGATTCGTTGTACCGTTCTCGATTCTTAATCATTGTCTGAATTCAGTTTCCCCCCTCCGCGCGAAGCGCAGAAGCTTAACGTTTCATTTAATTATTAGAGAAAGAAGACGATTAGTTGTATCGTTCTCGATTCTTAATCATTGTCTGAATTCAGTTTCCATACCCCCTCCCGCGCGAAGCGCGGAAGCTTTGACGTTTCATTAAATCAATAGAGAAAGAATACCGTTCTCGACTCTTAATCCTTGTCTGAATTGAGTCCCCCCCCTTCCCTCTGCCGCGCGAAGCGCGGAAGCTTTGACATTTCATTAAATCATTAGAGAAAGAGTACCGTTCTCGACTCTTAATCCTTGTCTGAATTGAGTTCCCCCCCCCTCTCTCGCGCGAAGCGCAGAAGCTTTGACGTTTCATTAAATTATTAGAGAAAGAAGACGATTCGTTGTTCCGTTCTCGGTTCTTAATCATTGTCTGAATTCAGTTTCCCCCCTCCGCGCAAATCGCGGGAGCTTTGATGTTTCATTGAATTATTAGAGAAAGAAGATGAATTGTTGTACCGTTCTTGACTCTTAATCCTTGTCTGAATTGAGTTCCCCCCGCCCTCTCTCGCGCGAAGCGCGGAAGCTTAGACGTTTCATTAAATTATTAGAGAAAGAAGACGATTCGTTGTACCGTTCTCGATTCTTAATCATTGTCTGAATTCAGTTTCCATACCCCCTCCCGCGCGAAGCGGGGAAGCTTTGACGTTTTATTAAATCATTAGAGAAAGAGTACCGTTCTTGACTCTTAATCCTTGTCTGAATTGAGTTTTCCCCCCCACCCTCTCTCGCGCGAAGCGCGAAAGCTTTGACGTTTCATTAAATTATTAGAGAAAGAAGACGATTCGTTGTACCGTTCTCGACTCTTATTCCTTGTCTGAATTCAGTTTTCCCCCTCCCGCGCCAAGCGCTGAAGCATTGACCTTTCATAGTTTAATGAAATTATTAGAGAAAGAAGATAATTCGTTGTTCCATTCTCGACCCTCAATCCTTCTCTGAATTCAAATTACCCCCTCCAGCACAAAGCGCAGAAGCTTAACGTTTCATTAAATTATTAGAGAATGAAGACGATTTGTTTCACCATTCTCGATTCTTAATCATTGTCTGAATTTAGTTTCCATACCCCCTCCCGCGCGAAGCGCGGAAGCTTTGACGTTTAATTAAATCATTAGAGAAAGAGTACCGTTCTTGACTCTTAATCCTTGTCTAAATTGAGTTCCCCCCCCCTCTCTCGCGCGAAGCGCGGAAGCTTAGACGTTTCATTAAATTATTAGAGAAAGAAGACGATTCGTTGTACCGTTCTCGATTCTTAATCATTGTCTGAATTCAGTTTCCCCCCTCCGCGCGAAGCGCAGAAGCTTAACGTTTCATTAAACTATTAGAGAAAGAAGACGATTAGTTGTATCGTTTTCGATTCTTAATCATTGTCTGAATTCAGTTTCCATACCCCCTCCCGCGCGAAGCGCGGAAGCTTTGACGTTTCATTAAATCAATAGAGAAAGAATACCGTTCTCGACTCTTAATCCTTGTCTGAATTGAGTCCCCCCTCTTCCCTCTCCCGCACGAAGCGCGGAAGCTTTGACATTTCATTAAATCATTAGAGAAAGAGTACCGTTCTCGACTCTTAATCCTTGTCTGAATTGAGTTCCCCCCCCCCTCTCTCGCGCGAAGCGCAGAAGCTTTGACGTTTCATTAAATTATTAGAGAAAGAAGACGATTCGTTGTTCCGTTCTCGGTTCTTAATCATTGTCTGAATTCAGTTTCCCCCCTCCGCGCAAATCGCGGAAGCTTTGATGTTTCATTGAATTATTAGAGAAAGAAGATGAATTGTTGTACCGTTCTTGACTCTTAATCCTTGTCTGAATTGAGTTCCCCCCGCCCTCTCTCGCGCGAAGCACGGAAGCTTAGACGTTTCATTAAATTATTAGAGAAAGAAGACGATTCGTTGTACCGTTCTCGATTCTTAATCATTGTCTGAATTCAGTTTCCATACCCCCTCCCGCGCGTAGCGCGGAAGCTTTGTCGTTTCATTAAATCATTAGAGAAAGAGTACCGTTCTTGACTCTTAATCCTTGTCTGAATTGAGTTCCCCCCCCCACCCTCTCTCGCGCGAAGCGCGGAAGCTTTGACGTTTCATTAAATTATTAGAGAAAGAAGACGATTCGTTGTACCGTTCTCGACTCTTATTCCTTGTCTGAATTCAGTTTTCCCCCTCCCGCGCGAAGCGCTGAAGCATTGACCTTTCATAGTTTAATGAAATTATTAGAGAAAGAAGATAATTCGTTGTTCCATTCTCGACCCTCAATCCTTTTCTGAATTCAAATTACCCCCTCCAGCACAAAGCGCAGAAGCTTAACGTTTCATTAAATTATTAGAGAAAGAAGACGATTCGTTGTACCGTTCTCGATTCTTAATCATTGTCTGAATTCAGTTTCCATACCACCTCCCGCGCGTAGCGCGGAAGCTTTGACGTTTTATTAAATCATTAGAGAAAGAGTACCGTTCTTGACTCTTAATCCTTGTCTGAATTGAGTTTCCCCCCCCACCCTCTCTCGCGCGAAGCGCGGAAGCTTTGACGTTTCATTAAATTATTAGAGAAAGAAGATGAATTGTTGTACCATTCTCGACTCTTATTCCTTGTCTGAATTCAGTTTTCCTCCTCCCGCGCGAAGCGCGGAAGCTTTGACCTTTCATAGTTTAATGAAATTATTAGAGAAAGAAGATAATTCGTTGTTCCATTCTCGACCCTCAATCCTTCTCTGAATTCAGATTACCCCCTCCAGCGCAAAGCGCAGAAGCTTAACGTTTCATTAAATTATGAGAGAAAAAAGACGATTCGTTGTATTATTCTTAATCATTGTCTCAATTCAGTTTCTATACCCCCTCCCGCGCGAAGCGCGGAAGCTTTGACGTTTCATTAAATCATTAAAGAAAGAGTACCGTTCTCGACTCTTAATCCTTGTCTAAATTGAGTTTCCATACCCCCTGTCGCGCGAAGCGCGGAAGCTTTGACGTTTCATTAAATCATTAGAGAAAGAGTACCGTTCTTGACTCTTAATCATTGTCTGAATTGAGTTCCCCCCCCCTCTCTCGCGCGAAGCGCGGACGCATAGACGTTTCATTAAATTATTAGAGAAAGAAGACGATTCGTTGTACCGTTCTCGATTCTTAATCCTTGTCTGAATTGAGTTCCCCCCGCCCTCTCTCGCGCGAAGCGCGGAAGCTTAGACGTTTCATTAAATTATTAGAGAAAGAAGACGATTCGTTGTACCGTTCTCGATTCTTAATCATTGTCTGAATTCAGTTTCCATACCCCCTCCCGCGCGTAGCGCGGAAGCTTTGTCGTTTCATTAAATCATTAGAGAAAGAGTACCGTTCTTGACTCTTAATCCTTGTCTGAATTGAGTTCCCCCCCCCACCCTCTCTCGCGCGAAGCGCGGAAGCTTTGACGTTTCATTAAATTATTAGAGAAAGAAGACGATTCGTTGTACCGTTCTCGACTCTTATTCCTTGTCTGAATTCAGTTTTCCCCCTCCCGCGCGAAGCGCTGAAGCATTGACCTTTCATAGTTTAATGAAATTATTAGAGAAAGAAGATAATTCGTTGTTCCATTCTCGACCCTCAATCCTTTTCTGAATTCAAATTACCCCCTCCAGCACAAAGCGCAGAAGCTTAACGTTTCATTAAATTATTAGAGAAAGAAGACGATTCGTTGTACCGTTCTCGATTCTTAATCATTGTCTGAATTCAGTTTCCATACCACCTCCCGCGCGTAGCGCGGAAGCTTTGACGTTTTATTAAATCATTAGAGAAAGAGTACCGTTCTTGACTCTTAATCCTTGTCTGAATTGAGTTTCCCCCCCCACCCTCTCTCGCGCGAAGCGCGGAAGCTTTGACGTTTCATTAAATTATTAGAGAAAGAAGATGAATTGTTGTACCATTCTCGACTCTTATTCCTTGTCTGAATTCAGTTTTCCTCCTCCCGCGCGAAGCGCGGAAGCTTTGACCTTTCATAGTTTAATGAAATTATTAGAGAAAGAAGATAATTCGTTGTTCCATTCTCGACCCTCAATCCTTCTCTGAATTCAGATTACCCCCTCCAGCGCAAAGCGCAGAAGCTTAACGTTTCATTAAATTATGAGAGAAAAAAGACGATTCGTTGTATTATTCTTAATCATTGTCTCAATTCAGTTTCTATACCCCCTCCCGCGCGAAGCGCGGAAGCTTTGACGTTTCATTAAATCATTAAAGAAAGAGTACCGTTCTCGACTCTTAATCCTTGTCTAAATTGAGTTTCCATACCCCCTGTCGCGCGAAGCGCGGAAGCTTTGACGTTTCATTAAATCATTAGAGAAAGAGTACCGTTCTTGACTCTTAATCATTGTCTGAATTGAGTTCCCCCCCCCCCTCTCTCGCGCGAAGCGCGGACGCATAGACGTTTCATTAAATTATTAGAGAAAGAAGACGATTCGTTGTACCGTTCTCGATTCTTAATCATTGTCTGAATTCAGTTTCCCCCCTCCGCGCGAAGCGCAGAAGCTTAACGTTTCATTTAATTATTAGAGAAAGAAGACGATTAGTTGTATCGTTCTCGATTCTTAATCATTGTCTGAATTCAGTTTCCATACCCCCTCCCGCGCGAAGCGCGGAAGCTTTGACGTTTCATTAAATCAATAGAGAAAGAATACCGTTCTCGACTCTTAATCCTTGTCTGAATTGAGTCCCCCCCCTTCCCTCTGCCGCGCGAAGCGCGGAAGCTTTGACATTTCATTAAATCATTAGAGAAAGAGTACCGTTCTCGACTCTTAATCCTTGTCTGAATTGAGTTCCCCCCCCCCTCTCTCGCGCGAAGCGCAGAAGCTTTGACGTTTCATTTAATTATTAGAGAAAGAAGACGATTCGTTGTTCCGTTCTCGGTTCTTAATCATTGTCTGAATTCAGTTTCCCCCCTCCGCGCAAATCGCGGGAGCTTTGATGTTTCATTGAATTATTAGAGAAAGAAGATGAATTGTTGTACCGTTCTTGACTCTTAATCCTTGTCTGAATTGAGTTCCCCCCGCCCTCTCTCGCGCGAAGCGCGGAAGCTTAGACGTTTCATTAAATTATTAGAGAAAGAAGACGATTCGTTGTACCGTTCTCGATTCTTAATCATTGTCTGAATTCAGTTTCCATACCCCCTCCCGCGCGAAGCGGGGAAGCTTTGACGTTTTATTAAATCATTAGAGAAAGAGTACCGTTCTTGACTCTTAATCCTTGTCTGAATTGAGTTTTCCCCCCCACCCTCTCTCGCGCGAAGCGCGAAAGCTTTGACGTTTCATTAAATTATTAGAGAAAGAAGACGATTCGTTGTACCGTTCTCGACTCTTATTCCTTGTCTGAATTCAGTTTTCCCCCTCCCGCGCCAAGCGCTGAAGCATTGACCTTTCATAGTTTAATGAAATTATTAGAGAAAGAAGATAATTCGTTGTTCCATTCTCGACCCTCAATCCTTCTCTGAATTCAAATTACCCCCTCCAGCACAAAGCGCAGAAGCTTAACGTTTCATTAAATTATTAGAGAATGAAGACGATTTGTTTCACCATTCTCGATTCTTAATCATTGTCTGAATTTAGTTTCCATACCCCCTCCCGCGCGAAGCGCGGAAGCTTTGACGTTTCATTAAACCAATAGAGAAAGAGTACAGTTCTCGACTCTTAATCCTTGTCTGAATTGAGTTCCCCCCCCCCTCTCTAGCGCGAAGCGCGGAAGCTTTGACGTTTCATTAAATTATTAGAGAAAGAAGACGATTCGTTGTACCGTTCTCGATTCTTAATCATTGTCTGAATTCAGTTTTCCCCCTCCGCGCGAAGCGCAGAAGCTTAACGTTTCATTAAATTATTAGAGAAAGAAGACGATTAGTTGTATCGTTCTCGATTCTTAATCATTGTCTGAATTCAGTTTCCATACCCCCTCCCGCGCGAACCGCGGAATCTTTGACGTTTCATTAAATCAATAGAAAAAGAATACCGTTCTCGACTCTTAATCCTTGTCTGAATTGAGTCCCCCCCCCTTCCCTCTCCCGCGCGAAGCGCGGAAGCTTTGACATTTCATTAAATCATTAGAGAAAGAGTACCGTTCTCGACTCTTAATCCTTGTCTGAATTGAGTTCCCCCCCCTCTCTCGCGCGAAGCGCAGAAGCTTAACGTTTCATTAAATTATTAGAGAATGAAGACGATTCGTTTCACCATTCTCGATTCTTAATCATTGTCTGAATTTAGTTTCCATACCCCCCCCCCCCTCTCTCGCGCGAAGCGCGGAAGCTTTGACGTTTCATTAAATTATTAGAGAAAGAAGACGATTCGTTGAACCGTTCTCGATTCTTAATCATTGTCTGAATTCTGTTTTCCCCCTCCGCGCGAAGCGCAGAAGCTTAACGTTTCATTAAATTATTAGAGAAAGAAGACGATTAGTTGTTCCGTTCTCGGTTCTTAATCATTGTCTGAATTCAGTTTCCCCCCTCCGCGCAAATCGCGGAAGCTTTGATGTTTCATTGAATTATTAGAGAAAGAAGATGAATTGTTGTACCATTCTCGACTCTTATTCCTTGTCTGAATTCAGTTTTCCTCCTCCCGCGCGAAGCGCGGAAGCTTTGACCTTTCATAGTTTAATGAAATTATTAGAGAAAGAAGATAATTCGTTGTTCCATTCTCGACCCTCAATCCTTCTCTGAATTCAGATTACCCCCTCTAGCGCAAAGCGCAGAAGCTTAACGTTTCATTAAATTATGAGAGAAAAAAGACGATTCGTTGTACCGTTCTCGATTCTTAATCATTGTCTCAATTCAGTTTCTATACCCCCTCCCGCTCGAAGCGCGGAAGCTTTGACGTTTCATTAAATCATTAAAGAAAGAGTACCGTTCTCGACTCTTAATCCTTGTCTGAATTGAGTTTCCATACCCCCTGCCGCGCGAAGCGCGGAAGCTTTGACGTTTCATTAAATCATTAGAGAAAGAGTACCGTTCTGGACTCTTAATCCTTGTCTGAATTGAGTCCCCCCCCCCTCTCTCGCGCGAAGCGCGGAAGCTTAGACGTTTCATTAAATTATTAGAGAAAGAAGACGATTCGTTGTACCGTTCTCGATTCTTAATCATTGTCTGAATTCAGTTCCCCCCCCTCCGCGCGAAGCGCAGAAGCTTAACGTTTCATTAAATTATTAGAGAAAGAAGACGATTAGTTGTATCGTTCTCGATTCTTAATCATTGTCTGAATTCAGTTTCCATACCCCCTCCCGCGCGAAGCGCGGAAGATTTGACGTTTCATTAAATCAATATAGAAAGAGTACCGTTCTCGACTCTTAATCCTTGTCTGAATTGAGTCCCCCCCCCTTCCCTCTCCCGCGCGAAGCGCGGAAGCTTTGACATTTCATTAAATCATTAGAGAAAGAGTACCGTTCTCGACTCTTAATCCTTGTCTGAATTGAGTTCCCCCCCCCCTCTCTCGCGCGAAGCGCAGAAGCTTTGACGTTTCATTAAATTATTAGAGAAAGAAGACGATTCGTTGTTCCGTTCTCGGTTCTTAATCATTGTCTGAATTCAGTTTCCCCCCTCCGCGCAAATCGCGGAAGCTTTGATGTTTCATTGAATTATTAGAGAAAGAAGATGAATTGTTGTACCGTTCTTGACTCTTAATCCTTGTCTGAATTGAGTTCCCCCCCCTCTCTCTCACGCGAAGCGCGGAAGCTTAGACGTTTCATTAAATTATTAGAGAAAGAAGACGATTCGTTGTACCGTTCTCGATTCTTAATCATTGAGGCTGTTTACACCGGCAGAGATAGCGCGCGCTAGACCGCGCTATCTCTGCGGTTTGGAAGGTACAACGTCGTTTCGGTCCGCCCAACAGCGAGCCACGGCGAGCCAAAACGGCGTGCCACTGGAGCACCTCTTGGGGGTGGTCCACGAGAGAGAGCGCGGTCTTGCGCGCGCTAGAAAAAAGGGGGTGCTACGATAGACCGCGCTATCTCATTGCGGTGTGAACAGCCTCATTGTCTGAATTCAGTTTCCATACCCCCTCCCGCGCGTAGCGCGGAAGCTTTGACGTTTCATTAAATCATTAGAGAAAGAGTACCGTTCTCGACTCTTAATCCTTGTCTGAATTGAGTTCCCCCCCCCTCTCTCGCGCGAAGCGCAGAAGCTTTGACGTTTCATTAAATTATTAGAGAAAGAAGACGATTCGTTGTTCCGTTCTCGGTTCTTAATCATTGTCTGAATTCAGTTTCCCCCCTCCGCGCAAATCGCGGAAGCTTTGATGTTTCATTGAATTATTAGAGAAAGAAGATGAATTGTTGTACCGTTCTTGACTCTTAATCCTTGTCTGAATTGAGTTCCCCCCGCCCTCTCTCGCGCGAAGCGCGGAAGCTTAGACGTTTCATTAAATTATTAGAGAAAGAAGACGATTCGTTGTACCGTTCTCGATTCTTAATCATTGTCTGAATTCAGTTTCCATACCCCGCTCCCGCGCGAAGCGCGGAAGCTTTGACGTTTTATTAAATCATTAGAGAAAGAGTACCGTTCTTGACTCTTAATCCTTGTCTGAATTGAGTTTTCCCCCCACCCTCTCTCGCGCGAAGCGCGAAAGCTTTGACGTTTCATTAAATTATTAGAGAAAGAAGACGATTCGTTGTACCGTTCTCGACTCTTATTCCTTGTCTGAATTCAGTTTTCCCCCTCCCGCGCCAAGCGCTGAAGCATTGACGTTTCATAGTTTAATGAAATTATTAGAGAAAGAAGATAATTCGTTGTTCCATTCTCGACCCTCAATCCTTCTCTGAATTCAAATTACCCCCTCCAGCACAAAGCGCAGAAGCTTAACGTTTCATTAAATTATTAGAGAATGAAGACGATTTGTTTCACCATTCTCGATTCTTAATCATTGTCTGAATTTAGTTTCCATACCCCCTCCCGCGCGAAGCGCGGAAGCTTTGACGTTTCATTAAACCAATAGAGAAAGAGTACAGTTCTCGACTCTTAATCCTTGTCTGAATTGAGTTCCCCCCCCCCCTCTCTCGCGCGAAGCGCGGAAGCTTTGACGTTTCATTAAATTATTAGAGAAAGAAGACGATTCGTTGTACCGTTCTCGATTCTTAATCATTGTCTGAATTCAGTTTTCCCCCTCCGCGCGAAGCGCAGAAGCTTAACGTTTCATTAAATTATTAGAGAAAGAAGACGATTAGTTGTATCGTTCTCGATTCTTAATCATTGTCTGAATTCAGTTTCCATACCCCCTCCCGCGCGAACCGCGGAATCTTTGACGTTTCATTAAATCAATAGAAAAAGAATACCGTTCTCGACTCTTAATCCTTGTCTGAATTGAGTCCCCCCCCCCCCTTCCCTCTCCCGCGCGAAGCGCGGAAGCTTTGACATTTCATTAAATCATTAGAGAAAGAGTACCGTTCTCGACTCTTAATCCTTGTCTGAATTGAGTTCCCCCCCCCTCTCTCGCGCGAAGCGCAGAAGCTTAACGTTTCATTAAATTATTAGAGAATGAAGACGATTCGTTTCACCATTCTCGATTCTTAATAATTGTCTGAATTTAGTTTCCATACCCCCTCCCGCGCGAAGCGCGGAAGCTTTGACGTTTCATTAAATCAATAGAGAAAGAGTACAGTTCTCGACTCTTAATCCTTGTCTGAATTGAGTTCCCCCCCCCCCTCTCTCGCGCGAAGCGCGGAAGCTTTGACGTTTCATTAAATTATTAGAGAAAGAAGACGATTCGTTGTACCGTTCTCGACTCTTATTCCTTGTCTGAATTCAGTTTTCCCCCTCCCGCGCGAAGCGCTGAAGCATTGACCTTTCATAGTTTAATGAAACTATTAGAGAAAGAAGATAATTCGTTGTTCCATTCTCGACCCTCAATCCTTCTCTGAATTCAAATTACCCCCTCCAGCACAAAGCGCAGAAGCTTAACGTTTCATTAAATTATTAGAGAATGAAGACGATTCGTTTCACCATTCTCGATTCTTAATCATTGTCTGAATTTAGTTTCCATACCCCCCCCCCTCTCTCGCGCGAAGCGCGGAAGCTTTGACGTTTCATTAAATTATTAGAGAAAGAAGACGATTCGTTGTACCGTTCTCGATTCTTAATCATTGTCTGAATTCAGTTTTCCCCCTCCGCGCGAAGCGCAGAAGCTTAACGTTTCATTAAATTATTAGAGAAAGAAGACGATTAGTTGTTCCGTTCTCGGTTCTTAATCATTGTCTGAATTCAGTTTCCCCCCTCCGCGCAAATCGCGGAAGCTTTGATGTTTCATTGAATTATTAGAGAAAGAAGATGAATTGTTGTACCATTCTCGACTCTTATTCCTTGTCTGAATTCAGTTTTCCTCCTCCCGCGCGAAGCGCGGAAGCTTTGACCTTTCATAGTTTAATGAAATTATTAGAGAAAGAAGATAATTCGTTGTTCCATTCTCGACCCTCAATCCTTCTCTGAATTCAGATTACCCCCTCTAGCGCAAAGCGCAGAAGCTTAACGTTTCATTAAATTATGAGAGAAAAAAGACGATTCGTTGTACCGTTCTCGATTCTTAATCATTGTCTCAATTCAGTTTCTATACCCCCTCCCGCTCGAAGCGCGGAAGCTTTGACGTTTCATTAAATCATTAAAGAAAGAGTACCGTTCTCGACTCTTAATCCTTGTCTGAATTGAGTTTCCATACCCCCTGCCGCGCGAAGCGCGGAAGCTTTGACGTTTCATTAAATCATTAGAGAAAGAGTACCGTTCTGGACTCTTAATCCTTGTCTGAATTGAGTCCCCCCCCCCCCTCTCTCGCGCGAAGCGCGGAAGCTTAGACGTTTCATTAAATTATTAGAGAAAGAAGACGATTCGTTGTACCGTTCTCGATTCTTAATCATTGTCTGAATTCAGTTCCCCCCCTCCGCGCGAAGCGCAGAAGCTTAACGTTTCATTAAATTATTAGAGAAAGAAGACGATTAGTTGTATCGTTCTCGATTCTTAATCATTGTCTGAATTCAGTTTCCATACCCCCTCCCGCGCGAAGCGCGGAAGATTTGACGTTTCATTAAATCAATAGAGAAAGAATACCGTTCTCGACTCTTAATCCTTGTCTGAATTGAGTCCCCCCCCCCTTCCCTCTCCCGCGCGAAGCGCGGAAGCTTTGACATTTCATTAAATCATTAGAGAAAGAGTACCGTTCTCGACTCTTAATCCTTGTCTGAATTGAGTTCCCCCCCCCCTCTCTCGCGCGAAGCGCAGAAGCTTTGACGTTTCATTAAATTATTAGAGAAAGAAGACGATTCGTTGTTCCGTTCTCGGTTCTTAATCATTGTCTGAATTCAGTTTCCATACCCCCTCCCGCGCGTAGCGCGGAAGCTTTGACGTTTCATTAAATCATTAGAGAAAGAGTACCGTTCTTGACTCTTAATCCTTGTCTGAATTGAGTTTTCCCCCCCCCACCCTCTCTCGCGCGAAGCGCGGAAGCTTTGACGTTTCATTAAATTATTAGAGAAAGAAGACGATTCGTTGTACCGTTCTCGGTTGTTAATCATTGTCTGAATTCAGTTTTTCCCCTCCGCGCAAAGCGCGGAAGCTTTTACGTTTCATTGAATTATTAGAGAAAGAAGCTGATTCGTTGTTTCATTTTTGACTCTAAATCCTTGTCTGAATTCAGTTTTCTTCCTCCCGCGCGTAGCGCGTAAGCTTATGACGCTTCATTAAATTATGAGAGAAAGAAAATGATACGTTGTCCCATTCTCGATTCTTAATCCTTGTTTGAATTCATTTTCCCCCTTCCGCGCGAGGCGCGGAAGCTTTGACCTTTCATAGTTTAATGAAATTATTAGAGAAAGAAGATAATTCGTTGTTCCATTCCCGACTCTTAATCCTTCTCTGAATTCAGTTTCCCCCTCCAGCGCAAAGCGCAGAAGCTTAACGTTTCATTAAATTATTAGAGAAAGAATCTGATTTGTTGTACCGTTTTAGACCTGTCAAAAATGTTTCTTTGTCTTCTCCTTTTTTCGTCCTATGTCCTCTTACTGCCCCTACCGCCCCTAGCTACGCATGCTTTAAAGGGAAAATGAAACAATCATGATTGTGATAGCATACAATTGGGTCAGTAGAAATGAAAGGGAAAAAAAGATCTATTTATACACCAACCATGAAACAATCGCGACCGGGAGCGTCATATCTTAGTTTTGTGTTATCGGGCGAGGGCCGGGGCGTAGCGACCAAGCGAGATTTTGCAATGTAGAATGCTGAAATTATGCATTCTAGAAAATCCTTTAGTCCAATATGTACGTTCTTTCCGCTACATGTATATTTCTATCTAGCTATATATCTAAATTTCCGGGGGAACGTGTCCCTCTATCGGGCCCAGGATCGCCGCCGCTGTCCATTATCACTACCAACATGAGTTCAAATATAAGCACAAGCGAGTTGGTATTAGCTGAATCCAAATGAAGGGCAAAATAAGAGTTGTGCAGCGGCCCTACCGTTAATTTAAAATTTGACTGTTTAGTATATAGCTCCTATTTTGAAAGACATCCAAAATATAAGATAAGATAAGATAAGATAAGATTTTATTCGTCTTTCTTTCAAATGACATAAAGAGCATAACATTGGATCATAACACATTTACAATGCAAAATAACAAATTATGGCAATGATAAAAACAAAGTTATATATTCAAATGTACAACAAACTTTGTGTCCTTTTCTTTTAAACATACTGCACCTCTTGTCTGGAATGCACTCCCTCAGGAAATATGTCAAACTAGAAATTTTAATGGATTTAAAAGGAAACTCAAATCTTATTTATTATTGTATTGTATTGTATTGTATTTATTCAGACAAGCATGTCTAGGGATGCAGAAAAGGGTTTGAAAAACCCGTACAAGTCTGCATCCCTGATAAAAAGCAAAGTTCACAAATATTATTATTGCATAACATAGTTACAACAAAAAAATGATATCAAACACGATAATACATCAAATAATTATATACACAATGTAGTTTAGAGCGAAAATAAATACATAAAATATTATTGATTGCAAAACAGCATTATTGAATATACAAATGATTGGGTATTTCAGGGATCAAAATGCTATATAAAAAAAAATTTGCAGCATGATCTAAGGTAAAAATTAAAATATAGTTGATATTGCGCGAATTTGGATGTAATTGTATAAAAATGTAAAGACAAATTGTTATTGCGGAGTTTAAAAAGTTAAATATGTAAGCAACTTTTTAATGATATTTTGAAAGTTGAAAGAGATGGACTATTAATAACATTACTTGGGAGCATGTTCCACTCATTGGCAGTTCTTATATAAAAAGAGTTTTTGAAATAATCTGTTTTTGCAAATGGTACGTACATTTTCATATTATGATCATTACGCCCGATTCTGTGAGCACGTATAATTTTTTCAATCGGACCAACATTTACCATATTATTTATTATTTTATAAAACAAGACTAATCTGTGGTACTTGCGTCTTTCTTCTAATTTTGCAAAACTTGATTTTTCTAATAGTTCATGGTAACTTGTTTCCCAGTCTCTAAACATCATTCTTAAATATCGTTTTTGGACACGTTCAATAATATTTATATGTGAAACTCTATAGGGGTCCCATGCAATACAACAATATTCTAGACATGGACGTATAAGAGAGTCATATAAGGTTTTAAACACAGAACGTGGGCAATTAAGAAAATTTCTTTTGATTATAGCTATAATCTTACTACACTTTGCGTATGTTTCGTTACAATGAGAATTAAAATTAAGGGTATCATTTATAGTAATGCCCAAATACTTTTCTGACTTAGTGTTAATTAATTTATGTCCACCCAATTTATATTCATACTGTGGTTTAGAGGACTTTCTTGACATTTGCATTATCTTACATTTGTTTACATTGAAATCAAGTAGCCATGAATTTGCCCACTTATTAGCGAGTACATAACCCCTATATACTATTTTATGTGATAAAAAGAATTTCATTTTTTTGTTTTTTGTTCCTTCTTCACTTATATATATATATATTTGTTTCGTTTTGTATTGTTTTGTTATTGTCCAGTAAATTATTTATGTACATACATGTAGTTATCTATTGCAAAAATATTTTAATTCAAACCTTTGGCACAGCCTCGACAAGTTCAAATTTATTTGAACTTTTGCAGTGACCCAAATTCCATTTGATTTCTTTACCTTTTTGATTAGTGACATTCTGATGTTTGTATAACTTGTATTTCTTTTTCTTTTCTTTTTTACACTTGTATTATCTTTTATATACATATATGTTTTTTATTGAATGGAATGAATAAATCTTGAATCTTGTTAACTAAAAGAAAGACGAGGAGACCCTGGTAAAAGCAGAGCTTGTAATTATTAGGGTCCCCTCTGAGCCGGATAAAACATGATGAATAGATATTTGTGACTACCTAAGAATACAATAGGGAAAAGGGGGTATAACAAAACAAGAAGTGTACACACACACAACAACAACAACAAAACGAGAGACGAGACTAGACAAGACGGGAGAAAAGAGAAAATATGAGAAATAATAGAAGACTACAGCACATCGACAATAGGCACAGCACACAACGGGCACAAGACAACAGGGGGAGGGAATAAGAGGTTGACAATCTGAAAATATTCAGTTAGACACATATTAATATCAAGAAAAGAATTTACATTTATAGTAATACATAATATATCTTGGCACCATAATAACTACAAAAAATGAACTATCTATGAGTCACAGTATTTATCGAGAAGATAAACCTTAAGTTTACACTTAAATGAAGAGAGACTAACAGATTGCTTAACGCTAGAGCCTAGAGAGTTCCAAAATTTAGTTGTGCCCTTTTCAATTTTTTACAAAAAGCAGGGGCTGTTTGTAACATTTAACTTTGAATGCGTGGCTCGAGATTTTATTCGGCCGGCCCGGCCCACTCTAGTCAATAACGTTTCCCAAGCCTTCTGGAATGACCCCAAATCTCCCGATTACAGTTTTTCCCTTATTCGTCGTTACTGTCACTTAGCGCCATTTTCTTGTCTCTCCCCCTTTCTCACACGACTTTTCTCTTCCCCTTCCCACCCACTCAGTGTTATCTAGGGTACGCGCATGTATGTTCCCTCTCTTAGTTTGAAAGCACCCGGCCCTTTATTTTCGGTGTGTAAAGTCAGTGCGGGCCGGATTTGTGTGTATTACGGGCCGGACTTTGTTGCGTGAAAAGTAACCCTTTATCAGAAATTTTGGGAACACAAAATCGGTCCCTCCGACCCCGGAGTGGAAGTGAGGTAGGGGGGGGGGGGGGGGGGGGGTATCTTCTTCTTTTTTTTTTTTAACTCTCTCTCTCTCTCTCTTCTTTCTTTTCTCTTCTCTTTTCTTTTCTCTTCTCCTTTCTTTTCTTCTCTTCTCCTTTTTTTTTTTTTTTTTTTTTTTTTTTGCGCCGCCAATAGGGGGGGCCGCGGCCGTTTCGGCCCCCCTGGATCCGCCACTGTACCCTTCTCAAATGTCATAGGTTGTAGACTTCAGGAATAGGACCATAGTATTCTATGACTCAATGGGAACCCACAATCAGCAATGCTTAGACGCACTAAGGTGAGTTGTGTTGCTGTAAATTATCAATCTATTTAAAGAGAAGGTTGAGTTCTGGGGAGAGGTGTAAACAGAGGTGTACGCAGGGGGGGGGGGGGGGGGGGTTGGGGGTTAATCCCCCCTTTGGTATTTTTATGTGTGTAAACCCCCCTAAAAAAACCTAAACCCCCCCCCTTTGATTTTTTTTAATTAAAAAAAAAAAAATTATGCCCACGGCTAACGTAAAAAATAAGACCTTATCCCCCACCCCACCAACGAAGAAAAATGTCAAATTTTCAAATTTAGAGTCCAAAAAAAAGTGTCTGCTTAACCCCCCCCCCCCACTGAGCGACTTTTCGGCCGGCGCGATTTTCAAAATTTTGGGAGCAAAATATTTTGAGCCCGATTTTAACCCCCCCCCCCCCCCTTTGAAAAAATCCTGCGTACGCCCCTGGGTGTAAACAATTTTTTAAAACATTTTAATTGTTTTTATGCAAGTGTGGAAGAACATCAGACAAAAAATGTTACCTGAAAAGCATGGCTCTTCAAATGCCTTCATATTCTAAATATGACATATGTATAACGGTTAAAAATGAGGACCACATTTTATGCCACATGTTTGTAAGCTGGAATCTGGCAGCAGAATGATACACATGTCATGAATATTGAACTGTTTACGTGCTTCAGAATGGGCGATCAGAGCGCTCGATCGAGCAGAGAACCTAGATTACATGGCCCGGGTGTTGGTGAGGGGGGGGGGGGGGAGGAGGAGGAGGAGGAGGGGGGGGGGGAGAGGGGGAGGGGAGGAGGAGGAGGGTGAGAGAGTGGTTGCGGTTGTGTGATTAGAACATGACAATGTACACGTGTATATCCGACCATATATCTACGGAAGCTTAAAAGTGCCACCGAGATGACGAGATAATTCCTCGTCTTCTCGACTTTTTTGGTCCGAGAAGGCGAGAAGGCGTCATCCGGCATCTCGTCTTCTCGGCCTTCTTTGGTACAAGAAGTTGAGAAGGCGAGATTCCAAATCCCGTCTTCTCGACTTCTAGGGTACAAGAAGGTGAGAAGGCGAGATGCCAAATCTCGACTTCTCGGGTACGAGAAGGTGAGAAGGCGAGATTCCAAATATCGTCTTCTCGACTTCTCAGGTACAAGAAGGTGAAAAGGCGTGATTCCAAATCTCGTCTTCTCGACTTCTCGAGTACAAGAAGGTGAAAAGGCGTGATTCCAAATCTCGTCTCCTCGACTTCTCGAGTACGAGAAGGTGAAAAGGCGAGATTCCAAATCTCGTCTTCTCGACTTCTCAGGTACAAGAAACTGAAAAAGCGAGATTCCAAATCTCGTCTTCTCGACTTCTCGGGTAGGAGAAGGTGAGCAAGCGAGATTACAAATCTTTTGTAGAAAGTAGCTTTTAGTAGGACTTGTGGACCTACAAATTATATAGCCGTAGCCATATCGAAGCACCCAGAAGCTCTTCAATTTCAGCCAAGGAAGAGTTTCAAGATATTCGTTTTTTCTTTAATTATACCTGGTAGTGTGAATACAGAGAAAGACATATTGTTAGTTGTATAAATAAATGTTTAAGCGTACGAAATATAATTACTATCGGTTTTTAATATCTAAAATATTATAGAACTAAAACCGTAAATCATATTGGGATTGCATTACCGTTGTGTATGCTACATGACGTGAACACCTTCAGGGTCCGGGGGCGTTCAAGCCCCATATCCCTTCAAACAAAACACAATTTTAAACTGACCCCCTCCCCACCCCCTCTCCGGGCTATAACTAGGTTCATGGTCCGATCCAACTCAGTGTGTTTCCGGTTTTAGGAAAGTTTCAAGAAATCAAGATTGTGGATGAATAAAGTTAGCTTTATTAATATTAATATCGACTAGTATCCCGAGGTATGATGATTTATGGAAAAACGAAAATCTTGAAACTCTTCATTGGCTGAACTTAAAGAGCTTCAGGCCTGGGTCCCTCGATATGGCTAATAAGGCTATATAATTTGTAGCTTCATAAGTCCTACTAAAAGCTAGTTTCTACAAATAAATAACATTATTGTCGTATAAACAATTACTAGTTTCTAAAATAACAATATCAGTCCTTAAATGGCTATGATAATGTGCATGTTTGTTCTACTTAATGTCTCAGTGGCGTAGCCTGGATAAGCTCAGTCGGGGGCAGGATTGTGGGGCAATATTTCCCACAAGGGGGACAAATTACGATAGGATTATTATGTGTCTTATATTTTCTTTTTTTTTGTCACCACAGGAGCGCCGGGGGAAAATAAATTAGCTAGATTATAGGGATTTCTCTATATAATTATCAAAGCTAAACAAATTAAATACTTTTCAAAAGACATGATACAGGGGACGCTACCGTCTGCATAATGCCTTACGTCACCCAAAATTGTATATTTAGGAAAAGCTTGAAAATGGTGTATAACTTTAACAACACCCTCTCTGTCGTTTCCTACTTTTGCTGAGGGTTAGAGACATGATAGATCATTGCCCCCGTACCCCCCTCCCGTGAAACACACATACGTACGGGCGCACCCGTCAAGCGTGGCTAGCGCTACACTATCCCAGCCACCTTGATTTATTATGAAAAGCTACTTTTTATTGGTTGAAAAAGTGCTATCGTTTCCTCTCCATGCACGAATGAAAACGATCGTTATATCAACGTAAATGTGTGACGTCAAGGTTTCCGAATCTGTCCGAAGATTTGTTGTACGTCACCGTCGTGTGAGATTTGGGGAGTGTCGTGGTCGAGTGGTTTAAGGCGCTTGACTTGGAGATGCGAAGGTCGAGGGTTCGAATCCCGACACCGGCACTAATATCCTTCTGCAAGATATTAACCTGCACTTGCTACTCTCCACCCAGGTGTTAAATGGGTACCCGGTAGGATGCGACCGTCATTGTTGGTCAAACGTCATGAGCGTCATGTAACGCCTGGCTGGAATGCTCCCCAGGGAGTGGAGATTGTGCACAAGTTGTTTGCGGGCAAGCACTGAATCCAATGACCGGGGTAATAGTATATTTGTAAAGCGCTTAGAGATATTTGTTATATAAAAATTGAATATTATTATTTATTATTTGCCGACTGGTTGACTGTGCGAAAACCGACAAAAATGGGGAAAACAGTGCAATCTCCATAGGCAGGCTGAAAAAAAATCAAAACATTTAGGGGGAAATTGCTACCGTTTCCCCTGAAGGAATAAACACAAATTTAATATCATTTTTAAGACGACATTTCAGTACAAAACCGTCCGAAGATCTTTTTTTTTAAATTCCATTTCCCGTAATACCAGCAATTCTATCAAAGCATGGTATTTGTGGTGTACGTTCCCCGTGCTTAAAAGGATAAGCGACGAGGCGCAGAGCAGATGCGCCCAAGTTTTTCGTATGCAATCTTACGACAATGGACAATCATATATCTCTCTTTAGAAATCTAGCCATTTGATTGGTTGAAATTGGAGTCTTAATTTTAGCCATGCCCGCCTAACGGTCAATAGTTTTTTTTTTTTAGAAAGATGCCCGTTGCCCCGGGTTTAGCGGGCCGCATACAAAATTCTGCTTAACTTGAACCCCATTGGTTTACGTGTAAAAAAAATCTTTGCGCGAGGGGGGATACCATGCAGTGCAGTGTGTGTGCGATTCTCAAATGATTGTAACATTCAGTCAACTTTCCAGCGAAGATTAACAGACAGTGTCTCAAATTTTCTCTGATATTTTAACCAATCTTTACTCAAGAAAAGGATAAGGTAAGAATTCGTGGTAGATTTATAAAAGATATGGACTGCTTTAATATTCGAGGACTAGCTGTTTCTATATTGGCTCTCGGGGACGTTACATATCCTACTATGAACCCTCGGGGCGCTGCCGCCCGCCCGCCCAGGCTCGGGGTCATAGTAGGATGTAACGTCCCCTTGAGCCTGTACAAACAGCTAGGCCTCTCTCTTAGCAGTCAATATATCTATAGTATTTACTATAAAACAGACTTCCATTATATATATATTTCCGTACTATTTCTAATTTCAATTACAGAGATTATCTTAAAGCAGAATGCTTAGACAAGAGGAAGGAGGAATTCAAATTAGATGGCTGGTCATATTTCTCTGGGAAGGACAATCCCCAGCAGCTTAATTCAGCAGATTGTGGGGTATTCTGCCTCAAGACGGCGGAATTTATTTCAAGGGATGCCCCCCCTCTTGTTTACACAAGTAAGATATTATGATGATGTAATAACAGTGATAATGATCTGTGCTGAATTAGCTCATAGAGCGTCAGGATGTGACAGTTTATTCGCTACATTTTCACTCAAAGTGGTAGGTTTCAAATCCCATCTTGGCGCCAGGCTTCTTTGGCAAGTCATTTATTCTAATTTACCAGTAAGAATGAAGTGTAGAAAATGAGTTTGTGGCAGGAAGGAGTTCCTTGAATGCTTGGGCAATACAGTTAACAACTAAATTATTCATACCTTTACCATGATTTGTTTGTAAGTATGTGAAAAATCGATTTGTCCCAATTTATTTTTTCTTGGAATATTTAATAATAAAGCTTATGTTTAGAAGTATTCAACATATGCCCCATTTCAACCAGTCCACCTTCCATGGCATTCTTGATTTACAATTCTTGAAAAACACAAAAAACATCAAATTTACAAGGGATATATATAATTCAGTAGTTAACTGTTATTCATGTAGCAGCCATACTAAGCCAATGGGTACGGAATCCCCTAGAGTGGTAAGAATTACAGTTACAAGCACCATATAAGAATCCACTGTCATAAATCGATACAATCTATATGAGTGATTGGGGATCGCTACCCTGTCATTGGCTCCTGCTGCCACAATCAGGGGATAGTGTATACAAGGAATAAATCAAAGCTTTTTTTTTGTTTTCAATGATATTTTATTTTCTCCATTGCTTTTCACAAACAATAACAAAATCAATACATAAAATAATCTGCATGTTAATATTATTATATAGAATATGATTTTACATTCACATCTAAATAATACAAACGAAATTTTACTATTTACATCAAATAAAGCATGAAACATGCATGCATGAAGAAGGCATGAACATAAAAAGACATTTAAAAGAAAAAAAAAAAATACTTACATACACACATACACACACGTGCACAGACACCCACACAAACACCCACTTAAAACATGCCTACATTTTGTGGGAATCTCGACCATTATATCAGCCATGTCCATTTCATTGCTTCTATTCGCCTTCCTTATTTTATTTATTCTGCACGAAGCTATTCTAAATTGTCCCACTTTCTAAAATGATATGTGAGTGTACCTCGGTCCCCAGGTAATTTCTTCTCCTCCTTTCTATTTTCTAATAATCTTTTCTTAATCTCCAAATAAGTTGGTGGTTTTTGTCTATTTTTACTATCTATAAATATCATATATTTTATCAAAATTATGATATGATTTAATAACTGTTCCTTCCCTATGTTAAACTCAACTATCCCTACATGGATACCTTTCCAATTTATATTTGTAATTTCTACTAAATTAAATGAATTCCCACACTCTTCCCAAATTGGTTTTACTTTCTCACAAAGACAAAATAAATGCTCGTAAGTTTCCTCATATTTACCACAAAAAGAACATAAATTACTATTAACCATTTTAAATTTATATAAATGTAATTTGGTATATATAATATTATAAAGCATTTTAAATTGAAATTCTGTAAGCTTACTATTCAATGTGCACTTTCTAAGTCTTAAAAATATTAATTGTATATCTTTTCCATGAATATTATAAGTCTGTTCAAAATGTCGTTCTGCATATGATTTTTCTACTTTCTTATTTAATAAAAAAGCGTATATAATTTTTGAGGTTATTTGATCTAACATATATACCTTTTCAAACATAATAATATCCATATCCAATTCCCTATCTATATTTGAGTGAGTATTTTTATTTAAAAATTGTTTCCATGAAGACGGGATGCCAAGAAAAATACGTTGTATTTTACTAATTTCTAAACTATTTAAACCTTTTCTTTGAAATTCCTCATTAGATTTTATATTACCTTCCTTATCAACAATATGATGCAACTTATAAACATTTTTGTTAAATAATCCCTCATCGAAATGAACATGACCATCGATAAAAACAAATCTATTATTATAGATAATCTCATTCATCCTAGAAATACTTTCCTTTAAAAAAAATATTCTCGTAGCCATCCAAACATCCAGCATGTCTCTATAAAATGCTGGTAATACTAATTCAGATATACCTACGGTTGCATTATTATAAAATGTCAAAATTCCTCCATCATCTTTAGTTAAATAATTAAAATATTGTTTCCATCCCATGTTTGCATCCCCCGTTAAAAGTCTTTTTACCCACATAATCCTCTGCACTAAAATAAATAAATGAAAGTCCGTTAATCTTAGTCCACCTCTACAATAATCCAAGAACATTACATTTCGCTTAATCTTATCTTTTCCTTTCCACAAAAATTCAAAAACCAGTTTATCCAAATCTTTAAATACCCAATTTGGTACTGGTGTCAGCGCCGATACATAAATCAATTTTGACAAAATAAACGTTTTTATCAATTGAATTTTCCCCATTAAAGTTAAATCTCTTTGTTTCCACCAAGACAACAACTTTTTTTATTTTACTCAAAATTTCCTTATAATTTGTCCTTTCCTGAACTTCAACATCTAAAGAAAAATATATACCCAAAATCTTGACCATTTGTACTACTTTACCAAATGGAAGAGCAATATTTTCATTTTGAGAAGGGCCTAACAATAATATAAAAGTTTTTTCTTTATTAATTTTTAATCCAGAATTTCTAGCAAAATTTTCAAACAGTTTCCCCACCTTTTTAAATGAGTTTGAGTCCCGAATAAAGAGAGTCATATCATCTGCATAAAGAACTTGTTTTACATGTACGTTATTAAAAGTAAATCCTTGAATTTCAGGGTCTTTATATATTGAACGAGCTAAAATTTCAATACAAAGTATAAACAGATATGGGGACAGGGGGTCCCCCTGTCTAACACCTCTCTTAATATCAAAGTACCCAGTAGATGAGCCCCCATTAAAGACACAACTTTGAGCATTATTATATATAGTCTCCACCCATCTACAAAATGATGGTCCAAAACCAAATGTAAACAAAACCTTCTGCAAAAAAGTATGTGAAACAGAATCGAAAGCCTTTTCAAAATCAATTATCATCATATATCCAGGTATTTCATTGACTGATGTATGATGAATTATATCATCTATCATTCTAATTGCTTCACCTATTTTTCGATCCTTTAGATATCCCACCTGGTCGACAGAAATTAAATCATTTAAAACTTTTTAAATCCTTATAGAAAGCACTTTAGTCAAAATTTTGTAGTCTACATTCAATAAAGATATTGGTCTATAATTTTTTATAAATAAGGGATCTTTTCCTTCTTTATGAATCAAACTAATGACCGCCTGCTTTTGTGATGAGGAAAGTTCCTTCTTTCCAAAAGCTGAATTTAAAGAATCTACAACTAAATTTCCTATCAATGGCCAAAACAGTATATAAAATTCAACACTTAATCCATCATTCCCCGGGAATTTATTAGATGCCATTTCTTTCATGGCTGCAGTACATTCTCCATTTGTTATTTTACCTTCACATAATGCACACGAATCTGAATTTAATTTTGGCAAGTCCTGAAAAAAGTCATCCACAAAATCAATTTCCTCTTCCGATTGAGCATAAAGCTTACTATAAAATGTATATATTTCTTGCATAATATTTTTTTGATCAAAGCTTATATCTTCATCAATATAAAGTTTATTTATCAATGTTTTCTTTTTATTAGACTTCATTAATTGGGTAAAATACCCAGTGTCTCTTTCTCCGCATTCATAATGTGATGCTCTAGAACGAATTTTAATACCTTCATTTATATAATTATAACAATCCTGTAAGTCTTTTTTGTTTCGTTCTAAGTCATCAACTTTTTCCTGGTCTATTCCATTCAGCAATTCATTTTCCAGCTTCAAAATATCTTCTTCCAAATTTTCAATTCTTTGTTTTCGTTGTTTCGCCTTTTCTTTTGAATATTTTCTACTAACATTCCTAATTTTCATTTTCAAAAAATCCCATAAAACTCGTTTATCTTCTATCTCTATTCGAAATTCTTCTTTTAATTTAATAATTTCCTCTTTAATACAATTGATATATTCATTATCTTGACATAAACTATTATTTAATTTCCACTAGGATCCCTGAAACTTAAATGAATACATTAACTTATCGTAAAATTGCAATTGAATGGCTGAATGATCCGGAGCCGTAGAAGGTATTATATCACATTTTAATACTACATGTTCTATCTGCTTAGAAGCAAACCAATAATCTAATCTACTTTGTATACATGAATTTACTTGCCTATACGTAAACTGTTTCTTCAATCCATTCCTTACCCTCCAAACATCCAGCAACGCAAATCTATCTAAAAATTGTTCAAATAAAATATGAAATCGAGACTGAACATGGTGTTTACTACTTCCAAAATAATCTAAATCTTTATTTAAAATAATATTAAAATCTCCCCCAATAATTATTGCATTATTTTCTTTATTAATTTCTTTTACTATTTTTTCAAAATTGACCAAAAAATAAATCCTTTCTGATTCCCTTCCTCTTACTGGCAAATAAACATTAGCCATTATCAGCTTCATCCCCTGAATAATACATTCCATTATAACATATCTACCATTATTATCTGAAATAACATTTAACATCTGAATATCTAATTTATTATCTATTAAAATAAGCACCCCTTTACTATGGTTTGTCCCATGACTAAAATATGAACTCCCATTCCATAGCAATTTCCAAGTCTCCTCCACTTCAATTGTACTATACGTTTCTTGTAAAAAGACAATATCAGCACCTTTATCTTTACACCACGTACACATTTTTGCCCTCTTTGACTTTTCTCGAATTCCTTTGACATTTAAAGAAAGAAAATTACATTTAATAAAAATATATTTATCTTCCATAACTATATATGAATATGAATATATTCATGTATTCTTTCCTCCCTATATAAGGTTCTAATACACAGGATGGCAGAAGCAAGCAATTAATAACAAAATCAGCATACTGGTCGAGATCCCCAACTACGTAGGCAATGCAATTAACACTCACACACAGCTCACACAACACACATAATAACTTAACTAAACGAAATTGCAAGATGTATACACTAAACATTCCTCCTCTGTGAGGTCTCTTTGAGGTCCCGTCCCCTCTCCCCCTCCTTACTATATAACACATGTAAATTAAACGCATTCATGAACATTTTCTCATATATTGGCGCTCGAATATTCGAAGAAATGGGGGGGGGGGGGGAATTATGTTTCATAAAATTTCAAAAATTAAAAAAAAAAAAAAAAAAAAAAAAAAACATACAAAAATTCAATAAGTATTCCATAATCCATTTCCCCCCCCCCCATTTCCAAACACTTCAAATTCCAACTAAGTTTCATCAAATTTAAATTTCAAAATTAATATTTATCAAAATCTCTCTCTCCTCCATTACCAAAAGAAAAAGAGAGAGAACAAAAAAAATAACAATAGCAACAGCAATAACAATAGCAACCGCATGCTTCGGCAAACTTAGCTTGCCGGACCTAGCTACCACTGCTAAGCCCGCACGCATACCACCCACATACACTACAGAAGCGGTCCATCCGACCGACATAACCACTATGTGCTTTCATCAGATGCTTGTCACCGAAGCATATATGCTGAACCCAATATAAATCCTATTGAGTTAGGAGCACCCAATTCCAAGGTAATCCTAAGCCCGAGTTTCACCCACAAAAAAAAAAAAAAAAAAAAAAATGACCTGAGAGGAGCGCCATATTCAATATCAAAAGAGTACTGAAATAGTGACACTATCAGCCTTCGCCACGGCATAGCAAAGCCTCTAAACGGCTTTCTTTTCATTATATTATTTAAAAGTGATTGCTTGCCTGGCATTTTTTCAAAATAATTAACCAGCCTTCGCTACGGCATAGCAAAGCCTCTGAACGGCTTTCTTTTCATTATATTATTTAAAAGTGATTGCGATTAATACCAAACTTCAATGCAATCGAGGGTGGCGCCCACAAAGACAAAAGCAACCACTCATCCCTTATTGCATTTCTTAACACAGAAGGAGTCACAACCACAACGAAGCCCCAGAATGCACATCCGCAATCACGCAATCATGTACTGCGAACGCGCATCCGGAGGCCTCCCGCCTTATCTGCCAAAAAAAGAAACAAAAACACAAAAATTCATTAACCTTATATAACTAATCGAATTCCTAAACTCCTATAGACTTCAGGGTCATCACCCAAGAGCCCTCCATACCCTATCCTCTTTCAAGGCTCTCTAACGTGTCTGTTATAAGAAAGCACCTTTAAATTCTTCATTGAATACTCCTCAATTAAAATTATAAAAAAATAATACAACAGTACGGATTCCATTAGGGAGGAGCTCAACATTTACGACTGCAATTAGTTCCAGACTTCAATGCATACAAGGGCAGCACCCCCAAAGATAAAAACATTCACTCATCCCTCAATGCATTGTCTAATCCTTAGGGGTCACGACCACAAAGGATCTTCATAAGCAATCATGTACTGGATGCTCCCGCCCTATCTGTTCAAAAACTCTTTATCCCTATATAATTGATCGATCGTTTCTATCCTCTCTTAAGACTCTCTAAATTGTCTTTCATAAGAAAACACCTTTGAGTTCTTCAGTAAAACTACTCAATTATCCAATAATGAAACAGTATAAATTATAATACTAAAGGGATTAAAAATAGACCTGTATTCTTTAATCGTGTACTGGAGGTTTCCCGCGCTATCTGTTCAACAATACTAAATCGAATTCCTAAACTCCAATAGACTTCAGGGTCATCACCCGAGAGCCATCCCTATCCTATCCTCTTTCAAGGCTCTCTACCGTGTCTGTTATAAGAAAGCACCTTTAAATTCTTCATTGAATACTCCTCAATTAAAAAAATAAAATAAAAATAAAAAATAAAATACAACAATACGGATTCCAATAGGGAGGAGCTCAATATTTACGACTGCAATTAGTTCCAGACTTCAATGCATACAAGGGCAGCACCCCCCCCCAAGATAAAAAACATCCACTCATCCCTCAATGCATTGTCTAATACCTTAGGGGTCACATACGCAATCCTGTACTGGATGATACTGCCCTATCTGTTCATAAAAAAATACCTTTAAATTCTTCATTAAGCACTCGTCGATTAACCAAAGCTTAATACATTAGGGATTCCAATAGAGAGGACCCCGACTAATACATTAATATACCTGTATTGTCTAAGACAAATATACCATTGCAACCAGTGACAGACCTCAATGCATTCAAGGTTACGTGGTACCTTCAAATTTTAAAGGCAATGACCCATCCCTCACTGCATTTAAACAAAAACAAAAACATAAATTAGTTCTGTCAATCCCCTATTTATAGATTGAAATTCTTTAAAAACAAAACATTCTCTTTTTACATTTATAATGGAACCAATGAGTTCACAAGTTGTTGTTTCCATGACCAATAACAATGTGATTTACACAATCAATATTTCGATCCATGACCAATAACAATGTGATTTACACAATCAATTTTTCGATATCAGTATTACATTTCAAAATTCTCTGTTTTCAAAGAAAAGAAAAATAAGAATCAATCCTCTGGTTCATACTTAAGTCATAAATATTCCATACAGACATGAGAAGAAAAAAAAAATTACTTACACTGACAATGCATCCTTAAAACGTTTTTTCTTTCTTTTTCTTTGATTTTGATATGTTTATAAAATACTGACGAAAAAGAAGGAAAAAAAAAAATCGATGCACTTTTCAAAATTAGCATTCTTCCTCCATATAATCGTTTTAAATATCCCTATATATATATATATATATATATATTTTTTTTCTCCTGGGGGGGGGGGGGGGGGTTATCATCATAATTATATTTCGATAGCAATAGTCACTGAGTCCCAAAGCTCAAGATCCTGTTTTCATACTTTTTCTCCCTGCTCTCTCCAATTTTGTGTTTCTTCTGTGTCGTTTTAGCTTTTTATCAGCGTTATCAGTGTTCAGTTCACCCGACTGTTGATACTTATATGAGTTTTAAGAAATTGTGTACATTTTCCATTCACCCGAGAGCCCTTATCTATCCTCTCCCAAGACTCTCTAACTTGTCTTTCGTAAGAAAACACCTTTGAATTCTTCAGTAAAACTCCTCAATCATCCAATAATGAAACAGTATAAATTGTAATACTATAGGAATTAAAACTTGTTTTTTTAAAAATATTTTATATTCATGTACTGGAGGTTTCCCGCCCTATCTGTTCAACAACTCGTTAACCGAAAGTACTATATCAATTTCCCAAACTTTAATAGACTTCAGAGTCATCACCTGAGAGCCCTCCCTATCCTCTCCCAAGGCTCTCTCTAACTCGTCTATTTACAAAAAAAGAAATACCTTTAAATTCTTCATTGAACACTCCTCACTTAACCAAAGTTTAATACCCAATAATGATATATATATATATATATATATTGCAATTCCTTAAAAACAAAACCTTTCCTTCTACCCTTCAATATGGAACCAATGAGTCCACAGGTTTAAGATCTTGTTTCTATTACAAATAACAATGTTATTTACACAATCAATATTTTGATATCAGTATTAAATTATTATTATTATTATTATTTTTTTTTTCACAGAAAAAAAAAAAAAATTAGAATCAATTCTCTGGTTCTTCCTAAAGTCGTAAATATTCCATATAGTCATGAGAAGAAGAGAAAGAAAAGAAAAAGAAAAAAAAAAAAACTTGCCTTCACTGACACTGCATCTTTAAAACTGCTTTTCTTTTCTTTCTTGATATGTTTATCAAAATACTGGCGAGAAGAAGAAGAAGAAAAAAAAAAAAAAAAAAAAAAAAACTGATGCACTTTTCAAATAAGCATTCATTATACAAATAGGCATTTTAAATTTCCCTATAATTTTGTTCGTTATCATCATAATTATATATCGAAGCAATAGTCAATGAGTTCCAAAGTTCAAGATCCTGTTTTCATATTGTTTTTCTCTGCTCTTTCCAAGTCTGTGTTAATTACTTCTGCGTCGTTTTAGCTTTTTATCAGCCTCATCAGTGAGTGTTCAGATCATCCGACTTTTTATGAGTTTTAAGAATTTCTGTACACTTTCCATTACTCACCCTTACCATTCTTAATGGATTTCCATCAGGCTCACTGGTTATTTGCTCCTTGTTTGCATTCCTCCACTCTTTGCCTTTTCCAGCTGGACCCGATTCTCCCCCGGTTGTCTAGGTTCCCTGTTAGGCCCCTGCTTACTCCCCTGCCTTCTTTGTTGGGCTGCTAATTCCTCTCCGACTGTCTCCATGAAGACGGCTTGGCGTTCCCTGGGCAACAATATGCCGTCGACGAAAAGCTTCGTTGGGTCTGCGCGGCTAAAAAATGCTTTCTTTCCCGCGTGTCTCGCTACCTTTAACGCCGGCATCTGGGCATTTCTTTCCTTTCTAATTCGTAGAGGCAAATCATCAGAGATTACAATTTTAGAACCTTTAGTTGTTTAGCATTCTGCTGAATTTTTACTTTATCCTCGAATCTCAAGAATCTCGCCTTGATCGGGCGAGGTCTACTTGGTGCTGGGCATCTGTGCACCCTTTGGTATTCGATGGATTCTACGTCTCCTTCCCGTAGTTTTAACTTTTCGACATAGAATTTCTGGAGTGTTTCTTTCACATTTTCCCTGTCTCCATCCTCTTCAGGGATACCGAGAAACACAAGATTTTCTCTTGCAATGTACGTTACCAGTCTGTCTATTTCATCCTTCAGTTCTTTCACCTGATCTTTACTCTCTTTCTTCATTTTGTTGGCTTCCTCTTTTAGAGATTCTATTTCAGTGTTTGCGAACACCTGCGCCTCTCCGACTTCATTTAATTTCGACGATATGTCCTTGATTCTCTCCTCTATCTCGCACAACTTTCCTCCAATCTTTTCTTCCAACTTATCCAACCTCTCATCTAACCTGTTCATGATTCTGTCCATGACGGCCGTGTTGGCCGTGTTTGATGCACCGGTCGGCATGTTCCTTTGGGTTTTCTTCCCTTCCTGCTCTTTAGGGGACGTGCTTGATACTCTCTGCCTTTTGCCTTTATAAAATGTGGATCCCTCCATGCAAATGAAAATGAACCAAGCAGCATAGGTGTAGCACAGACGTAGGTTTTGGCGTAGGCCTGTATTATAAGAGTCCTTTATTCGTATAGCATGTTGCAATTGGGTGGGTCACTGTCCATGAGCCATGAAGAGCCGGAGACGGAGCTAAATTCAGATACGTCCGATCATTACGAGGTTAGGTAACATTGTTCCGTTAGGTAACATTGTTCCTAGTACATTAATTATTTACTAAACCCGCGTTGAGGGAGACAGTTATGTACAAAATAGCTTGCCCGAGGACATATGAATAATTCAAAATCTGTGCATTGCAGTCGAATGTGTGAATGAACCTTTTACCATGCTGCTCCCAATACAATTACTAGACATAATAATGAGAGAGAGAGAGCCTAAAATACAGTGAAAAAGATGTGCCTATAGTGAATCCATATTTTTATTTTCATTCCATAAGTATTTTTCGTAATTTATCTTTGTTTCTGTTTACCTCCTGACAGCATAGCATGCCCTACTTTAGAGGAAGGATGGTGTGGGAGATCAGGCGCGTACGCAAGGGAGGGGGGGGGGGTTGGGAACCCCCCTTTTTGATTAAAATTTTTTTTTAAAAATAAAAAAATGATGACCTTACCCCCCCAAGGAACGGAATGTCGATCGGACAAATTTCGGATCCCCCCCAAAAAAATGTCATCTTACCCCCCCCCCCCCCCGCTTATTCAGCGGCTGGTTGAGTCGTTGCGAAATTTTTGGGACCAAAAAAAAAAAAAATTGTCCTCATACCCCCCCCCCCCCCCCCTTTTATTCAGCATCTGGCTGAGTCATTGCAAAATTTTTGGCCCGATTGCAAAATGTTAATCCCCCCCCCTTGAAAAATTGCTGCGTACGCCACTGTGGGAGTAACTTGACATGACCTTGTTGTGACATTCGCTGCATGTCGACCTGCAGGAGACCAAATGCCTTCACATTGATCTTCATGGAGACTTTCAGAATGGATCGAGCTCCCTGATTGGATTTAAAGGGATCCCGTAACTTTGTCTTAGATTCTGAAACAAAATCCTGGATTTAGCTCATGCTGCAATGATAATTATAAACCTTTAGGTCAGTCAGGAACCCCATGCCTTTTACAAGCCGATCGCCTGTCTGATTATCAAAATATTTATGATTGGAAATCGAAACAAAATTTTGCGTTTTCCTAACTGTTTTCACAACACTACATTCTATTGAGGAAAACGAGTATGGTAAAACCGGTCCCTCAAAGATTTTTACTTTTTGAGGCATTTCTTGATCATTTTGAAGCGCAATATTTTTAGGGCTTCAATATTACACCATATCACAGACAATGATAACAGGTAGGGCCGTGCATCTCAGATTAAACATTGTTCAACGATGCCTTTAAGATACTGCTGACTATGAATTGTCAACGTGACTTTCAAGCAATGAGTACACTTGACCTCTCTTGTCATTTGACTGTCACTATAGGTTTTTTATTTTATTTAAGCAGGACTGAATGCTTGAAACCAAATAGGGTCATCAGATTGAATGATTCCATGCATGGAAATTGTATATATGATAGTGTAATCTTGAGCACAGATATCAAAGTTTTTTTTTGTCCTTCTTTGCCTCATCAGAGAATTTATTAGATATACATAATTCAAACTTACATAATCACAAAAGCATTACTTGGATAACAAGGAATTGAAATTAAGTTTTGCTTAGCAAAGCATTTGAATCATTATTAACACAAGAATTATACTGGTAGTTCCCCCCCCCCCCTCTGTTTTTCTTCTTCCCTATAATTTTAAAAAAAAATGACACGTATCAGCTCTTTTGGTAAAAACATGTGTTTTCTGGTCATATTTATATTTGACTGACTTTCCAATCTCTTTATAATTTCTCTTTGGAAAAGCTGTTTGGAAGCAACGTTTATTTTGTCTATTCCAGTCATATTCCGATCGACAATCAATTTATAAATGGTCCAAAAAGCTATAGTTAGGAATATAGACCAAACTACTTTAATATCTGCAATCGTTTTTATAAACTCATTTCTTCGAGAACTGTATAAAATAACACATGTTGCCTTTTTTGGGAAACGAATCTTAATGTAGATATTGATTGGTCTACGGTATTCAAGCGTAATATTGAACACATTAGAGAAAACAAATTGCGAGAGTTTAACTTGAAATTGCTGTATAATCTATTGCCAGTAAAAAGTAATCTTTTCAAATGGGGAATATATAATGACGATGTATGCCCAAAATGTAATATAAAAGAGGATATAAATCACGCATTTATCGAATGCAAACTAATCAAGCGCTTCATTAAACATCTGAAAGAAATATTACGAGATATATACCAAGTAAAGATATTGACGTTCAGTATCCGACACTCGCTCAAAATAGATTGTGAGAATCATAAACAACCAGTTCGTATACCATCCATATGGTTTAATAATCATTTCTTGTACAATCATACATGTATGTATACATTCAGTAGAATGTGATATCATTTGATTGATATGTGAGAGAGAGGGTAAATAAATACTGTACAATAAATGCACAAACTGATAAATTTTGTCTGTTTTTTTTCCTTATGTTGTGCTTATCTTTCTACTTGCAATCAAGCAGTACAGTGAGTAAAATTGTTGAAACAAATAAACAAGGAAAACGCTCTCGGCCATCTCGCCTGCATTAATACGCAATTCGATATGATGAAAAATGAGGTTAGTCATTTTTTATAGCCAGGGTGGCCCATTAGCAGACAGAGACAGCGCTCGGGGGGGGGGGGGGGGGGGGGCAGTGCCCCCTCCCACTTTTTCAAGTACCCCCAAAATGCCCCTTTTTACATAGGAAAAGTGCCCCTTTTACTTTGACAAGTGCCCTTATTAATTTGTCAAGGTGCCCCTTCCCCTTTCCACCTCTGATAAGTGCCCATTTTTATTTTGACACGTACCCCTTTGCCTTAGACAAGTTCACATTTTCCTTTGCAATAAGTGTCCAATTTCCATTCTCATAAGTGCCTTTTTTAATTTCTAATAAGTTCCCCTTTTTATGTACAAAAAGCGCTCCTTTTCACTTTTGATAAGCGCCCTCTCCACCTCTGATAATTGCCCTATTCAAATCTGAGAGGTTCCCCTTTTGCTTTGCCATGTTCCCCTTTTGCTTTGTAAAAAGTGCCTCTTCCCCTTTTAACAACTAGGCTACCCCTTTTTAACTTGGATAAGCGCACCTTATATTTTCACATGTGCCCCTTTCCTTTTTAATAAGTGCCCCTTTTCCTTATTACAAGTGCCCAATTTTAAAAAGAGCCCCTTTCCCCTTGAAAAATAGTTCCTTTTCATTCTCATAAGTGCCCTTTTTTATCTCTTTTAAATTTGTTTTAAATGCTTATAATTGATTTGTAATGTTTTGTTGGAAATATGAATAAATTTGAAATCTTGAAATCTTGAAATTCAATTCTGAGAGATAATCGTTTTACTTTGACAAGTGCCCCCTCCCCTCCTGATAAGTGCTATTTTCATCTTATATAAATGCCTCTTGTGAAGTCGCAGTGCTCATAAAGAGGAAAAACAAACAATCCTGATGAGGTTATAAGCACATTCTCACAACGGAAGACTGAAATAACCTTTGATAAGTAACATAATTATATCAAGGGAAAATTGCTCTTAGTCGCTTTAAATTAAGGGCACGTATAATGAGAAGAAAAGTGGACACTTATGTGTGTTGGCTCAGTCAGTAGAGCGTCCGCCTCACAACCGGGAGGTCGTGGGTTTGAACCCCGGCTGCTTCATACCAAAAGACGTTAAAAGATTGGAGTTGCTGCTACCTTGTTTGGCGTTCAACAATGGGGTATAGAGCAACGTCGATCTGGCGATGCTTAGTGACCAGATATGAAAAGGGGCACTTGTGAGAATAAAAAAAGGCACTTATAATAAAGGAAAATTTGCATTTTTGAAAGAAAAGGGGCACCGATCAGATTTTAAGAAGGGCATTTATCGGAGGTGAAAGGGCGCTTTTATGAGAAGGGGGAAGTAGCTTTTATTAAAGAGAAAAATAGTTACATGTCAAAATAAACGAGGCACTTGTATCAGACTGAGATGAAAAGGGGATAATTATGAGGAGGGGAAGGGTGTTTATTAGAAAGGAAAAGAGCAATTTCGGAGATGAAGGGGGCACTTATCTGAAGTGAAAAGGAGTAATAAACTTCTCGTACCTGAAAAGGGTCATTTACCATAGATGAAAAGGGGCACTTATAAGAATGAAAAGGGACATTTAAGAGAGGGGGAAGGCGCTCTTACTTTTTTTGAATGGGGCACTCATCAGGAAAAGTGGCACTTATTAAAACGGAAAAGAGCACAATGTTAAAATTAAAGATGCGCTTATCTGAGTTAAAAGGGGTAGTTATTGAAAGGGGAAGGTGCACTTCTTACACAGGGAGAGAGGCACTTTTCAAAGTAAAAGGGTCACCTCTCAGATTGTCAAGGGCAAATATCAGAGGTGAAGGGGGCACTAATCAAAAGTAAAAAGGGGCACTTTTCGTACCTAAAATGGGGCACTTACTAGAGATTAATAAAGGCACTTATGAGAACTGAAGCCCCTCTCGCAGGCTTAAACGTATGATATCGGGCAGAACTTTGCCTTAGGATGTAGCGGGTATACTCCTGCAGAAGAAGAGCTAGAGCCAGAGAAAATCCCGATGAAAAGTAATTGGATACCAAAAGGTTAGGGTTAGGGTTAGGGTTAGGGTTAGGGTTAGGGTTAGGGTTAGGGTTAGGGTTAGGGTTAGGGTTAGGGTTAGGGTTTGGGTTAGGGTTAGGGTTAGGGTTAGGGTTAGGGTTAGGGTTAGGGTTAGGGTTAGGGTTAGGGTTAGGGTTAGGGTTAGGGTTAGGGTTAGGGTTAGGGTTAGGGTTAGGGTTAGGGTTAGGGTTAGGGTTAGGGTTAGGGTTAGGGTTAGGGTTAGGGTTAGGGTTAGGGTTAGGGTTAGGGTTAGGGTTAGGGTTAGGGTTAGGGTTAGGGTTAGGGTTAGGGTTAGGGTTAGGGTTAGGGTTAGGGTTAGGGTTAGGGTTAGGGTTAGGGTTAGGGTTAGGGTTAGGGTTAGGGTTAGGGTTAGGGTTAGGGTTAGGGTTAGGGTTAGGGTTAGGGTTAGGGTTAGGGTTAGGGTTAGGGTTAGGGTTAGGGTTAGGGTTAGGGTTAGGGTTAGGGTTAGGGTTAGGGTTAGGGTTAGGGTTAGGGTTAGGGTTAGGGTTAGGGTTAGGGTTAGGGTTAGGGTTAGGGTTAGGGTTAGGGTTAGGGTTAGGGTTAGGGTTAGGGTTAGGGTTAGGGTTAGGGTTAGGGTTAGGGTTAGGGTTAGGGTTAGGGTTAGGGTTAGGGTTAGGGTTAGGGTTAGGGTTAGGGTTAGGGTTAGGGTTAGGGTTAGGGTTAGGGTTAGGGTTAGGGTTAGGGTTAGGGTTAGGGTTAGGGTTAGGGTTAGGGTTAGGGTTAGGGTTAGGGTTAGGGTTAGGGTTAGGGTTAGGGTTAGGGTTAGGGTTAGGGTTAGGGTTAGGGTTAGGGTTAGGGTTAGGGTTAGGGTTAGGGTTAGGGTTAGGGTTAGGGTTAGGGTTAGGGTTAGGGTTAGGGTTAGGGTTAGGGTTAGGGTTAGGGTTAGGGTTAGGGTTAGGGTTAGGGTTAGGGTTAGGGTTAGGGTTAGGGTTAGGGTTAGGGTTAGGGTTAGGGTTAGGGTTAGGGTTAGGGTTAGGGTTAGGGTTAGGGTTAGGGTTAGGGTTAGGGTTAGGGTTAGGGTTAGGGTTAGGGTTAGGGTTAGGGTTAGGGTTAGGGTTAGGGTTAGGGTTAGGGTTAGGGTTAGGGTTAGGGTTAGGGTTAGGGTTAGGGTTAGGGTTAGGGTTAGGGTTAGGGTTAGGGTTAGGGTTAGGGTTAGGGTTAGGGTTAGGGTTAGGGTTAGGGTTAGGGTTAGGGTTAGGGTTAGGGTTAGGGTTAGGGTTAGGGTTAGGGTTAGGGTTAGGGTTAGGGTTAGGGTTAGGGTTAGGGTTAGGGTTAGGGTTAGGGTTAGGGTTAGGGTTAGGGTTAGGGTTAGGGTTAGGGTTAGGGTTAGGGTTAGGGTTAGGGTTAGGGTTAGGGTTAGGGTTAGGGTTAGGGTTAGGGTTAGGGTTAGGGTTAGGGTTAGGGTTAGGGTTAGGGTTAGGGTTAGGGTTAGGGTTAGGGTTAGGGTTAGGGTTAGGGTTAGGGTTAGGGTTAGGGTTAGGGTTAGGGTTAGGGTTAGGGTTAGGGTTAGGGTTAGGGTTAGGGTTAGGGTTAGGGTTAGGGTTAGGGTTAGGGTTAGGGTTAGGGTTAGGGTTAGGGTTAGGGTTAGGGTTAGGGTTAGGGTTAGGGTTAGGGTTAGGGTTAGGGTTAGGGTTAGGGTTAGGGTTAGGGTTAGGGTTAGGGTTAGGGTTAGGGTTAGGGTTAGGGTTAGGGTTAGGGTTAGGGTTAGGGTTAGGGTTAGGGTTAGGTTAGGGTTAGGGTTAGGGTTAGGGTTAGGGTTAGGGTTAGGGTTAGGGTTAGGGTTAGGGTTAGGTTAGGGTTAGGGTTAGGGTTAGGGTTAGGGTTAGGGTTAGGGTTAGGGTTAGGGTTAGGGTTAGGGTTAGGGTTAGGGTTAGGGTTAGGGTTAGGGTTAGGGTTAGGGTTAGGGTTAGGGTTAGGGTTAGGGTTAGGGTTAGGTTAGGGTTAGGGTTAGGGTTAGGGTTAGGGTTAGGGTTAGGGTTAGGGTTAGGTTAGGGTTAGGGTTAGGGTTAGGGTTAGGGTTAGGGTTAGGGTTAGGGGTAGGGTTAGGGTTAGGGTTAGGGTTAGGGTTAGGGTTAGGGTTAGGGTTAGGGTTAGGTTAGGGTTAGGGTTAGGGTTAGGGTTAGGGTTAGGGTTAGGGTTAGGGTTAGGGTTAGGGTTAGGGTTAGGGTTAGGGTTAGGGTTAGGGTTAGGGTTAGGGTTATTAGGGTTAGGGTTAGGGTTAGGGTTAGGGTTAGGGTTAGGGTTAGGGTTAGGGTTAGGGTTAGGGTTAGGGTTAGGGTTAGGGTTAGGGTTAGGGTTAGGGTTAGGGTTAGGGTTAGGGTTAGGGTTAGGGTTAGGGTTAGGTTAGGGTTAGGGTTAGGGTTAGGGTTAGGGTTAGGGTTAGGGTTAGGGTTAGGGTTAGGGTTAGGGTTAGGGTTAGGGTTAGGGTTAGGGTTAGGGTTCGGGTTAGGTTAGGGGGTTAGGGTTTCGGGTTAGGGTTAGGGTTAGGGTTAGGTTAGGGTTAGGTTAGGGTTAGGTTTAGGGTTAGGTTTGGTTAGGGTTCAGGGTTAGGGTTAGGGGATTAGGGTTAGGGTTAGGGGTAGGGTTAGGGTTAGGGTTAGGGTTAGTTTCTGGTTAGGGTTAGGGTTAGGGTTAGGTTAGGGTTAGGGTTAGGGTTAGGGTTAGGGTTCGGGTTAGGGTTAGGGTTAGGGTTAGGGTAGGGTTAGGGTTAGGGTTAGGGTTAGGGTTAGGGTTAGGGTTAGTGTTAGGGTTAGGGT